>NC_092719.1:194621359-194927948 GCF_047496885.1 Scyliorhinus torazame | reverse complement strand
CTGTGCGCATGCGCGGCCATGGACCCAGCCATTCTCCAGGCGTTTATTTTGTGGAGGCCGGGAGATTTACGCGGCGCGGCTGCTAGCCCTCACCGGTCACAGGATTGTGAGGGGGCGCCGCCGATTGTTTTCTGTGTAAAAAGCCACGGATCCTCCGCACTTAGCTGCAGAAATGGAGAATCTGGCCCCGAGTCTCAGAAACGGAGAATCCCGCCTCTGAACTCAGTCAAAATAATGCAGAATTTCTGGCTGTATACTTCAGAAAATGTACCTTAGCTCGCCTTCCGGCCAAAAACTAAACTCTGCCTACCTGCTCGAGGCCTGGTACAACCCCAGCTTCTCCCATTAGTTACATCATCCTTATCCCACTCAAATCCCAGGAACTGATTATTTAAATTTAAACTCAGTGGGTGTGATTCTATATCTGGTTTCGGGCTCCTTTAGCAGGGTGTTTCTCAGCGCCTGCAGTGCCGAGAAAGACCCTGCTATTCAACAGTACTTGGCCATTTTTCAGGCTTCAGCGAGGAACGTCCGTTGAGGCCGCACTTTATTTCCTGCACCGTAATTTCCTGCACTGATGAGCTCAGCTCGCCAGTGCAGGAAGATTACTTGCGGATCGGGGCACCATTTTCACAGGAGCCCTGACTTTCGATCCCCTCAGCGGCCCCACTGTGGCCTCCGGTCCCCCCCCCTACTTCATCCAATCCCCCCTTCCGGGGTCAGCGAGCCCCCCCTCACTCCACCTCTTATGGGTAAGGCACCACGGGCCCAAACCTGGCACCTGGGCACCTTAGCAGTGCCAGCTGAACAGTGCCACCCAGACACCCTCGCAGTGCCTGGGTGGCAGTGCCAAGGTGCCAGGCTGGCAGTGCCGAGGCACCCAGGTGCCACTATATCCTGTCCCTGACCGCTCAGGGGCCTCCAATGGCATGGGCGACCCCACCAGGTCCATGTTTGTGCTAAATGGCGCTTTGGCAAGGTCTCCCCGGCGAAGTCATTAGATCCCGGGCAGCGGGGGGGATCCAGAGAAAACATATTTAATTGAGCCTAATGGCGACATCTCGCGAAGTTCAGTTGAATCTCGCAAGATGTCTCGAGCGTTGCGAATTTTGTGAGAAGCCTCTAAGGTGCGAAGAGGCTGGCAATTCGTGCCTCTAGTCCAGAATTATCTACTCCCCAGGCAACCTTCTTCATATAAACAAAATTCCATTAGCCAAACATTTACAATGCTTTAATTATCCCTTTCAGCCAAAGTATTTGTCTTTTAAACTAGAACTTTAAAAAAAAGATTGCTGCATCAGTCATACACACACTAACTCAGGCATTTAATCCTTACTGCACCCAATACATATAATACAATGGGCTGGATTCTCCAATTTTGAGGCTGTCTGGAGGAATTGTCTAGTTTTACAATGAAAACGTCGGCGCCATCCCCACATTGATGCTCCACCTGGTGGGGGGGCTAGCAGCCACGCCACGTGAAACTCCTGACAGAGAATTGCCAGGTCCGTCGCTGCGCAAGACGATGACTTGCAGCGGTTGCACTGTACAACATGGCGCCGGCTGCGCGCGTACCCGACCCCTGGAAACCTCCTTGCCCCCCCCCTCCCCCACCCGCCAGCAGCATGGTTCCCGCCCGACTGTGCCGGCGCTGGACACAGTCCACAGCCACTACGCCGGGTTTATGAAAACTCAGACCACACTCGACCCGCGCGGTCAGGAACTCGGCCCATCGGGGGAGAGCTTCAAAGCGACGCGTTGACGCCGCCGCAACGGCATGCGGCGTGCACCTTAATTACACCGATTTGGAGGGGGCGGAGTGGCCACGATTCAGTCGCATAAGGGGATTCTCCGCCCAATCACCGAATACGATTTTGATGTTGGGCAACGGAAAATCCTGCCCATGATATCTACAGTCATCGCAGCATGAAGGATCTGATGGGGAATGCCCTTCTCATCACCAAGCTAGGTCTTGGTGCTTGTTTGAAAGTTCTGGTGATGAGGCATTCTGCTAAATGACATTTGACAATTTGCTCAGGGAATCATCCGGCAGGATCCACCATCTCCCTTTCCAATAGGCCTCGAGGACATTACGTGCAGACCACTGCATGATGGACTTATGGTTAAGGTTGTTTTTCTGAACAAACCTTTCCACGAGTGACAGGTGGTATGGCTCGGCCATAGAATCCCTAGAGTGCTAAAGGAGGCCATTCAGCCATCCAATCTGCACTGACCCTCATAAAGAGGATCCTACCTAGGCCCACTCCCCTGTAACCCCATCTGACCATTGGACACCAAGAGGCAATTTAGCATAGCCAATCTACCTAACCTGCACATCTTTGGACTGTGGGAGGAAACTGGAGCACCCAGAGGAAACCCACACAGGTATTGGAGAACGTGAAGATTCCACAGTCACCCGAGGTCCGAATTGAACCCATGTCCTGCCGCTATGAGGCAGCAGTGCTAACCACTGTGCCACAATCCCATCATAACTACCTGGAGCTTTCCACAGCAGCATGGCCAGACCCATCCTCTGCAACATCAGGGATAGGTAGAACCTCAGCATGTGGTGACACCTGGTGTTTGCGGAGGACCTATGCACAGCTTAATGCAGCCGCACACAAAGGTGGCCATCAGAATGAGAGCAGCGTTGGGTACAATTCTCCCTCCCTTATCCACAGATTTGTACACGGTGTCCCTTCAAAGCCGATCCATCTTTGATTTCCCGATGAACTTGAAGATGGCTCGGGTGACTGCTGCAGCGCAGGATTGTGGTCTGGGCCAGACCTGCGCCAGGTACAGCAACACAGAGAGCACATCACACTTGATGCCTATTGATGGTCTAATGATTCTGGCTGGAGGCACCTCCTAATTACCCAGTCCTGAACAAAGGCACGATCCACCCTTACTCCTTATCACAATCTTGTCTAGTCCACATTTACATGGGAGCATAAATGCCTCTGCTGAATGTTCTTTCTTATTTCTGCTGCTCTTTGAATTTAACTTTAATTAACCATGTTGTCATGCTTCTCCTACCACCCACTCCCCTTAATAATATTAATAATTGCTTATTGTCACTGTGGTGATATGCATCACTGTAAAGACACAAGGGGTTAAAGTAAATACCTGTAGACTAGCTAGACACTAGAGGGAGCACCAGAGACATGACACACAGACACTCAACCAATAGAACAGTTAGTACATAGAACACAGAACATTACAGCGCAGTACAGGCCCTTCGGCCCTCGATGTTGCACCGACCTGTGAAACCACTCTAAAGCCCATCTACACTATTCCCTTATCATCCATATGCCTATCCCATGACCATTTCAATGTCTTTAATGTTGGCGAGTCCACTACTGTTGCAGGCAGGGCATTCCACACCCTTACTATTCTCTGAGTAAAGAACCTACCTCTGACATCTGTCCTATATCTATCTCCCCTCAATTTAAAGCTATGTCCCCTCGTGCTAGACATCACCATCCGAGGAAAAAGGCTCTCACTGTCCACCCTATCCAATCCTCTGATCATCTTGTATGCCTCAATTAAGTCACCTCTTAACCTTCTTCTCTCTTACGAAAACAGCCTCAAGTCCCTCAGCCTTTCCTCATAAGATCTTCCCTCCTTACCAGGCAAAATTCTGGTAAATCTCCTCAGCACCCTTTCCAATGCTTCCACAACCTTCCTATAATGCGGCGACCAGAATGCTCGCAATACTCCAAATGCGGCCGCACCAGAGTTTTGTACGGCTGCAACATGGCCTGATGGCTCCGAAACTCAGTCCCTCTACCAATAAAAGCTAACACACCGTACGCCTTCTTAACAACCCTCTCAACCTGGGTGGCAACTTTCAGGGATCTATGTACATGAACACCGAGATCTCTCTGCTCATCCATACTGCCAAGAATCTTACCATTAGCCCAGTAGTCTCTCTTCCACCAAATAGTAACATTATGGTGGGGCAGGCAATAAACAAAGAAATAACTGATGCATGTAGAAATGGTACAGCAGTTATCATGGGGGATTTTAATCTACATGTCGATTGGTTTAACCAGGTCGGTCAAGGCAGCCTTGAGGAGGAGTTTATAGAATGTATCCGCGATAGTTTCCTAGAACAGTATGTAATGGAACCTACGAGGGAACAAGCGGTCCTAGATCTGGTCCTGTGTAATGAGACAGGATTGATTCAGGATCTCATAGTTAGGGATCCTCTCGGAAGGAGCGATCACAATATGGTGGAATTTAAAATACAGATGGAGGGTGAGAAGGTAAAATCAAGCACTAGTGTTTTGTACTTAAACAAAGGAGATTAAATTGGGATGAGAGAAGAACTAGCTAAGGTAGACTGGGAGCAAAGACTTTATGGTGAAACACTTGAGGACCAGTGGAGAACCTTCCAAGTGATTTTTCACAGTGCTCAGCAAAGGTTTATACCAACAAAAAGGAAGGACGGTAAAAAGAGGGAAAATCGACCGTGGATATCTAAGGAAATAAGGGAGAGTATCAAATTGAAGGAAAAGTAGCAAAAATCAGTGGGAGACTGGAGGACTGGGAAATCTTTAGGGGGCAACAGAAAGCTACTAAAAAATCTATAAAGAAGAGTAAGATAGATTATGAGAGTAAACTTGCTCAGAATATAAAAACAGATAGTAAAAGTTTCCACAAATATATAAAACAAAAAAGAGTGGCTAAGGTAAATATTGGTCCTTTAGAGGATGAGAAGGGAGATTTAATAGTGGGAGATGAGGAAATGGCTGAGGAACTGAACAGGATTTGTGGGTCGGTCTTCACAGTGGAAGACACAAATAACATGCCAGTGACTGATGGAAATGAGGCTATGACAGGTGAGGACCTTGAGAGGATTGTTATCACCAAGGAGGTAGTGATGGGCAAGCTAATGGGGCTAAAGGTAGACACGTCTCCTGGCCCTTATGGAATGCATCCCAGAGTACTAAAAGAGATGGCTAGAGAAATTGCAGATGTACTAGTGATAATTTACCAAAATTCACTAGACTCTGGGGTGGTCCCGGCGGATTGGAAATTAGCAAACGTGACACCACTGTTTAAAAAAGGAGGTAGGCAGAAAGCGGGTAATTATAGGCCAGTGAGCTTAACTTCGGTAGTAGGGAAGGTGCTGGAATCTATCATCAAGGAAGAAATAGCGAAGCATCTGGAGGAAATTGTCCCATTGGGCAGACGCAGCATGGGTTCATAAAGAGCAGGTCGTGCCTAACTAATTTAGTGGAATTTTTTGAGGACATTACCAGTGCGGTAGATAACGGGGAGCCAATGGATGTGGTATATCTGGATTTCCAGAAAGCCTTTGACAAGGTGCCACACAAAAGGTTGCTGCATAAGATAAAGATGCATGGCATTAAGGGGAAAGTAGTAGCATGGATCGAGGATTGGTTAAGTAATAGAAAGCAAAGAGTGGGGATTAATGGGTGTTTCTCTGGTTGGCAATCAGTAGCTAGTGGTGTCCCTCAGGGATCAATGGTGGGCCCACAACTGTTCACAATTTACATAGATGATTTGGAGCTGGGAACCAAGGGCAATGTGTCCAAGTTTGCAGACGACACTAAGATGAGTGGTAAAGCAAAAGGTGCAGAGGATACCGGAAGTCTGCAGAGGGATTTGGATAGGTTAAGTGAATGGACTAGGGTCTGGCAGATGGAAAACAATGTTGACAAATGTGAGGTTATCCATTTTGGTAGAAATAACAGCAAAAGGCATTATTATTTAAATGATAAAATATTAAAACATGCTGTTGTGCAGAGAGACCTGGGTGTGCTAGTGCATGAGTTGCAAAAAGTTGGTTTATAGGTGCAACAGGTGATTAAGAAGGCAAATGGAATTTTGTCCTTCATTGCTAAAGGGATGGAGTTTAAGACTAGGGAGGTTATGCTGCAATTGTATAAGGTGTTAGTGAGGCCACACCTGGAGTATTGTGTTCAGTTTTGGTCTCCTTACTTGAGAAAGAACGTACTGGCACTGGAGGGTGTGCAGAGGCGATTCAGTAGGTTAATCCCAGAGCTGAAGGGGTTGGATTATGAGGAGAGGTTGAGTAGACTGGGACTGTACTCGTTGGAATTTAGAAGGATGAGGGGGGATCTTATAGAAACATATAAGATTATGAAGGTAATAGATAGGACATATGCGGGTAGGTTGTTTCTACTGGCGGGTGAAAGCAGAACTAGGGGGCATAGCCTCAAAATAAGGGGAAGTAGATTTAGGACTGAGTTTAGGAGGAACTTCTTCACCCAAAGGGCTGTGAATCTATGGAATTCCTTGCCCAGTGAAGCAGTAGAGGCTCCTTCATTAAATGTTTTTAAGATAAAGATAGATAGTTTTTTGAAGAATAAAGTGATTAAGCGTTCTGGTGTTCGGGCCGGAAAGTGGAGCTGAGTCCACAAAAGATCAGCCATGATCTCATCGAATGGTGGAGCAGGCTCGAGGGGCCAGATGGCCTACTCCTGCTCCTAGTTCTTATGTTCTTATGTTCCTGTTATTCCTTCCAAAATGAATCACCTCACACTTTTCTACATTAAACACCATTTGCCACCTCTCAGCCCAGCGCTGCAGCTTATCTATGTCCCTCTGTAACTTGTAACATTCTTCCGCACTGTCCACAACTCCACCGACTTTAGTGTCATCTGCAAATTTACTCACCCATCCGTCTACGCCCTCCTCCAGGTCATTTCTAAAAATGAAAAACAGCAGTGGCCCCAAAACAGATCCTTGTGGTACACCACTAATAACTGGACTCCAGTCTGAACATTTCCCATCAACCACCACCCTTTCTGATCCAAACTGCTAAATCACCCTTAATCCCATGCCTCAGTATTTTCTGCAGTAGCTTACCATGGGGAACCTTATCAAACGCTTTACTGAAATCCATATACACCACATCAACTGCTTTACCCTCATCCACCTGTTTGGGCACCTTCTCAAAGAACTCAATAAGGTTTGTGAGGCACGACCTACCCTTCACAAAACCGTGTTGCCTATCTCTAATCAAATTATTCCTTTCCAGATGATTATGCATCCTATCTCTTATAAACCTTTCCAAGATTTTGCCCACAACAGAAGTAAGGCTCACTGCTCTATATTTACCGGGGTTGTCTCTACTTCCCTTCTTGAACAAGGGGACAACATTTGCTATCCTCCAGTCTTCTGGCACTATTCCTGTAGACAAAGATGACTTAAATATCAAAGCCAAAGGCTCAGCAATCTCCTCCCTAGCTTCCCAGAGAATCCTAGGATAAATCCCATCTGGCCCAGGGGACTTACCTATTTTCACACTTTCCAGAATTGCTAACACCTCCTCCTGATGAACCTCAAGCCCTTCTAGTCTAGTAGCCTGCATCTCAGTATTCTCCTCGACAACATTGTCTTTTTCCTGTGTGAATACTGACGAAGAATATTCATTTAGCACCTCCCCTATCTCCTCGGACTCCACGCACAACTTCCCGCTACTGTCCTTGACTGGCCCTACTCTTACCCTAGTCATTCTTTTATTCCTGACATATCTATAGAAAGCTTTAGGGTTATCCTTGATACTACCTGCCAAAGACTTCTCATGTCCCCTCCTGGCTCTTCTTAGCTCTCTCTTTAGGTCCTTCCTAGCTAACTTGTAACTCCCGAGTGCCCTAACTGAACCTTCATGTCTCATCTTTACATAAGCCTACT
This sequence comes from Scyliorhinus torazame, assembly GCF_047496885.1. NCBI lineage: Eukaryota > Metazoa > Chordata > Chondrichthyes > Carcharhiniformes > Scyliorhinidae > Scyliorhinus > Scyliorhinus torazame. Next base: position 194,920,259 of record NC_092719.1, on the reverse strand, counting down.
TCTTCCTCTTGACAAGTGTTTTGACTGCTTTAGTGAATCACGGTTCCCTTGCTCGACCACTTCCTCCCTGCCTGACTGGTACATACTTATCAAGGACACGCGGTAGCTGTTCCTTGAACAAGCTCCACATTTCCATTGTGCCCATCTCCTGCAGTTTTCCTCTCCATCCGATGCACCCTAAGTCTTGCCTCATCGCATCATAATTGCCTTTCCCCAGATATAATTCTTGCCCTCTGGTATATACCTATCCCTTTCCATCACTAAAGTAAACGTAATCGAATTGTGGTCACTGTCACCAAAGTGCTCACCTACTTCCAAATCTAACACCTGTCCTGGTTCATTACCCAGTACCAAATCCAAAATGGCCTCGCCTCTCGTTGGCCTATTTACATACTGTGTCAGGAAACCCTCCTGCACACATTGGACAAAAACGGACCGATCTAAAGTACTCGAACTATAGCTTTTCCAGTCAATATTTGGAAAGTTAAAGTCCCCCATAACAACTACCCTGTTGCTTTCGCTCCTATCCAGAAGCATCTTTGCAATCCTTTCCTCTACATCTCTGGAACTTTTCGGAGGCCTATAGAAAACCCCTAACAGGGTGACCTCTACTTTGCTGTTTCTAACCTCAGCCCATACTACCTCAGTAGACGAGTCCTCATCAAACGTCCTTTCTGCCACCGTAATACTGTCCTTGACTAACAATGCGACCCCTCCCCCTCTTTTACCACCTTCCCTGAGCTTACTGAAATATCTAAACCCCGGCACCTGCAACAACCATTCCTGTCCCTGCTCTATCCATGTCTCCGAAATGGCCACAGCATCGAAGTCCCATGTACCAACCCATGCCGCAAGTTCACCCACCTTATTCCGTATGCTCCTGGCATTGAAGAAGACACACTTTAAACCACCTTCCTGCCTGCCGGTACACTCCTGCAACTTTGAAACCTTACTCATGACCTCATTACTCTCAACCTCCTGAATACTGGAGCTACAATTCAGGTTCCCAAGCCCCTGCTGAACAAGTTTAAACCCTCCCGAAGAGCATTAGCAAATTTCCCCCCCAGGATATTGGTACCCCTCTGGTCCAGGTGTAGACCATCCCGTTTGTAGAGGTCCCACCGATCCCAGAATGAGCCCCAATTATCCAGAAATCTGAAACGCTCCCTCCTGCACCATCCCTGTAGCCACGTGTTCAACTCGTCTCTCCCCCTATTCCTCGTCTCGCTATCATGTGGCACGGGTAACAACCTAGAGATAATAACTCTGTTTGTCCTAGATTTAAGTTCCCACCCTAGCTCCCTTAATTCCTGCCTTACATCCCTTTCCCTTTTCCTACCTATGTAATTGGTACCTATGTGGACCACGACTTGGGGCTGCTCCCCCTCCCCCTTAAGGACCCCGAAAACACGATCCGAGACATCACGGACCTTTTCAGAAGAATCAAAGGGGGAATTGTGAGGAAATATTAAAAACAAGTTTTAAAAATATTGCAATGGTGAGATGAAATATTGTTCTGAGTCAAAGTCAGATTATGCATTTGCAGTTTGGGGGTGATTAAAGTGAAATGTTACACCAGCCTTTCAGCATCCAGACTGCAAATGTGCAGAGCTAGTAAGTTAGATACCATTGTGAGTGATGGTATGGAGCACCATTCAGAAGTCACAATTCAAAACTTGCAAGCCAATTAGGAGCAGAGAGGGGGCGGTACCAAAAAGTGCAGGCGAAAAGCTCTTGGTGTACATTGGTTCTTTGTTCTTACTCCACTGTTCTCTTCCTTATGCCCTGCTAGGCTTTTGTTTTTGTTTGTATTTGAAAATGTACGACCCAAGTTTTTGCACTGAAATCTTTTTATTGGCATTTCTAATATTTATAAACAATTGTGAAAATCGCTTATTGTCACATGTAGGCTTCAAATGAAGTTACTGTGAAAAGCCCCTAGTTGCCACGGGAATTAAACCGTGCTGCTGGTCTGCCTTGGTCTGCTTTAAAAGCCAGCGATTTAGCCCTGTGCTAAACCAGCCCCGATAATTGTATATATACATCACAATTTTCTTACCCGTGCTAATTAACTTTATTGTACAGTAAGGAGTCTTACAACACCAGGTTAAAGTCCAACAGGTTTCTTTCAAATCACTCCCCCCCCCCCCACCCCCCATCCCTTCTCTTCTTTGGTGGTTCCCCCATCTTCCTTCCGTCTCAGTCGTTTGGTTCCGTATCTATCTTGTTTTTTTTATTCTTTTTTATGAAACATTTTATTGAGGGTATTTGTGATTTTGTAACAATAACAGAAGAAACAGTGTACATACAAATATAAACATAATGCAAAGGCCATCTCCCTCCCTCACAGGACACAACCTTTCTTACACACTAATCTAAGCTAAACCTCCACCCGCTTCTCTGCTGATGTTTAATTTTCTCTAAAGAAGTCGACGAACGGTTGCCACCTCCGGGCGAACCCCAACATTGACCCTCTCAGGGCGAACTTGATTTTCTCCAGACAGAGAAAGCTAGCCATGTCAGTGAGCCAGGTCTCTGACTTCCGAGGCTTCGATTCCCTCCAAACTAATAGTATCCGTCTCCGGGCTACCAGGGAGGCAAAGGCCAGAACATCTGCCTCCTTCTCCTCCTGGACTCCCGGATCCTCCGACACTCCGAAAATCGGCACCTCTGGACTCGGTGCCACCCTTGTTTTTAACACCATGGACATGACATCCGCAAACCCCTGCCAGAATCCCCTAAGCTTCGGGCATGCCCAGAACACATGAACATGGTTTGCTGGTCCTCCTGCACACCTTGCGCACCTGTCTTCTTTCCCAAAGAACCTGCTCATCCGGGCCACTGTCATGTGAGCCTGGTGAACGACCTTAAATTGTATTAGGTTGAGCCTGGCACATGATGTGGATGCGTTGACTCTACTCAATGCATCCGCCCAGAGACCATCCTCTATCTCTCCTCCTAACTCCTTTGCCCATTTGTGTTTCAGCTCCTTGGCCTGCGTTTGCTCTGACCCCGTGAGTTCTTTATAGATGTCCGAAACCCTCCCCTCTCCCACCCACGCTCTGGAAACTACCCTGACCTGTATCCCCCTTGGTGGTAGGAGCGGAGAGGTTGAGACCTGCCTGCGTAGGAAGTCCCGCGCCTGTAGGTACCTAAACTCATTCCCTCCCGTCAGTTCAAATTTCTCCTCCAACTCCCTCCGGCTGGGAAAGCTCCCCTCCATGAATTAATCTCCCATCCTCTCAATTCCTGCTCTTTGCCATCTCCGAAACCCTCCATCCAGCATCCCCGGGGCAAACCGATGATTATTGCAGATTGGAGACCAAACCAATGCTCCACATGCTCCCACATGTTTCCACCATTGCCCCCAGGGCCGCCACCACCACGGAGCTGGTGGAGTACCGTGCTGGCGGGAATGGCAGAGGCGCCGTTACCAATGCCCCCAAACTCGTGCCCTTACATGATGCCGCCTCTACTCGCTCCCACACCAACCTCCCCGACCAACCACTTCCTAATCATGGCTATATTTGCCCAATAGTAATTGCAAAGATTCGGCAGCGCCAACCCCCCCCCCCACCCCCCCCCCCCCCCCACCCCCCCCATGCTCCAGCACCCCCTTTTTTACTCGCGGGGTTTTGCCCGCCCATACAAAGCCAGAGATCACAGGCGGGATTCTCCGATCCCCCATGGGTCCGAGAATCGCCGGGGGGGGCGGCATGAATCCCACCCCCGCCGGCTGTTGAATTCTCTGGCGATTCTCTGGCCCGCGATGGACTGAGTTGTCGCCTGTTTTCGGCTGGTCCCGCCGGCGTATGTTACGACAAGTACCTACCGGCGGGACCTGGCTCCGGGGTCCTCCGGGGGGTGCAGGGGGATCTGGCCTCGGGGGGTGCCCCCATGGTGGCCCGGCCCGCGATCGGAGCCCACCGATCTGCAAGCGGGCCTGTGCCATGGAGGCACTCTATTCCTCCGTGCCGGCCGGTGCGGAGATGAACACTCCCTGCGCATGCGCTGGGGTGATGCCAGCACACGCTGGTGCTCCCGCGCATGCGTCAACTCGCGCCGGCCGGCGGAGGCCCTTCGGCACCAGTTGGCGTGGTGCCAAGCCCCTCCGCGCCGGCCAGTGCGCCGCAAACCACTCCGGCGCCGGCCTAGCCCCCTTTGGGGCGGCCCGACGTCGGAGTGGTTCACGCCACTCCTTTGCGCTGGAGTTGCCCGCCGCCGGTTTCCAAAGAATCCCGCCCCACCTTGTTTACCCTTTTAAAAATGGCCCGTGGAATAAAGATGGGGAGACACTGAAAAAGAAACTGGAATCTCGGGGGGACCGTCATTTTCACTGCCTGTACCCTTCCAGCCAGTGATAGCAGGAGCATGTCCCACCTTCAAAAGTCTTCCTTCATTTGGTTCACCAGTCGGGTCAGATTTAGCTTATGTAGCCGTTCCCATTCCCGTGTCACCTGGATGCCGGGATACCCAAAGCTTCTCCCTACCACTCTAAATGGCAACTCCCCCAATCGCCTCTCCTGCCCCCTTGCCTGGAATGCAAACATCTCACTTTTCCCGATGTTCAATTTATAAGCCGAAAACCGGTCAAATTCCCCCAGAGTCCTCATAATTTCTCCCATCCCCTCTAGTGGGTCAGAAACATATAGGAGCAGGTCATCTGTGTGTAGAAAGACTCTGTGTTCCACCCCTCCCCAAACCAGTCCCTTCCAGCCCCTTGAGGCTCTCAGTGCAATTGCCAGCGGCTCTATGGCCAGCAGTGGGGCTGGGGCGCATCCCTGCCTCGTCCCCCGGTGCATTGTTTTTTTAAATTCTTAACTTGCTCCTCGTTTCTGGCCTCGAACAGGTTTAGGAACAGGCTAACAAACTGCCCCCAAGAATCCATAAGCCTTCCTCCGACCCGCGGATGGCATACTTAATCTTCTCCGGGTGGAGAAATTCCGATAGGTCAGCGAGCTAGTCTGCAGCTGTGGGTGGTGCTACTGATCGCCAGCCGAGCAGGATTCTCCGGCGTGCGATTAGGGAAGCGAAAGCAAGGGCGTTAGCCCCCTTCCCCATGTGTAGTTCTGGCTCCTCCGATAACCCGAAGATTGCCACTATCGGGCATAACTTCACCCTCACCCCCACAACCTTGGACATTGCCTCGGAGAAGGCTGTACAGAACCCAGCAAGTTTGGGACAAGCCCAAAACATGTGGGTGTGGTTGGCCGGGCCCCTCTGGCACCGTTCAGATTTATCCTCCACCTCCGGGAAGAACCAGCTCATTCAGGTTCTGGTCAGGTGCGCTCTGGGCACCACTTTGAGCTGCATTAGGCTTAGCCTTGCGCAGGAGGAGGTGAAGTTAGCCCTGCTCAGTGCTTCGCTCCAGAATCCCCACCCCACCTCTGCCCCCAGTTCGTCCTCCCATTTTTGTCTGGTCTTGTCCAGTGGTGTTCGAGCTCTATCCAGTAACTGTCTGTATATTTTCCCACATAGTGGTATCTAGCATGGCTGGGTGGAATCTGTGATTGCAGCAGATAGGGGCCATTGGGGACATTATAGTTATCCCGAAGTGTTGTCTCAGCTGGGTCCATGTTCTCACCGTAGCTGCGACCACTGGGCTCGTTGTGTATCTTGTTGAGGAGGATGGGAGAGCTGCTGTAGCCAGGGCCCGGAGTGTTGTTCCTTTACAGGAGGCCTCCTCCATTTGTACCCAATCTGTGCTGGGTTCTTGTACCCATCCCCTCACTCTTTCTGCCGTTGCAGCCCAGTGGTAGTACTGTAGGTTTGGTAAAGCCAAGCCCCCTTTGATTTTCCTTCTTTGCAGTGTTGGTTTGGGAAGCCTCGGGTTCTTACTGATGCACGATCAATTGCACAAAGACTAAAGTTGGGTACAACTGTGGCTTTATTACAGTCAGATGTGTGACCTCCTGCTGCAGCTGGCGAAATGGCAGGGCACTGGAGGTCATGCATATTTATACAGTTCTCCGTGGGCGGAGCCAGCCGGCAGGAGCTGCTGGCGAACCTGTAGTGCAGGTCCTACCTTACATCTCCTATTACAGTGGATCACCGCATTCACCACCTGTTAAAAATGAGTCCGGCGGGGGTGACGTGAAGCTATATACAATTAGTGCAATTATATACAGTGGTAGGGAAAGAAAAGTCCATGTTGACAGTCTGGAGTCCGTTAAAGGTTCAGCCGGTCCGGTGCTTTGGTGCTTCGTTGGGAGTGGTGTAACGGTGGCGGCGAATTCGGTGCTGGCGGTGGTGGAGGTGGCACCGGAGGCGGTGGTGATGCTGGCCAGTCATCGGGGAACTCCGGGAGCGTGCAGAAGTCCTCTTTGTCCTCTTGTGCGGAAAAGGGGAGGGGGGGGTGCCCTGGTGGGGTCAATATTGGCGGCGCGGTGGGAGGTCAGGGGGGGCGGCGCATTGGTGGGGGGGGGGGTGTTGGGGTGGAATCTGACGGTGCCAAGTCCCTGAGTGAGACAGTGTCTTGGCGGCCGTCGGGGAACTCAACGTAGGCATATTGAGGGTTGGCGTGGAGCAGGTGAACCCTGTCCACCAAGAGGTCCGCCTTGTGGAGTCGGACGTGCCTACGGAGAAGGACTGGTCCTGGAGCAGCGAGCCAAGTCGGGAGCGACACCCGGATGTGGACTTCCTGGGGAAGGTAAAAACACGTTCATGGGGTGTGTTATTAGTGGCGGTGCACAATAGTGACCGGATGGAGTGTAGAGCGTCAGGGAGGACTTCCTGCCAGCGAGAGGCTGGGAGGTTCCTGGACCATAGGGCCAGCTGGACGGCCCTCCAAACCGTCCCATTCTCCCGTTCTACTTGCCCATTCCCCCGGGGGTTGTAGCTGATCGTCCTGCTGGAGGCTATACCCCTGCTGAGCAGAAACTGACGCAGCTCATCGCTCATGAATGAGGATCCCCTGTAACTGTGGATATAGGCGGGGAAACCAAACAGAGTGAAGATGGTGCTGAGGGCCTGGAAGACGGTGGCAGACGTCATATCGGGGCATGGGATGGCGAAGGGGAATCTGGAGTACTCATCGACCACACTGAGAATGTACGTGTTATGGTCGGTGGAGGGGAGGGGTCCTTTGAAATCCACGCTGAGGCGTTCAAAGGGACGGGAAGCCTTCACCAGGCGCGCACAGTCTGGCCGGTAGAAGTGCGGCTTGCACTCCGCACAGACCTGGCAGTCCCTGGTGACTGTCCTTACTTCCTCGACGGAGTAGGGCAGATTGAGAGCTTTGACCAGATGGTACAATCGAGTGACCCCTGGGTGACAAAGGCTGTCGTGTAGGGCCCAGAGTTGGTCCACTTGTGCGCTGGCACATGTACCTCGGGAGAGGGTGTCTGGGGGCTCGTTGAGTTTACCGGGGCGATACAAGATCTCGTAATTATAGGTGGAGAGCTCGATTCTACACCGCAAGATTTTATCATTTTTGACCTTGCCCCGCTGTGTGTTATTGAACATGAAGGCTACCGACCATTTGTCCGTAAGGGGAGTGAATCTCTTACCAGCCAGGTAATGCCTCCAATGCCGCACAGCTTCAACGATAGCTTGGGCCTCCTTTTCGACGGATGAGTGTCGAATTTCGATAGCATGAAAGGTGCCGGAAAAGAATGCCACGGGTCTGCCTGCCTGGTTTAGAGTGGCGGCAAGGGCGACGTCTGAAGTGTTGCTTTCTACTTGGAAAGGCAGTGACTCGTCCATTGCGCGCATCCCGGCCTTGGCGATGTCTGCTCTGATGCCGGCGAAAGCGTGTTGTGCCTCAGCCGTGAGGGGGAATTGGGTGGACTGGATGAGTGGGTGGGCCTTGCCCGCATGGTTTGGGACCCACTGAGTGTAGTAGGAAAAGAACCCCAGGCGACGTTTGAGGGCCTTTGGGCAGTGGGGGAGGGGAAGTTCCATGAGGGGGCGCATCCGGTCGGGGTCGGGCCCGAGAAGTCCGTTTTGGACTATATAGCCGAGAATGGCTAACCGGGTCGTGCTGAACACACACTTCTCTTTGTTGTAGGTCAGGGTGAGAAGAGTGGCAGTGCGGAGGAATTTATCGAGGTTGGCATCGTGGTCCTGCTGGTCATGGCCGCAGATGGTGACATTATCTAAGTACGGAAAGGTGGCCCGCAAACCGTACTGGTCGACCATTCGGTCCATCTCTCTTTGGAAGACTGAGACCCCATTTGTGACACCGAAAGGGACCCTAAGGAAGTGGGAGAGGCGACCGTCCGCCTCGAAGGCAGTGTATGGCTGGTCCGACTTCCGGATGGGGAGCTGGTGGTAGGTGGATTTCAGGTCAATTGTTGAGAAGACTCGGTATTGCACAATCTGATTGATCATATCAGATATGCGTGGGAGGGGATACGTGTCGAGCTGCGTGTATCGATTGATGGTCTGGCTGTAGTCCACGACCATCCTGTGTTTCTCCCCAGTTTTAACCACTTACCACTTGGGCTCCCCAGGTGCTGTTGCTGGTCTCGATAGTACCCTCCTTAAGCAGCCGCTGGACTTCGGACCTGATGAAGGTCTTGTCCTGGGTGCTGTACTGTCTGCTCCTAGTGGCAACGGGCTTGCAATCCGCAGTTAGATTGGCAAAAAGGGAGGGGGGATCGACCTTGAGGGTCGCGAGGCCGCAAACTGTAAGGGGCGATAAGGGCCCCCCGAATTTGAGGGTGAGGCTCTGGAGGTTGCACTGGAAGTCCAGGCCCACCAGGAGTGCAGCGCAGAGATTAGGAAGGACATAGAGGCGGAAGTTACTAAATTCTACGCCCTGGACCGTGAGGGTGACTGTACAAAAGCCTCGGATCGGGACGGAGTGGGATCCGGATGCTAGGGAGATCCTTTGATTGGCAGGGTGGACCACGAGGGAGCAGCGCCTTACCGTATCTGGGTGAACAAAGCTTTCGGTGCTCCCAGAGTCCAGCAGGCACGAGGTCGCGTGGCCGTTGATTTTAACCGTCGTCGACGCGGTGGCCAGGTTGTGCGGGCGAGATTGGTCCAGCGTCATTGAAGCGAGCTGCGGTTAGCCATCGGATGCGAGCGTGTGCGGTTCCGATGTCGGGATGTCCGGGGACCCTGTGGGGGACAAGATGGCGGTGCCCATGGTGCACACATTGCAGGGTCGGGACAAGATGGCGGCACCCATGGTGCGCACATTGCGGGGTCGGGACAAGATGGCGGCGACAAGATGGCGGCGCCCATTGGTCGCACAGGGACTCGGGAGGTGAAGATGGCGGCTCCCATTGTGCGTCTGGCGTGGGGAGGGGGGCGATAGCAGGCGCGATCGCAGCGACTGCGCGGGCCAGGCACACAGCCGCGAACTGCAGGTTCGGGCCGGGCAGTGTTGGCGGAGGTGCTCCTGCTGACCGCAGAAGTAGCAGCGGGAGGGGTACGATTGTATGTTACGGGATGCGACCGTCATGGAGAGCGCCAAGGTTTTCGTCTCCGCCAGTTCGAGCGCGGCCCCTTCCAGTAATCGTTCTTGGATGCGGTACGACGCAATCCTCGTCAAGAAGGCATCGTGCATGAGGAGATTCGCGTGTTCCGCAGCCGTAACGGCCTGACAGTCACAGTCCCGGACAAGTGGAATTAGGACCCGCCAGAAGTCTTCGATGGACTCACCAGGTAGTTTTGAGCGGGGGGCGAGTACATGCCTGGGAAGAGCGTGTTCGCCTTCTGCGCGTAGTGTTCCTTAAGAAGTTCCATTGCTTTTGTGTAATTCGTGGCATCTTGGATCAACGGGAACACGCTAGAGCTCAGTATGGAGTACAGGACGTTTATCTTCTGAGCCTCCGTTGGCTCGGGGTCCGCAGCCTTGATGTAGGCCTCAAAACATGCTAGCCAGTGAGTAAAATCTTTTCTGGCGTCGATGACTGTGGCAGACGTCATATCGGGGCATGGAATGGCGAAGGGGATTCTGGAGTATTCGTCGGCCACGTTAAGGATGTACGTGTTTCGGTCGGAGGAGGGGAGGGGCCCTTTGAAGTCCATGCTGAGGCGTTCAAAGGGACGGGAGGCCTTCACCAGGTGCGCCCGGTCTGGCCGGTAGAAGTACGGTTTGCACTCCGCGCAGACCTGGCAGTCTTTGGTGACCGCCCTGACTTCCGCAATGGAGTAGGGTAGGTTGCGGGCCTTTATGAAGTGAAAGAACCGGGTGACCCCTGGGTGACAGAGACCATCGTGTAGGGCCCGGAGTCGGTCCACTTGTGCGATGGCACATGTACCTCGGGATAGGGCGTCCGGGGGCTTGTCGAGCTTACCGGGACGATACAAAATCTCGTAATTGTAGGTGGAGAGCTCGGTCCTCCACCTCAAGATTTTATCGTTTTTGATCTTGCCCTGCTGTGTGTTATTGAACATGAAAGCAACCGACCGTTGGTCAGGTAATGCCTCCAATGCCCCACAGCTTCAACAATGGCTTGGGCCTCCTTTTCGACGGAGGAGTGCCGAATTTCAGAGGCGTGGAGGGTGCGGCAAAAGAATGCCACAGGTCTGCCTGCCTGGTTGAGGGTGGCGGCTAGAGCGACGTCTGATGCATCGCTCTCAACTTGAAAGAGGAGGGTCTCGTCGACCGCGTGCATCGCGGCCTTGGCTATGTCGGCCTTGATACGGTTGAAGGCCTGCTGAGCCTCGGCCGTCAGGGGGAAAACTGTGGAGTGAATGAGTGGGCGGGCCTTGTCCGCATAGTTAGGGACCCACTGGGCATAGTGTGAGAAGAACCCCAGGCATCGTTTGAGGGCCTTGGGGCAGTGGGGGAGGGGGAGTTCCATGATGGGGCCCATGCGGTCGGGGTCGGGCCCTAGAACTCCATTTTGCACCACCTAGCCAAGGATTGCTAAGCGGTTGGTGCTGAACACGCACTTCTCCTTGTTATACGTTAGGTTCAGGAGTTTGGCGGTGTGGAGAAATTTGGAACGGTTAGCGTTGTGGTCCTGCTGGTCGTGGCCGCAGATGGTGACATTATCCAGGTACGGGAAGATGGCCCACAGTCCATACCGGTCAACCATTCGGTCCATCTCCTGTTGGAAGACCGAGACCCCATTAGTGACGCCGAAGGGAACCCTAAGGAAGTGGTAAAAGCGGCAGTTTGCTTTGAACGCCATATATTGGCGGTCCGCCTTGCGGATGGGGAGCTGGTGGTAGACAGATTTCAGGTCCACTGTAGAGAAGACCCAGTACTGTGCAATCTGATTGACCATATCAGATATGCGTGGGAGGGGGTATGTGTCGAGCTGCGTGTACTGATTGATGGTCTGACTGTAGTCAGTGACCATCCTGTGTTTCTCCCCAGTCTTTACAACTACCACTTGGGCTCTCCAGGGGCTGTTGCTGGCCTCGATGATGCCTTTCCGCAGTAGCCGCTGGACCTCCGACCTGATGAAGGTCCTGTCCTGGGCACTGTACCGTCTGCTCCTGGTGGCGACGGGTTTGCAATCCGGGGTGAGGTTCGCAAACAGGGAAGGTGGGTCGACCTTAAGGGTCATGAGGCCGCACACAGCAAGCAGTGGTAGGGGCCCGCCGAATTTCAGAGTTAGGCTTTGGAGGTTGTACTGGAAGTCCAGGCCGAGTAGCAAGGCTGCGCAGAGGTTGGGGAGGATGTAGAGCCGGAAGTTGCTGAACTCTACGCCCTGGACGGTGAGGGTGGCGGTGCAGTACCCCCGGATCTCCACGGAGTGGGATCCGGAGGCCAGGGAGATGCGTTGGGTAATGGGGTGTACCACGAGGGAGCAGCGCCTTACCGTATCGGGGTGGATGAAGCTCTCCGTGCTTCCGGAGTCGAGAAGGTGAGGTGTCTTATGGCTGTCGACTTCCACCGTCGTTATCACAGTTGCGGGGTTGTGTGGCCGGGACTGGTCGAGCGTGATGGAGGCGAGCTGCGGCTGGTGGGCCCCAGTCTGGTCAGCGGCGTTTGCGTGCGATGAGTGGCCCGAGAGGTGCCCGACGAGCAGGGGTCCTGAGGCGGCATCTAAAATGGCGCCGAAGATGGCGTCGCCCACGGGGCGCCCGTATCGGGCGGCGTTAAAGATGGCAGTGCCCACGGGCCGCACGAGGTCTGATGGGGGGAAGATGGCGGCGTCCACAGGCCGCAAGAGGTCTGATGAGGGGAAGATGACGGCGCCCACGGGCCGCACGTGGGTTGTGGGGGCGGAAATGGCAGAGCACACGGGTCGCACGTGGGGGTGCAGGAACAATGGGGCTGGTTACAGCGGCGGTCGACCGGGCCTGGCACACTGCAGTGCGATGTCCTTTCTTCCCGCAGGCCTTGCAGAGTGCACTCCGCTCCGGGCAGCGCTGGCGGGGATGCTTTGTCTGCCTGCAGAAATAGCACTTGGGCCCCCCGGGTTAGGCTGGCTGCCGCGCGACGCAGGCTTGGGGTTGGCTGGGGGCGGTCGCTGGTGCGGTCCACGATGTCCAGGATGGGGTCGCCAAGCGATCGGGGGCGTACGCTTGTACATTATGAGAGGCGACCGTTAGTGAGGTCGCGAGTTTCTTGATCGCCGCGAAGTCAAGCGTACTCCCTTCTACGAGGCGCTGGCGGATGTACGCCGACCCTATGCCCGTAACGAAAGCATCCCTGATTAGGAGTTCAGAATGTTCAACGGCCGAAACTTCCTGGCAATCGCAGTTCCTCGCCAGGGTGTGCAGGGCACGCCAGAAATCTTCCAATGACTCACCGGAGAGTTGTTGCCCCGTGAACAGGAGGTGCCTGGCGTAAAGTTTGTTGATCGGCCGTGTGTAGTTCTCTTTCAGAAGCGCCATGGCCTCAGTGTAGTTGGGTGCGTGCCGGATAAGAGGAAAAATATCGGAGCACAACCGTGTGTACAGGATCTGTAGTTTCTGTGCCTCTGAGGGTGGTTCTGTCACTGGTCCGATGTAGGCTCCAAAGCAAGCTAACCAGTAGTCGAAGGCCGTTGTGGCGTTGTCTGCTTGAAGATGCAGCTGCAGGCGATCTGGCTTGATGCGAAGGTCCATCGCTGTAAAATCTCTGCTTAATAAATTGATGCACTATCAATTACGACGAGAGTAGAGAGTAATCGAGGCTTTATTACACAGAGATGTGTTTCCTCCTACAGCTGCTGCCGAAATGGCTGCAGCTCGGTGAGCACACACATTTATACTCCGCCTACTGGGCGGAGCCAGCAGGCCGGGATCTACCCCCGTACCTGTAGTACAGGAGCCTTACCATATGTGTACTGTATACAGACAGTGGTGACTAGCACAGATACCGCTGACCATGACGTACCATCCCCCTGGCTCCGTAACTGTCTTGGTTTCTATAAACCTCGTCCTCTTGTTAATTATTATTGCTACCCCCCTAGACCTCGTCCCGTAACATGAATGGTACGTCTGTGCCACCCAGCCCTTCCTTACCAGCAGTCGGTCCTACTCCCTCAGGTCCATCTCTTGTAGGTAGATTATGTCTGCTTCAAGGCTTCTTAGGTGGGCGAAGACTCTGGATCTTTTCACTTGGCCGTTGAGATCCCTTACATTCCAAGTAACAATCCTGGTGGGGGGGTTTCTGACCCCCCTTTCCTGCAGGATCACCCATACTTACCTGGTGGACGCGCCCCTGCACTCGGGGTTTCCCTTTGTCCAGGGGCCGCCCAACATGGGCGCCAGCTATATGTACACCACGTGGATGTGCCCCTGCACTCCAGGGTCTCCCTTTGTCCTGATGCCCTCCCGAGTGGCTGTTTGCGGCGCCGTCTTGGTTCCTCACCCCGCTCCATGCCTGCCGAGGCCTGTGTCTATTCTGTTTCTCTACCTCAATCTTCTCTTTGCTTCTCTTTTGTTCTGCGCTCTCCCCCGACTATTCTCCATACACCCCCAGCACCTGCCCCTCTGTCCCCATCCGGTGTTCTTTCCCCCTTCTGCCCCCCCCCCCCCCCTTGTGCCAGGTGCTCCCCCTCCTCTGAGAGGTGCGCCACGGCCCTCCTTTCTTCCTGCCCTCCGTGTTGGCCCTCATCGCTAGCACGGTGGTCCCCCTCCCAGTACTTGCCCAGCTCTGGCCCTGCTTTACCTTCCTCCTACCAGCCCTTGTCTCGCCCTCCTCTCCACTTTTCTCACCCTCACTTCCCTTGCACCACTCCCCCCCCCTTCGCATTGAGAGAAGAAACAAGCCCGGAAATGAGGCAGCACAGTCCCGCGCAAAACAAAACAAATGTGTACAGTTCATGCTATTATTATCTCTGTTTGCGGTCTGTCCTCCGCTCTTTGTTCCGATTCTTCCTTTCTTTTCTGCCCCCGTGGCTTTCATTGCTGTGGCGACTGTTCCTCCCCCAATTTGTTCGATTTAACAAACTCATCAACCTCTGCTGGGGTTTTAAAATACAGCTCCTTTCCTTTGAATGTTACCCAGAACCTGGCCGGGAATAACATCCCAAATCACACCCTACTTTTGTAGAGTGCTGATTTTGCTCTGTTGAACTCAGCCCTTCTTTTTGCCAGTTCCGCCCAATGTCCTGGTACACCCTTATATTCTTCCCTTCCCATGTGCACGATTATATCTGCCGGGCCCACCTGAGGATTTTTTCCCGGTCCTGGAACTGGTGTAGCTTTGCGATAATCGCTCTGGGCTGCTCCCTGGCTTTGGGCTTGAGTGGAAGTGACCTGTGTCTATTTCTGGGGGGTTTGGAAATCCTTCCCTTCCCACTAGCTTGCCCAGCATTTGGGTGATGTAGCCTGTTGGGTCTCTGCCCTCTGTCCCTCTGGCAGACCCACTATTCTGACGTTCTGCCATCAGGACCTGTTTTCCTGGTCCTCCACTTTCCCTCTTCGGCTTCCCTGGGACGTTACCAACCTTCGCACCTCGGTTTCCAGAGCTACCATCCTGTCGCTCTGGTCCGAGGCAGCCTTCCCCAACTTCAGGATCGTTTTCTCCTGCGCCTCCACCTTCCTTCCCAGGCCTTCGATGGTTCGCTGCATTTTGTCTGCTGTCTCCGACAGCATCTCCTTCATCATCATGTGGAGCTCCATCCTGATCGCCTCCTTTATGGCGTTTAGCTGCCTTTTTCAGCACGCTTCTCCACTCTTCCCCCTGTGCAGGGGGGATGATGGTCGCCGCATCCCCTTCCTGCTCTGCTGTTTGGTTCACCAGCTTTTCCCCTTCCAGGTTCGCCTGAACCCCCGTCCCATCTTGTGGGGCCGCCTGCCTGTGCACCCGCCGCTCCTGCGCTTTTCCCTCGCTGCTGCTCCTTACATCTCGCCGTCCCCTCGATTTGTTATTTTTTACAGCCATAGTCTTTTTGTGTACCTTTTGCCTTTGGCTGGGTTTTGGTGGGCTTTTTAAGCTGAAATTCCCGTTAAATTGCCTCTGCTAGGTTCGTTTGGGTCCGCTCAGCACATCGCCGCCACCGGAACGGACGGTCTGCCTTTCTCTTATGTCACTCTTTGCTTTTCCCATTGTTTATGGGGAGCTCTCCCTCCACCATGTTAATTGGCCGGGTCTCCACAGACCTACTTGACCATTGTTATAACCCCATGGAGGTCACGCGACAAGGACCATCTGGTTTCCCGGGACCTCCGCAGAATACAAACTTCCCCGGTAACGGGGCGGGGCTTCCCTTTAAAAAGGAGAGCCCTTACTTGTATAAAGATCCCCTCCTTGGTGCAGGTCAGGGAAAGAGACCCTTAGGGGAGCGGAGACATGTTGTCTTGTTAATAAACCTACCTGCCGATTATGCATGCTGCTTTATGCGGATTCTACAATCATGCTTTGGAATTTTGTCCCAGTGAAATTCTCTTGATTGTTAAGAACAGGTAGTAAGTTGACACTTTAACATCTGAATTTTAGTTGCATAATTTATAATTTTGTTGGTGTTGTAGAAAACATATAAATTTAAGCCCAGACAGAAACATGTTTTTTTTTAAATTTAAAGAACCCAATTATTTTTGTCCAATTAAGGAGCAATTTAGCGTGGCCAATCCACCTACCCTGCACATTTTTGGGTTGTAGGGGTGAGACCCATGCAGACACTGGGAGAATGAGAAATATGTTAAAGATAAATTTTTGTTCTTTGTTTCAGGAACAAATTTAAATGATCCCATGTTGGAAGCAGTAAGGCTTCTGGACAAGGCCCATCAAGACAAGCAATTGCCTGAAAGAAGTGTCTCCATGATTATTTTGTTAACTGATGGTAAAGCAAATGAAGGTTAGTGAAAAATAAATGTCTTCTATTTCTATCTTGTGAAAGTCTGTCTAACGGAATTAAATTTTGAAACCTGACCGGAAACAGATCTGAGTCGGGTGATATCAGGCCATCAGACCTTGTGTTCTTGAGCTTCCTTTGTTGCTGATATGTAGTCCCATGAAAACATTGTAACCTTTCATCACGGATACCTTCAGATAATAAAACACAAAAACAGGAATAAAACATTTTGCTTTCCTTTTAGAAATTGCCAAACCAGAGGGATTGTCTAACTTTAAAAATTCAGGCCGGCATTAGAAATATTCCTGGGTTCACTTCCTTTTGTAGTCAGAGTTAATTCCATTGTCCTTAATCTGTCTCTGCAGTAGTGGGACACAGGAGAGTAATAGTTGTCCCTTATGATGAAAACTGAACTTCCAACTGAATAAACAACTTGTATTCAAATGGCACATTTTGTGACCAAAGGACTTTCCAAAGCACTTTGCAGAAAATTAATTATTTTTGAAGTTTAATCACTACTACCAATTTTCTCAGAGATAGGTTCAATAGAGTGCACTATATTCACAGCTGTAAGATTTTGGGTGCCCTCCAATATATTTTAAAATTTGTCCTGAAGTTGGTTGAGAGAAAATATTGGTCAGGAAACAATGAGAATTCCCCAGCTTTTCTTCTAGACCGAGTTGAGACAATTTAATGTCCCATCTGAAAGACAACGGTCGGGGTTCTTCATCGGCTGACGCCAAAATCAGGCAACGTGATTGGGCGGAGAATCGGTTCCGCCGCCTAATTCGCAGAGGGTGCCGATTTGACGCCAAATCGCAATTCTCCGTCACCTCAACAGCTGTGTCAATGCAGTCCAGAACGCACGTACGGTAAACACCGTTTGCATATCATTAGCCGGCCCGTCACAGTATTCTCCGGGGCCTTGGCCATGCTCCGCGTTCAATGGGCCGAGTTCCTGACGACGCGGTTCACTTGTGCTTTTAGAAATCGTGAAACTGGAATAGTGGCTGATGAGGGAGAGAGAGGAGGTAGGACACAGAGTGGAATGACCATGGGCTGTCTGGTCGGACTAGCTTGGGGGGGGGGGGGGGGAGAGGAGAGGTGATGGGAGTGCGGGCCGTGTGGCCTGGATGACCCCCAACGGGACTGGGGCAGTGTCCAGGCAGGGACTGCCATTGCCATGGCCTACAAGACAGCCATCTTGCTCCACACCCCACAGACCGCCCACCTTGGCCCCTGGTTCTGCAGAGAGTGACACCAGCCATATAGATGCTCGCACCTCTCCCTCCGCCATAAAACCCTCCCACCCGGCTGCCACCCGCGGGGGAATCACGCAGCCCATTCAAGGGCAACGGCCAATGTAGCCCTACAGTGCCACCGGGTGGCGAGCGCATAGCTTACCACTGGCAAAGGTAGCTCCAGTCAACGGTACCCCGGCAGCAGGAACATGCTCCAAGGCCAGAGGCCCCCACAGTGCTGGGCAATGACAGGGCCAGGGGTGCGGAGCTGGGTGGGTGAGTGGAGACATGCGGGGTCTGGTTGGGTACAGGGGTACACACCAAGCTAACATGTCGGCCTTTCGCCTCCTGCAGACAATGGATATTGAAATTCAACCAGCAATGCTGAGCTTCCTGCTGGTCACCGCAGCCCTGGGGGGTGCCGTGCAGCTGTACGAGCTGGCGCTACGCGAGGAGGAGGAGAAAGCTGCAACAGCGGAGCATGCAGCAGCGGAGCCTGCCCCAGAGGAACAGAAGGCAGCTGCCCATTATGGAGAACCGGCAGCCCAACAGGCCAATGAGGAGGCGGTGAAAAGGAGGCGCCACATGAGGCCTCTGTCATTCAAGGACCTATCGGACCGGGCATGCTGCCAAAGACTCTGGCAGAGCAGGGAGACAGTGCGACAAATCTGCCAGATATTGGCGCAGCAGGGTATGGGGGAGGTCACCTGTTCCCGGTGGCTGTCAGGGTGACGGTTGCCCTAAACTTTTTTGCTATGGGGTCCTTCCAAGCGCTGAGTGGGGACTTGTCTGGGATCTCACAAACCTCTGTTCACAGGTGCATCCGCACCATCACGGAGGCCCTGTATGCCCAGGCGGCTCAATACATCCACTTCAATACAGAACGAGCCCACCACGATGCCCGGGAAGTGGAGTTTACCGCTGTCGCCAGGATGCCCTGGGTCCAGGGGGTGATCGACGGGATGCATGACCCCTACGAGCACCTGCAGGTGACAGGCCTCTCTACACTGACCGAAAGGGGTTCCACCCGATGAACATGAGCTGATATGTGACCACGTGTGGACGTGGGTTAGTGGCAGGGGCACAGTGCTGCCTACTCACCCTGGCCGGCCTGAGGAGGTTGTGCAGTTTCTTCCGGCACTGCTGGCCTGTGTTGCTGGTAGCACTGACTACTTCAGCTACCTGCGCTAAACACGTGTCATTAAACACTGATGCCAAAATTCTGATGAAGGCCCTGGCGAGGCAACTGGAGAGTTGCGTGCCAGAGGTAGTCGCGGAGGATCAGACAGGCTTTGTCAAAGGCAGACTGGGATATTATTCCTATCACTGAAACATGGCTAAGGGAGGGGCAGGACTGGCAGCTCAATGTTCCAGGGTACAGATGCTGTAGGAAAGATAGAACAGGAGGTAAGAGAGGATGGAGAGTTGTATTTTTGATGAGGGAAACTATCACGGCAAAACTGAGTGGGGATATATCCGAGGGTTCGCCCACTGAGTCTATATGGGGAGAACTGAAAAATAAGAAGGGAGAGATCACTTTGATAGGATTGTACAACAGGCCCCTAAATAGCGGGAAATTGAGGAGCAAATATGTAAGGAGATTACAGATAACTGCAAGAAAAATAGAGTGGTAATAGTTGGGGACTTTAACTTTCCCATCATTGACCGGGACAGCCATAACATTAGGAGCTTGGATGAAGAGAAATTTGCTGAGTGTATTCAGGAGGAATTTCTCATTTAGTATGTGGATGGCCCGACGAGAGAGGGTGCAAAATGTGATCTCCACTTGGGAAATAAGGAAGGGCAGGCAACAGACGTGTTAGTGAGGGATCACTTTAAGACCAGTGATCAGAATTCCATTAGTTTTAAGATAACTATGATAGGTCTGGCCCAAAATTCTAAATTGGGGCAAGGCCAAGGTATTAGACAGGAACTTTCAAAAGTTGATTGGGGGAGTCTGTTGGCAGGCAAAGGGACGGCTGGTAAGTG
Source organism: Scyliorhinus torazame (assembly GCF_047496885.1). Classification (NCBI taxonomy): domain Eukaryota; kingdom Metazoa; phylum Chordata; class Chondrichthyes; order Carcharhiniformes; family Scyliorhinidae; genus Scyliorhinus; species Scyliorhinus torazame. Next base: position 194,900,890 of record NC_092719.1, on the reverse strand, counting down.
GGAGGCTTTCAAAAGTGTGTCAACCAGGATTCAGGATAAGTACATTCCTTTTAGAGTGAAGGGCAAGGCTCGTAGAAGAAGGGAACCCTGGCTGACTCGGGATATTGAGGCCCTGGTCAAAACGAAGAAGAGAGGCAAGGACTGATTAGGGACAGTCAGCATGGCTTTGTGAGTGGAAAATCATGTCTCACGAATTTGAGTTGAGTTTTTTGAAGGGGTAACCAAGAAGGTAAATGCGGGCAGTGCAGTCGACGTTATCTACATGACTTTAGCAAGGCATTTGACAAGATACCGCATGATAGGTTGTTGCATAAGGTTAAATCTCACAGGATCCAGGGTGAGATAGCCAATTGGATACAAAATTTGCTTAACGACAGAAGACAAAGGGTGGTTGTAGAGGGTTGTTTTTCAAACTGAAGGTCTGTGACCAGCAGTGTGCCTCAGGGATCAGTGCTGGGTCCACTATATTTTGTTATTTATATTAATCATTTGGATGCGAATTTAGGAGGCATTGTTAGTAAGTTTGCAGATGACACCAAGATTGGTGGCATAGTGGACAGTGAAGAAGGTTATCTATGATTGCAACGGGAATTTGATCAATTGAGCCAAGAGTGAAATATTCCATGTGAGCACGCGGAGGGGGATGGGGGATCAGAGCTTTGAAACGTGCTGCTCAAGCTGGTTCAAACAAAATTCCAATACCTGCGGATCCCAATAGCCCAAGACTGGACACGGATCCATAAATGGAACCTGGCGAGTCTGATGGAAGAGGTACGGCAGCACAGTGGTTAGCACCGTGGCTTCACAGCACCACGGTCCCAGGTTCGATTCTCGTTTGGGTCATTGTCTGTGAGCAGTCTGCACGTTCTCCCTGTGTCGGCGTAGGTTTCCTCCGGGTGCTCCGGTTTCCTCCCACAAGTACCGAAAGACGTGCTGTTAGGTGAATTGGACATTCTGAATTCTCCCTCTGTGTACCCAAACAGGCGCCGGAATGTGGTAACAAGGGGATTTTCACAGTAACCTCATTGCAGTGTTAATGTAAGCCTACTTGTGACAATAATAAAGATTATTATTAGAGGGAGTGACAGAGGTGGGACTCACTCCCACTCACCCCGGCAGGGAGAGTACAGATAATAAAAATGAACGTGCTGCCCAGGTTCCTCTTCCTATTCAGGTCCCTCCTGAACTTCGTCCCCAAGGCCTTCTTCACCAAAGTAGACATGTTAATCATAGAATCAAAGAATTTAGAGTGCAGAAGGAGGCCATTCGGCCTATCGAGTCTGCACCAGCCCTTGGAAAGAGCACCCTACTTAAGCCCACAACTCCACCCTATCCCCGCAACCCAGTACCCCACCTAACATTTTGTTTGGATTCTAAGGGCAATTTAACATGGCCAATCCACCTAACCTGTACATTTTTGGACTGTGGGAGGAAACCGGACACCCGGAGGAAATCCATGCAGACACAGGGAGAACGTGCAGACTCTGCACAGACGGTCACCAAGCTAGGAATCGAACCTGAGGACCCTGGAGCTGTGAAGCAACAATGCTGAACACTGTGCTACCGTGCCACCACAATCATGCCATTTGTCTGGGGGAGGGGAAGAACTGAAGGATCTGCAAGAACGTCCTACAGAGAAGGAGAAATATGGACGTACTGGTCCTTCCAAACCTCCAAGTCTGCCACTGGGCAGCCACCACAGAAAGAGTGCGGGGATGGGGCAAGGAGCTGGGAGCGGAATGGGTAAAAACAGAGGAAAACTCCTGTACGGGGACATCCTTCTGAGCAATGGCCATGGTCCCACTCCCATTCCCTCCAGACAAGTACTCAAGAAACCAAGTTGTTGTGGCCACACTGAGAACGTGGAACCAACTCAGTCACCACTTCAGACTGGTAACAAAGTGCACCACGGCCCCCATCTGCAAGAACCATAAATTTGCCCCGGCGACAATAGACGCCTCCTTTAAAAGGTGGAGACAGGACGAAAGGACACTGATGGTAGGGGACCTATACATAGGTGGCAGAGAAGCGACCCCGGGGAACTGACAGATAAGCTCCAGCTCCCGAAAGGGAGCGAGCTGCGATATATGCAGTGAAGATAGTCTTCCGCAAGGAGACAGCAACATTCCCCCAGTTACCAGGACACTCCAAATTCTAACTGTGAGTGAACTAGGAGACAGTAACTGCGCTGACATGTACGTACGGCTACTTTAGGAGGTACGGTCACCACTGGAGAAATGGGAAGAAGAGCTAGGTGTGGTTATCGGGTGAGGACTCTGGTGCATTGCACTGCATAGGGCGAACTCCACCTCCTCATGCACAGGGCTCAGCCTAACACAGCTGAAAGTGGTGCACAGGGTGCACTTAAAAGAATACGCATGAATAGGGTCTTCCGGAGGTGGAGGACAAATGTGAGCAGTGCCATGGAGGCTTGGCCAACCACACCCACATGTTCTGGTCTTGTCCTGGACTTATCGGGTACTGGACCGCCTTCATCGAGGACATGTCCAAGTCTGTGGGAGTGAGGGTGGAGCCGTGGCTACTAGTGTCGGTCTTCGGGGTATCGGAACAGAACTCTTTACCGGGAGGACGGTGCCGCCCTAGCCTTTGCCTCCCTGATCGCCTGCCGGAGACTCCTTCTTGGCTGGAGCTCGGCAGTGCCACCCAAGGCCACGGACTGGCTGTCCAACCGAGCGGAATTCCTTAAATTGAAAAAAATAAAATTCTCCATTTAGGGATCGGAGTAAGGCTTCCAGAACACATGGAATCAATTCACCAGCCTGTTCCAAGACCTATTTGTAACCAAAAACTAAAATGTGAGGGGAGGGAGGGAAGGGAGACCAGGTTGAGAATGGATAACTGAACAAATGGAAGGGGGGCGGTAGGAGGGTGAAGGGAGGGTGTAGAAATCTACCATGAGGTTTAAGTGTAGTCTCGTTCGTATACACTTCAAAACTCAGTAGAAAGTTAAGTTACACTTCTCAGGTGTGAAATAGAAATCCTCTTGTGGTTACAAATCAAATGTTCTCAATAAAGCCCTTGCCAGCAAAAAGACTTGAAGAGATATAATTGACTTAGTAATTTACAAACAGATTTATCTTTCAAAAATACAGTAATGTTTTTTTTGTTCAAAGCAAAAACAGCTTGCGCAGACTTTAAGAGTTAGAATGGAAATATGAAAACACGAAATAAGGATAGTGAATAGTTAGGTAAAAGGTATAGAGTGATCCTGGATAGAAAATGTCTGCCCGGACCTCTATGTTTGAAGAGAATGTTGTCAGTCTGACTCCATCTGTCCTTGCCCCTACAATGTGCTGATTGGCTTGGATGGGTCTCAAATGCATTTGGGTGGATGGTTAATTGTCAGTCATCAATGTGCAACATATATGCGGATATGTTACATCTTTGGGTACCTTCTTTGTGTTGGGATGTGACTTACACTTTTAACCAATTCTAGTTTTTACTGGTTTTACTGCTGATTGCAATATTATTTGTATTCTGAACAATGGTGGATTCATGTTGTCATGGTGCTTATTTTGACCTTGATCAGATTGTGGTATAGCTGCACAACTTCTGCAATTCTGTTCATTAGAACAATGGATAGTTTATCATGTCAATTTAGAAATGTTGCATAAACTCTAGCTAGCCTTTAGATGTTTCAAATTCAGTGTGCTTTGCCACTGCAAATCCTGAAAGCTGTGTGTTTTTGTAATCTAAGTTATGCTTGAAGTTTTATGATGAAATTCATTTTAAAATGGATTTTAAACTGGATGGATCCCAACCACCCACAAAGTTTCTCCCAGATAGAGATATCTGAGGGTCTGTCAAGCTTTCTGACTTTTTGAATGTGAGCTGCCAAATCTTTAACTTCTTTTGAATTATCTGGAATAATAGTGCAACACTCCGCACCAATCAGGGCGCAGGTGCCACCTTTTTTGGCTAGCACATAGTCAAGTGCCATTCGATTTTGTAGTGCCACGGTTCGAATTGCTCGCATTTCATCAGAGATTTTGTTTGGGGCATTGGTGGTATCATCAGCTACGTTTTGTATGATGGTTTGTTATTTTATTGAATTTGTTGGCTACCCTTATTTCCCAATAAAAAGGAATAATTTTAGCATAGATTGCATCTTGTAATTTGATAACCCGTTTATTTCTTCGAGTAATTGGTTCTGATAGATAAGGGAGATGAGGGAGGTGACGGATGGCAGGTACTACATATCCTAAATAGCAAGATCCTGATCAGAATTTTGGAAGCCAGGACTATGCTTTGTTATTACAGATAAAATATGTTCCATTATAAGCCAAATATTGGTAAATATATTCCAAAGACCAATGGTCTATGAATGTTTTGTCACTTATGATATTGTGTATACCTTTTATTATTGAGGATCGATCAGCTCTGTGTTTTGCACTATTGGTACATTTATAGTCTGTGTTTACATCAAAATAATTAGTACAAATACTATGGCCCATCTTCACCCCTCTGGGGTCATTACTAGTGAGACATATTGATCCTTCTTGTTTCAGAGTATTTTGGAGATTAATAGGTAGAGGATTTTTATTTGTGTTATATTTAGGTTGATACCATCGTGGAAAAAGTGTTTAGTGGATAACCTGCAAATTTCCAGAAATTAGCTATTTGCTTTAAATAAATTTGGTAGCTTCCTTTCTGACATGAAACTGCTCCAGGATGGGATACTGCAGAGGAAGGGGCGCTTTGGTAGATGTACCATTCTGCTGTTTCTGAAGCATTAAAGGGGATAGTTAAGAAAGGAATGCCTTCTCCTGAGTGAGTGGGGGTTGCAATGCATACCCAACAAGTGGAGATATTAAACATTTTTGCATAAATCTTAGATGTATAAAGGAATGTGTTTTCATTTAATTCTGGGACAACATTTACAAGGCCAATTATATAACTGAAAATGAATATTACGGCAAACATTTTTACAGATCTTAATACTTATACGCGCGCTTCACACGTGACGCGTGGATCCAACTTTTCTTTCCTTTCAGTTTTACAGCAGACTGGGTGGTGAGAAGGACTAAAGAGTGTCCTTCCCACTTTGATCCTAGAGGTTCCTTCTGTAGTTTCTTTACGTAGACTTCCTCGCCGGGCACTAGATCATGCCACCTTCTGGGGGGTCTCCCCAGGCAGCCAACACCTGTTGAGAAGCAGAACTAACAGCATTTGTTAGATTTTGACGATAAGTCAGCAAAGTATCACTCATTAAATGACAGTCTGCCTTTCACAAATCAATAGTCCCTGGCAGAGACATTGGTCTGCCTGTGATGATTTCAAATTGACTTAAGCCTGTTGTTCTGTTTGGTGTTGCTCTAATACTGAACAATACTATTGGCAAGGCTTGGACCCAATTCATGCCTTCTTGGTTGTATTTAGACAATCTTTCTTTCAAAGTTCGATTCACACGTTCCCCTTGTCCTGATGGTTGTGGATGATAAGGACAGTGTAAATTCCAGTCAATGTTTAATAATCTACACACTTCCTTACAAACAGCACCTGTAAAGTGGGTTCCATTGTCTGAGTCAACGCTAGCTGGTACTCCCCATCTTGGGATGAAGTATTTACAATGGCACTTTGGCTGTATGGGCGGCTGTGGCTCTCCCAGCTGGAGCAGCTTCTACCTATCTAGAGAATTTATCCACTATTACAAGGACGTCACTGTACTTTTGGCATTTCGGAAGAGTGATGTAGTCTACCTGTATATCCTGGAACGGTCCTGCAGGAGCAGGAGCTTTTAATTGAGGCATTGTTGTTATAGGTCCCAAGTTATTCTTTTGACAGGTTATACAACGGTTTGATACCAATTGTGCATATCTTTTGAATCCTTTACCAACCAACTCCTCTGGAATCGACCCATCATTTGTTGGGGTGATAGATGGCCCCATGAATGGATTTGTTGGGCCAAAAAGGACATCAGTGCTTGTGGTTCTACTGGTTTATCAGTCTGAACTGGTCTCCAAATATCATCATCATACAACTGAATACCTGATTCTAACCATGTCCATTTTCTTTCTGTGTGCAATTACGTTGCATTTCACGTAGATCCTGTAATAAGTTGGTCACTCCCAATTTGTAAATGTGATTGAATTCCACATACCATTTTTCCCTTGCTGCTTGGTCTGCAAGAGCATTTCCTCTTGCTTCCGTAGTGTCTTCATGAGTATGGGCTTTGCATTTTAGGATTGATACTTCTTTTGGCAAGGCCATAGCTTCTAGGAGATCTCGTACTTCCTTTCCATTTCGGATAGGTGTACCTGCAGTTGTGAGAAATCCTTTTTTTCTCCACAGGTGGCCAAAATCATGTGCCACTCCAAAACCATGGGCGAAATCCTCCGTAATCGGCGTGATGTCCGCCGACCGGCGCCAAAAACAGCGCAAATCAGTCCGGCATCGCGCCGCCCAAAGGTGCGGAATCCTCCGCATCTTGAGCGGCCGAGCCCTAACCTTGAGGGGCTAGGCCCGCGCCGGACTGATTTCCGCCCCGCCAGCTGGCGGGAAAGGCCTCTGGTGCCCCACCAGCTGGCGCGGAAATGACATTGCCGGGCGGCGCATGCGCGGGAGCGTTAGCGGCCGCTCACGGCATCCCCGCGCATGAGCAGTAGAGGGGGTCTCTTCCGCCTCCGCCATGGTGGAGACCATGGCGAAGGCGGAAGGAAAAGAGTGCCCCCACGGCACAGGCACGCCCGCGGATCGGTGGGCCCCGATCGCGGGCCAGGCCACCGTGGGGGCACCCCCCGGGGCCAGATCACTCCGTGCCCCCCCAGGACCCCGGAGCCCGCCCACGCCGCCTTGTCCCGCCGGTAAGAGAGGTGGTTTAATCCACGCCGGCGGGACAGGCATTCTAGCAGCGGGACTTCGGCCCATCCGGGCCGGAGAATCGCTGGGGGGGGGGGGGGGGGGCCCGCCAACCGGCGCGGCGCGATTCCCGCCCCCGCTGAATCTCCGTTGCTGGAGAATTCGGCAACCGGCGGGGGCGGGATTCACGCCAGCCCCTGCCGATTCTCCGACCCGGTGGGGGGTCGGAGAATCCCGCCCAAGATCTGGAGTCAGTTTAGATGTTAGCAGTTTTATCTTTTGCCGCATGACATGCTTCTGTTAGTGCTTTTAGTTTGGCCTGTTGAGCTGACGAACCTGGGGATGAACTTCCATCAGCTAATATTTCATATGGGCTTGTGACCGCCCACCCAGCTTTTCTGACACCCTTGTCAATAAAAGAGGAACCATCTGTGAATAGGATTAAATCTGGGTTCTGTAGTGGTTCTTCTCCTACTAAGCGTACCTCTTCCATTTCCTCTATTATTTTCACACAGTCATGTCCCTCCGCCCTCCTCCCTTTTGTTCCTCGGGAAGCGGGAGCAAAGATGATGGGTTTACTGGACTGGCTCTGTGAAAACAAAGGTTGGCCTCTTCCAAAACTGCTGTCCATCTAGTCCATCTAGCTGATGTAACTTGTGATACTCTGTTCATGGATAGTAGAGAGTGGACTGAATAGGCATTTAATGGTTAACAGTTGGTTTAAGACAAGGCCTGATGTTGCCATTACAGCTCGACGTGTGGCTTCCATGGCTCTTAAACAGCTGCCAAATGCTAGTGCCACATTGTCAAGTTTAATGGAGTAGTATCCAACTGGTCTTAACTGATCACCATGTTCTTGAGCTCGTATTGCAGTCATGTAACCCTCTTTTTCATGAACAAAATGGTAAAAGGTTTTCCATTGTTTGGAATACCTAGAGCTGGTGCTGAACATAGGGCCTTTTTCAGATTTAAGAATGATTCCTTTTGTTCAGTGTTGAGGTTAACCGTGTCTTTTGATTTTTGGTTACCTTTTAAAAGATCATTCAATGGCTGAGCTATCTGAGTGAAAGAATCAATCCAATTTGTGTTAAAATTACACAGTCCCAAAAAAGATCTTACTTCCTGGACAGTTGTCGGTTCCTTGGCAGCTTTGATGGCAGCCATTCTGTCCTGAGTAAGTTCCCTTTTGCCTTTAGATATTTTCTGACCTTATTAGACAACTTCATCCTGGGAGATTTGTGCATTGGCAAAGCTAGCTTTGTGTCCATTATCACTAAGGTGATCTAAAACCAAATATAAGTCTTTTTCATGATCATGTTTATTAATGGATGCTATCAGAATGCCATCTACATTCTGGATAATGGTGGAAGACAGGACAGGCAGTTGCCTGATGTGGAGCGAAATTCTCCATCCCGCCCCGCTACATTTCTGCCCCGACCGGCCGGCCGGATGCTCCGTTACACCGGCCGGTCAATGGGGTTTCCCATTGTGGGGAGCCCCACGCCGTCGGGAAACCCCAGGGCGCCGGCAAAACGGAGACTCCCGCCGGCGGAGAATGACGCCCCTGGTTCTGTAGAGCCATGTGGCAAACAGTAGGGCTATTGTGAAAACCTTGTGGTAGTTTAGTCCATGTGTACTGTTGTTTGATGGTGAAAGCAAACCACGAGAATCGCGTTCCAGCATCGGGGCGGCGTGGCGTGATTCCCGCGGCCCGCCGGCGATTCTCTGTCCCGGCGGGGAGTCGGAGAATTCCACCCCATGACTGTAGATGGATGTGCCACTAAAGCAGCTTTCCTGACAATGAATTGGTTTGATTTTCTATAGTCAATAGTCAGGTGCCATGTGCCATTAGCCTTTTTGACAGGCTATACAGGGCTGTTTGATGAGCTGTGAATGCGCACTAAGATTCCTCTTTCTTTAAGTTGTTGTACTATAGGAAGTATGCCCTGAATTGAAGTTTTGTTAATAGGGTACTGTTTGGTACAAGGCGGTGCAGATCCAATGAAAGTGACTAGTTCCATTTTTAATAGGCCACAATCATTTTTGGCTTTAGCCCAAATTAAGTGATTTTGTATCTCACTCTTTTTGATGTGTCTAATGGACCAGGTGATTTTTCCGTTATTAAAATAAAGTGAAGAATTTAGTTGAGATAGGATGTCCATGCCTAGAAGTGCCTGTGTAACCGGACCTACCCAAATTGATGCCATCAGTTGATGGTGGTCCAAATTCTAACAGCATTGGATCAGTCTTTCGGAGGGTAAAAGAATCTCCCCATGCTGCAAAAACGTTAATCTTTCCTGCATTTAGGGGGAAAAAATCAGCATAGTCTTGAGTAACACAGGTAAGTTCAGCTCCAGTATCAAAAAGAAAATCGATATTATATCCTCCCACTCTTAATGAAATATATAATCCATCCTTTTTCTGTTCAAGCAGTGTATGCAATGAAATGTGAAAAGAATCACCAAGAGTGGAGTCTATTAGTTTTTTGAAGCTTCAAGCAGAGATCGGCTTCGTATTGGGGTTAAGCTGTTAAACATTTCAGTCATTTCATTGTCGTCATTGCGTGCAACCCCACATGGCAACGGCTGGAGGGGCCTAGATTACCTGTACGTGTCTTGTTGGAATGCAACCCTGGGCATGTCCTGTCTGTACACATGACGTGGCTGGCCACGGGGTGGGAATGTATTGTATGAGTCATTGGCCTTTTCACTGGGCGAATTAATACCAGAACTATTGTTTCTTTGTTCGTCTCCCCAAACAGGCGCCGGAATGTGGCGACTAGGGGCTTTTCACAGTAACTTCATTTGAAGCCTACTTGTGACAATAAGCGATTTTCATTTCATTTCATTTCATTGTAGTTTGTAACGACATGTTTTCATCTAATGTCCTGTTTTACCACAATAAAGACATTGTGAAGGTTTCCTATATTATTTTAATGGGGCAAGGGGAGAGGGGTGGGCAAGAGAAGGAGAGGGGTGAGGAGACACCAACCAGGATTCTGGGCAAGCAATGCACTGGAGCCAGAGGGGACAAAGGGTAAGGAGACATTGGGGGGAGGTGGTGGTGAAGTGGTATTGTCGCTGGACTAGTAATCCAGAGACCCAGGATAATGATCTGGGGACCCTGGTTCGAATCACACCGTGGCAGGTGGTGGAATTTAAACTTAATAAAATATCTGGAATTAAAAAGCTAATGATGGCCATGAAACCATCTGGTTCACCAATGTCCTTTAGGAAAGGAAATCTGCCATCCTTACCTGGTCTGGCCTACATGTGACTCCAGACCACAGTAATGCGGTTGCCATCTGAAATGGCCTAGCAAGCCACTCAGTTGTATTCAGCCGCTACGAAAATACAAAATAAAAAGAATGAAACCGATCAGACCACCCAGCATCGACTCAGGCACCGGAAACGACAACAGCAAACCCAGCCCTGCTAACATCTGGGAGGCTTGTGTCAAAGTTGGGAGAGCTGTCTCACAGATTAGTCAAGCAACAGCCTGACATAGTCATGCTCATAGAATTATACCTTACAGACGATGTCCCAGACACCACTGTCACAATTCCTGGGTCTGTCCTGTCGCACCAGGAGGACAGACCGAGCAGAGGTGGCGGCACAGAGTTTTACAGTCGGGATGGAGTTGCCATGGGAATCCTCAACATTGTCTTTGGACCGCATGAAGTCTCATTGCTTCAGATTAAACATGGGAAAAGAAACCTCCTGTTGATTACCACATATCGTCTACAGCTGATGAACACCACTTGGAGGAAGCACTGAGGGTGGAAAGAGTGCAGAATATACTCTGGGTGGGGGACTTCAATGTCCATCACCCCAAGAGTGACTCAGTAGTGCCAGCACAGACCGAGCTGGCCGAGTCCTAAGGGACATAGCTGCTAGACTTGGACTGGAGCAGGTGGTGAGGAAACAAACAAGATGGAAAAATATACTCTACCTCAGCCTCACCAACCTGCCTGCTGCAGATGCATCTGTCCATGACAATATCAGTAGAAGTTTCCACCGCACAATCCTTGTGGAGACTAAGTCTCGTCTTCACATTGAGGATACCCTCCATCGTATTGTGTGGCATTATCACCGTGCTAAATGGGATAGACTTTGAACAGATCTAGCAACTCAAGATTGGGCATCTGTGAGGCGCTGTGGGCCATCAGCAGCAACAGAATTGTATTCAACCTCAATCTGCAACCTCATGGCCAGCATATCCCCCACTCTACCATTACCACCAAGCCAGGGAAAAACCCCTGGTTCAATGAAGAATGCAGAAGAGCATGCCAGGAGCAACACCAGACATACCGAAAAAAGAGGTGTCAACTTGGTGAAGCTCTAACTACCTGTGCGCTAAACAGCATTAGCAGCAAGTAATAGACAGAGATAAGCGATTCCACAACTAACGCATCAGATCCAAGCTCTGCAGTCGTGCCACATCCAGGGGTAAATGGTGATGGACAATTAAACAGCCCACTGGAGGAGGTAGCTTCACAAATATCCCCATCCTCAATGATGGAGGAGCCCAGCATATATGTGCAAAAGGCAAGGCTGAGGCATGCGCAACAATCTTCAACCAGAAGTGTCGAGTGGCTTCCGGGTGCGGCGATGACCAGCTGAGTCGCACGTTTCGGCAGCTCCCTGTGAAACGGACTTTTGGGCTCTTGATAGGAGCCCCAACGGCAATTTTAACGGCTGAAAACACCGTGCGGTAAACCAGGAGGGTGTTCCCCCTGGACACTGATGGAAAAAGGAGAGGAAAGTGGCCGGATTGCAGCGGATCCTTTGGAACAACGGCAAGGAAGGCAAGCAGAAACCAAGATGGCGTCGGAAGGTGGCAGTTTCATATGGGGCCCTGAACAACAAGAGTTTTTGAAACGCTGCGTGGAGGAGATAAAAAAGGAAATGAAGAAAGAGTTGTTGGCCCCGATATTACAGGCGATTGAAGGGCTGAAAGAGGAACAAAAGACACAGGAGCAGGAGCTTCGGGTCGTGAAGGCGAAAGCAGCAGAGAATGAAAACGACATACAGGGCCTGGTGGTGAAGTCGGAGATACAGGAGGCACACCAGAAACGATCTGTGGAGAGGTTGGAGGCACTGGAAAATAACGCAAGGAGGAACAACTTGAGGATTGTTGGCCTTCCTGAAGGTGTGGAGGGGGCGGACGTCGGGGCATATGTGAGCACGATGCTGCACTCGTTAATGGGAGTGGAGGCCCCGACGGGTCCGTTGGAGGTGGAGGGAGCATACCGAGTTATGGTGCGAGGATCGAGAGCAGGAGAAGCTCCCAGAGCCATAGTGGTGAGATTTCTCCGTTTTAAGGATAGAGAAATGGTCCTTAGATGGGCGAAGAAAACTCGGTGTAGTAAATGGGAGAACGCGGTGATCCGCGTCTATCAAGATTGGAGTGCGGAGGTGGCGAGAAGGAGGGCGAGCTTTAATCGGGCCAAAGCGGTACTTCACAAAAAAAAGATAAAGTTTGGAATGCTGCAACCGGCAAGACTGTGGGTCACATATCAAGGGAGGCACCACTACTTTGAGACGGCGGATGAAGCGTGGACTTTTATTGTAGAAGAAAAATTGGAATGATTGGACTACGAAAATGAACGTTTGGACAAAGTGGTGGGACGAGTGGGGGGGGGGCGAAGAGGGATTGTATGATTAATCCTGCGGTATGGTAACTTTTCTTTCTCCCACAGGTGGTGATGGGGGGAGGTGGGGAGGGAGAGGAGATGGGGCGTTGGCCATGGGAGGCGGGGCCGAGGGAGAGGCGCGGGCTTGGTTCCCGCGCTATGATAATTATGGCGGGAATAGAGAAGCAGGAAGGAGGGGGCGCCGCACGGGGCGAGCCGTGATCACGGGGGGAAGCCGAGGTCAGCCAGAGTTTGCTGACTTCTGGGAGCAACATGGGGGGAGTAATTACGCTAGCGGGGGGGGGGGGGGGGGGGAGGGGGGAATTACTGGGTTGCTGCTGCTGGGGAAAGGGGGGAGTGGGTACGGGAAAGGATGGGCGGGGGGGCACTGTCTGGGAGAAATACAGCCGCGTGGGAACTGGGCGAGAAGCTGGAAAAAGATGATGGCTAACCGGCAAGGGGGGGGTGGGAAGCCCCCCAACTCGGCTGATCACGTGGAACGTGAGGGGGCTTAACGGGCCGATAAAGAGGGCACGAGTACTCGCACACCTTAAGAAACTTAAAGCAGATGTGGTCATGTTACAGGAAACGCACCTGAAACTGATAGATCAGGTTAGGTTGCGCAAAGGATGGGTAGGGCAGGTGTTCCATTCGGGGCTGGATGCGAAAAACAGGGGGGTGGCTATATTAGTGGGGAAGCGGGTAATGTTCGAGGCAAAGACTATAGTGGCGGATAACGGGGGCAGATACGTGATGGTGAGTGGCAAATTACAGGGAGAGATGGTGGTGTTGGTAAACGTGTATGCCCCGAATTGGGACGATGCCAATTTTATGAGGCGAATGCTAGGACGCATCCCAGACCTAGAGACCGGAAAGTTGATAATGGGGGGAGACTTTAACACGGTGTTGGAACCAAGGCTGGATAGGTCGAAGTCCAGGACTGGTAGGAGGCCGGCAGCAGCCAAGGTGCTTAAGGATTTTATGGAGCAGATGGGAGGGGTGGACCCGTGGAGATTCAGTAGACCTAGGAGTAAGGAGTTCTCGTTTTTCTCCTATGTCCATAAAGTCTATTCACGCATAGACTTTTTTGTGTTGGGTAGGGCATTGATCCCGAGGGTGAGGGGAACGGAATATACGGCTATAGCCATTTCGGATCATGCCCCACACTGGGTAGACTTGGAGATAGGGGAGGAAACAAGAGGGCGTCCACCCTGGAGAATGGACATGGGACTAATGGCGGATGAGGGGGTGTGCTTAAGGGTGAGGGGATGCATTGAAAAGTACTTGGAACTCAATGACAATGGGGAGGTTCAGGTGGGAGTGGTCTGGGAGGCGTTGAAGGCGGTGGTTAGGGGGGAGCTGATATCAATAAGGACACATAAAGGGAAGCAGGAGAGTAAGGAACGGGAGCGGTTGTTGCAAGAACTTCTGAGGGTGGACAGACAGTATGCGGAAGCACCGGAGGAGGGATTGTATAGGGAAAGGCAAAGGCTGCATGTGGAATTTGACTTGCTGACCACAGGCACTGCAGAGGCACAATGGAGGAAGGCGCAGGGTGTACAGTATGAATATGGAGAGAAGGCGAGCAGATTGCTGGCACACCAATTGAGGAAAAGGGGAGCAGCGAGGGAAATAGGGGGGGTGAGAGACGAAGATGGAGAGACGGAGCGGGGAGCGGAGAGAGTGAATGAAGTGTTTAAGACATTTTATAAAAAATTGTATGAAGCTCAACCCCGGATGGGAGGGAGAGAATGATGGAGTTTTTGGATCGGCTGGAAATTCCCAAGGTGGAAGAGCAGGAAAGGATGGGATTGGGAGCACAGATCACGGTAGAAGAAGTGGTGAAAGGAATTAGGAACATGCAGACGGGAAAGGCCCCGGGACCGGACGGATTCCCAGTTGAATTTTACAGAAAATATTTGGACTTGCTCGCCCCGCTACTGACGAGGACCTTCAACGAGGCAAAGGAAAGGGGACAACTGCCCCCGACTATGTCAGAAGCAACGATATCGCTTCTTTTAAAGAAGGAAAAGGATCCGCTACAATGCGGGTCCTACAGACCAATCTCCCTCCTCAATGTAGATGCCAAGGTCTTGGCCAAGGTAATGGCAATGAGAATAGAGGAATGTGTCCCGGGGGTGGTTCATGAGGACCAAACTGGGTTTGTGAAGGGGAGACAGCTGAACACGAACATATGGAGGTTGTTAGGGGTAATGATGATGGCCCCACCAGAGGGTGAAACGGAGATAGTAGTGGCGATGGATGCCGAGAAAGCATTTGATAGAGTGGAGTGGGATTATCTGTGGGAGGTGTTGAGGAGATTTGGGTTCGGAGAGGGGTATGTTAGATGGGTGCAGCTGTTGTATAGGGCCCCAGTGGCGAGTGTGGTCACGAATGGACGGGGATCGGCATATTTTCGGCTCCATAGAGGGACAAGGCAGGGATGTCCTCTGTCCCCATTACTGTTTGCACTGGCGATTGAGCCCCTGGCGATAGCGCTGAGAGGTTCCAAGGGATGGAGGGGAATACTTAGGGGAGGAGAAGAACACCGGGTATCTTTATATGCGGATGATCTGCTACTATATGTGGCGGATCCAGCGGAGGGGATGCCAGAAATAATGCGGATACTTGGGGAGTTTGGGGATTTTTCAGGGTATAAATTGAACATGGGGAAGAGTGAGCTGTTTGTGGTGCATCCAGGGGAGCAGAGTAGAGAAATAGAAGACCTACCGTTGAGGAAGGTAACAAGAGACTTTCGTTACCTGGGGATCCAGATAGCTAAGAATTGGGGCACATTGCACAGGCTAAATTTGACGCGGTTGGTGGAACAGATGGAGGAAGATTTCAAGAGATGGGATATGGTAGCATTGTCAGTGGCAGGGAGGGTGCAGGCGGTTAAGATGGTGGCCCTCCCGAGATTCCTCTTTGTGTTTCAGTGTCTCCCGGTGGTGATCACGAAGGCTTTTTTCAAAAGGATAGAAAAGAGTATCATGGGTTTTGTTTGGGCCGGGAAGACTCCGAGAGTGAGGAAGGGATTCTTACAGCGTAGTAGGGATAGGGGGGGGCTGGCACTACCGAGCCTAAGTGAGTATTATTGGGCCGCTAATATTTCAATGGTGAGTAAGTGGATGGGAGAGGAGGAAGGAGCGGCGTGGAAGAGATTAGAGAGGGCGTCCTGTAGGGGGACCAGCCTGCAGGCTATGGTGACAGCCCCATTGCCGTTCTCACCAAGGAACTATACCACGAGTCTGGTGGTGGTAGCTACACTGAAGATTTGGGGACAGTGGAGACGACATAGGGGAAAGACCGGAGCACTGGGGGGGTCCCCGATAAGAAACAACCATAGGTTTGCCCCGGGGGGAATGGATGGGGGATATGGAATGTGGCAAAGAGCAGGTATAACGCAATTGAAAGATCTATTTGTGGATGGGAAGTTTGCGAGTCTGGGAGCGCTGACCGAGAAATATGGGTTGCCCCAAGGGAATGCATTCAGGTACATGCAATTGAGGGCTTTTGCGAGGCAACAGGTGAGGGAATTCCCGCAGCTCCCGACACAAGAGGTGCAGGACAGAGTCATCTCAAAGAAATGGGTGGGGGACGGTAAGGTGTCGGATATATATTGGGAAATGAGAGACGAAGGGGAGACTATGATGGACGAACTAAAAGGGAAATGGGAAGAAGAGCTAGGGGAGGAGATTGAGGAGGGGATGTGGGCAGATGCCCTAAACAGGGTAAACTCGGCGTCCTCGTGCGCCAGGCTAAGCCTGATTCAGTTTAAGGTATTACACAGGGCACATATGACTGGAACACGGCTCAGTAAATTTTTTGGGGTGGAGGATAGGTGTGCGAGGTGCTCGAGAAGCCCAGCGAATCATACCCATATGTTTTGGTCATGCCCGGCACTACAGGGGTTTTGGATGGGGGTGACAAAGGTGCTTTCGAAAGTAGTAGGAGTCCGGGTCGAACCAAGCTGGGGGTTGGCTATATTTGGGGTTGCACAAGAGCCGGGAGTGCAGGAGGCGAAAGAGGCCGATGTTTTGGCCTTTGCGTCCCTAGTAGCCCGGCGCAGAATATTGCTAATGTGGAAAGAAGCCAAGCCCCCGGGGGTGGAGACCTGGACAAATGATATGGCGGGGTTCATAAAGTTAGAGCGGATTAAGTTCGTCCTAAGGGGGTCAGCTCAAGGGTTTACTAGGCGGTGGCAACCGTTCGTCGAATATCTTGCGGAAAGATAGATAGGGGAGAACAAAGAAGGCAGCAGCAGCGGCCCAGGACTTGGGGGGGGGGGAGGGATGGGGGGGGGTGTGGCCTGAGACAAGGCAGTTGCCAATTAGGGCTAGTTTTTTTTTTTTTTTTTGTTATTTAATATTTATTTATTTGTTGTTGTTTTTGTTTAAATTTAAAAAGGTCATTATTATCTGTATTGTTACAATGTTGTGTAAAGGATGCACAATGTACTGTGTTGGTTGACCAAAAATTTTCAATAAAATATTATTTAAAAAAAAAAGAAGTGTCGAGTGGATGATCCATCTTGGTCTCCTCCGGAGGTCCCCAGCATCACAGTTGTCAGTCTTTAGCCAATACGATTCACTCCATGTGATATCCCTTCCATCATACGGTCAAAACTGGGGATCTTTGCAAATGAATGCATACTGTTCAGCACCATTCATGACTCCTCAGATAATGAAGCAGTCCATATCCAAATGCAGCAAGACCTGGACAATATACAGGCTTAGGCTGACAGGTGGCATTCGCAGTACACAAGTTCCAAGCAATGATCATCTCCTACAAGAGAGGATCCAACCATCGCCCCTTGATATTCAATGGCATTACCATCGCTGAATCCCCATAATAAACATCCTGGGGGTTATCATTGATCAAAACTGGACTGGACTAGCCATATTAATACTGTGGCTGCTAGGGCAGATCAGAGGCCAGGAATCCTACAGTGAGTAACTCGCCTCCTTACACCACAAAGCCTATCCACCATCTACAAGGCACAAGTCAGGAGTGTAATGGAATACTCTCCACTTGCCTGGATGAGTTCATATTGGGATTCAGCCACATTGGGCAGCACAGTAGCATTGGGGATAGCACAATTGCTTCACAGTTCCAGGGTCCCAGGTTCGATTCCGGCTTGGGTCACTGTCTGTGCGGAGTCTGCACATCCTCCCTGTGTGTGCGTGGGTTTCCTCTGGGTGCTCCGGTTTCCTCCCACAGTCCAAAGATGTGCAGGTTAGGTGGATTGGCCATGATAAATTGCCCTTAGTGTCCAAAATTGCACTTAGTGTTGGGTGGGGTTGCTGAGTTATGGGGATAGGGTGGAGGTGTTGACCTTGGGTAGGGTGCTCTTTCCAAGAGCCGGTGCAGACTCGATGGGCCGAATGGCCTCCTTCTGCATTGTAAATTCTATGATAATCTATGAATGCAGCTCCAACAACACTCAAGGAGCTCGACACCATTCAGAACAAAACAGTCCACTTGATTGCTTCTCCTTCCACAAACATTCAAACCCTCTGTACTATCTACAAGATGCACTGCAGTAACTCGCCAAAGTTCCTTAGGCAGCACCTTCCAAACCCACGACTGCTACCACCTAGAAGGACAAGAGCAGCAGATACCTGGGAACCCCACCACCTGGAGGTTCCCCTCCAAGTCACTCACCATCCTGACTTTGAAATATATCGCAGTTTCTTCATTGTCGCATGGGTAAAATCATGGAACTCCCTCCCTACACCTCAGGGACTGCAGCGGTTCAAGAAGGCAGCTCTCCACCACCTTCTGAAGGGAAGCTAGGGATGGCCTATAAATGCTGGCCTAACCAGCGATGCCCAGATCCCCAAATGAGTATAAAAAAATACTTGGGTGCAACCACACCAAAAGTGTGCCAACGTTGCGTCAAACATGCCCCTGGTATGTTTTAGTGCCAGGAGGCGATATACACATAGTAGGTACAACATGGATGGAAAGCCGTTTACGGAGAGCCGGAAGCCAGGGCAGCCATATCTGGATCTGTGCACACGTTACCCACATATACATACCTATGTATGTTCCTATAGTTGTGTCTTTTATTTGTTTTTTTTCTCTCTTTGCTATTGTATATATACATATACCTATTCTGTCGATATCTCTGTATTACTGATTAATGTTCCTCGCAATATTTTTATAAATGCAAACTAATAAGAATACTTTTTTTAAAAAAGGACATTAGTGTACCAGCTAGGTTTTTTACGCCAGTCAACAATGATTTCATGGTCATCATTAGACTATTTATTCCAGATATTTATTAGATTCAGTTTCCACCATCTGCCGGGATTTGAACCCGGGTCCTCAGAGTATTACCCTGGGTCTCTGGATCACCAGTCCAGTGACAATACCTCTTCTGTGCCATCGCCTCCATGTGACTGCATGTCTTCAAATTTGGCAAGACTCGTCAAGGAAATCCATCACCACCAACAGCCACATATTGATTGTGAAACAGCAGCATAACACTTGGGATAAGGCAGCTGATGAAATGCCACTGATGTGACTGCACTTAGAGATGACTCAGTCAACTGTGGCACACACTCCAAAATGACACTCTCATCCAATAATTTAGATTCCTGAACTACATTTATCGTAACCCTAATATGGACGCAGAGTAGCCAAGCAAGATGAGCATGGCTGCACGATGCCTCCTCTTACACACAAACAGTGTGCTGTCATGGCCAGCACTGGCCCTTGCGAAGTCCACAATGATCAGACCACATAAAGCCCTCAAGGGCACTCGTCATTGCTAATGCGGAGCACTGTTCTGGTTCGTCACATGCTCGCTCCTATCCCATTGCTCCCCTCCACATTGTCTGAAGCAACAATGTGCAGTTCTAGAGCATGCTAAAATGCTGTTCTGGACTCCAGAAATCACTATTTGGAAGTAGCAACAGTAACCTGTTGGAGTGTCAAGGCAATGGGACAAATCAGGCTACCAACTTTGTGACAAGACCATTCTTGCCAGAGAAACAGCATGTTCCCGGTGGATTAATAATTAATGCAGTCTGAAGCGCACGATACGGTGCAAAAACCGGTGGGTGGAATGCCGTTTTTATGTCTGCTTTCACTGAAAATCCCAGCCCAGATCAACCACAATCTTATTGAATGGCAGAGCAGGGTCGAGGGACCAAATGACCTACTCCTGCTCCTAATTTGTATGTTCGTATGTGCTCTTTCTATTTCTCCAAAGGCAGGCTGAATTAAAATTGGGTGAGCAAACATTTACTTCAGTTCTTCTTTATACCATTGTTGTCAAACCATGCAGAATAATGAGAGTGACTTGATACAACTTCTCCAATATCTATTTGTGCATTATTGCAAAAACGTTCAGATGTCGCAAAGAAAGTAAACTATTACAAAGGGAAGTAAACTACGTCATGCAATACCGGTGTTAGTGATAAAAATATTGTAATATTTAACTCAGGCATTTTGTAAATGAGTCCTAAACTACTAATAGTGTAATACAAGTTTAGCCTTATCCCATCCTGATAGAACCTCTTTAAAAAATCTGTGAAATGCTCCAATAAACATTTATTTTACCTTAGGTTTGTAGCATGTTCAGTCTAAGAATTAGGGTTCTCCAGATGAACATAGAATCCCTACAGTGCCAAGGATGCCACTCGGCCTATTGAGTCTGCAGCAACCATCCAAAAGAGCACTGCACTATAGCCCCTGCGCTATCCCCGAAAACCTGCTCATTGATCATGGCCGGAAACCCACGCAAGCACGTGGAGAAAGTGCAAAGTCCACACAGATAATAAGCCAAGGCCAGAATCGAACAAAGGTCCCTCGCACTGTGAGGCAGCAGTGCTACGCACTGTGCCCACATGTCACCCCTGGAACAGTTCTAAAATAAATTACATTTGTTTATCTTTATTACAGGAGAAACAATCCCGACAAAAATCCAGCAGAATGTTAAAAAAGCCGTCAATGGAAGGTACAGCATATATTGCCTTGGCTTTGGTTATGATGTTGAGTTCAGTTTTCTGGAGAAAATGGCACTGGAGAATAACGGTGTAGCACGGAGAATTTATGAGGATTCAGATGCCCCCTTACAGCTCCAGGTAAAATGCGAATTAAATATTTACAGATATTGGCTCACTTACTATGGCCCAGAAATTCCTCAGAGATGCTCCCATTGCTGCCGTACGAAAGCCTGTTGGCACAGAATTACAACTACACCGGTAAAGGTATAGAGGTGGGCAGGGAGCATCTCTGAGAAAATTCTGACTAGGTTTTAACCCAGCTCCCCAAGCAGGAATAAGGTGAGTTAGGGACTGATGACCAGTTTACACAAAAATACAAGAATTGGAAGCAAGAACAGGCCTTTTGAGCCTGCTCCACCATTCGATAAGATCGTTGCTGATCTGATTGCACCCTCCCTTCCACTTATCGATCAAAAATCTATCTAACTCCGCCTTGAATATGTTCAATGACCCACAGACCAATGACCCTCAGAGAAAACCTTCTCCTCAAATCAATCTTAAATGAGAGATGCCCAATTTTTAAACTGGGACCACTAGTTCTAGACTTCACTGGCATAGCACGGTGGCACAGTGGTTAGTACTGCTGCCTCACAGCACCAGGGGCCTGGGTTCAATTCCAGTCTTGGGTGTCTGTCTGTGTGTACCTAGGTAGAGTGTTCTTTTAGAGGGTCACTGAAGACCTGATGGGCCAAATGCCCTCCTTCTGAATTATAGGGATTCTATGGATTGCCCACAAGGGAAAACATCATCTCAGCATCCACCCTGTCAAGTCCACTCGGGATTTTATATGTTTCAATAAGATTACCCCTCATTTTTCTAAACTCTGATGGGTACAGGCCCAACCTATTCATTTCCTCTTAAAATAATCTCTTCACCCCAGGAATCAGTCAAGTGCACCAAATGCACTTATATCCTCTCTTAAGTAATGAGACCAAAGCTGTACACAGTACTCCAGATGAGTTCTCATTAAGGGTGTGGTGACACTTCCCTGTTTTCATACTTGGCAATAAATGCCAACATTCCATTTGCCTTCCTAATCACTTGCTGCATTCATGTACCTGCATACTAACCTTCCAGAACTTTTTGGCTTCAATACTGCACATAATTGGATGGGAAGGACGTGCTGAGTGAAGTAATTCATAACAATTCAGTATGGCAGCAGTTTCACTTATAAAGTTTGTATTTGTGCCCTTCTGCAATAAATGGCGAACATTCAAAGCACTCTAAGGTTAGGAGAATGCTTTGAAGGCACATCAGTCGTAGATTAATAGAAGTATGATGAAAGATATTGTGACTTTTAATGGGGCAGTTACTTCTAAGAAACTATTAGGCAGTCTTATATTGGCAACCTTCTACAGGTGAGCCATCTTCCTTCAAATTTGAAACTAAGACCTCTGTTTTCATAGTAGTTGAAACTCAGTAGAAAATCCTACAAACCCTCAGATCATGAGAAATGGTCTTGTAAGTACATTCCAATCTCAAGTTTCAATAGGAATTTCAATACTAAAGACTCGGCAATATTATGATTATTTAGAAAATATGTCAAGTTGTCACTTTTTTTCTTTTTCACAGGGTTTTTATGATGAAGTCGCGAATCCCTTGCTTTTGGATATTGAATTGCAATATCCCGAGAATGCCATTTCAGAATTAACTCAAGCCAATTTTAAACAGTATTATGATGGGTCTGAAATTGTTGTGGCTGGCAAGATTTCAGACAACAATTTGGATTTGCTCAGAGCAGAGGTCTTTGCTCAAGGTGTAAGTACTCTCTATCAACTATTCCAATTAATCTATTTATGTTTTGGATGAATCATAGAACACAGTAATACAGTGCAGTAGGAAGGCAGTGGCATAAGTGGTATTGTCACTGGGCCAGTAATCCAGAGGCCCATGGTAATCCTCTGGGGGCCCAGGTTCTAATTCCACCATGGCAGATGGTGAAATTTACAATGGACTTCAAAGTCTAATGATGATCATGTCACAATTGTTGATTGTCGTAAAAACACACCTAGTTCGCTAATGTCCTTGAGGGAAGGAAATCTGCCGTCCTGACCTGGTCTGGTCTACATGTGACTCCATAGGAACAGTAATGTGGTTGACTCTTAAATATCCGAGCAAGCCACTCCGCTGTATTCAACTGCTACAAAGAAAACACAAATGAATGAAACCAGATGGATGACCCGGCATTCACCTAGGTACACGAAATGACATCAGGAAACACAGCCCTGTCAACCCTGCAAAGTCCTCCTTACTAACATCTGGGGACTTGTGCCAAAATTGAGAGCACTATCTCACAGACTAGTCAAGCAACAGCCTGACATAGTTATACTCACAGAACATATTACAGATAATGTCCCATACACCACCATCGCTATTCCTGGGTATGTCCTGTCTCACCAGCAGAACAGACCCAGCAGAGGTGGCGGCAAATAATTTCACTTTGTTTTTTAAAAAAAAAATGTTATTCTCCTTTTTCACATTTTCTCCTGAGTTTACACCCACCAACAATAAACAATAACCAGCAACAGATATGTCAATCCCCATAACAGTAACAACGCTCCCATCCTCCCACCAACCCCCAAACATCAGGCCACATGTTTACATAAACAAATGACAAAAAGGAATCGGGGATTACCCCTAGTCACCTTAATATACACAGCTTTCCCCCAACCCTCCCACCCATCACCACCCAACTAAAGTTCGATGTTATCCAGTTCTTGAAAGTGCATAATAAATAGTGCCCATGACTTGTAGAACCCCTCCGAGCTTCCCCTCAGTTCGAACTTAACCTTCTCAAGGGTCAAGGATTCCAACAGGTCCCCCCGCCATGCCAGGGCACTGGGTGGAGAGGCTGCTCTCCATCCCAGCAGGATCCGCCTTCGGGTGATCAACGAGGCGAAGGCTATGATATCTGCCTCCGCACCCGTTTCCAACCCTGGCTGGTCAGACACCCCGAATATAGCCTCCCGGGGACCCGGGTCCAGTTTCACGCACACTACCTTGGAAATTATCCTAAACACCTCCTTCCAGTACTCCCCTAGCTTTGGACAGGACCAAAACATATGAACGCACCCCCCGCAACGCTCACACACATCCTCTACTCCTTCAAAACATCGGCTCATCCTCGCCCTCGTGAGGTGCGCTCTATATACCACCTTCAGCTGTATCAGCCCCAACCTCGCACATGAGGTGGAGGCATTCACTCTCCGGAGCACCTCACACCAGACCCCCTCCTCTATAACCTCTCCCAGCTCTTCCTCCTACTTTGCTTTGATCCCTTCCAGTGGAGCTATTCCAAAATAGCTCCGTACACTGCTGACACTGCCCCCTTC
This sequence comes from Scyliorhinus torazame, assembly GCF_047496885.1. NCBI lineage: Eukaryota > Metazoa > Chordata > Chondrichthyes > Carcharhiniformes > Scyliorhinidae > Scyliorhinus > Scyliorhinus torazame. The sequence continues at coordinate 194,877,089 of NC_092719.1, read as the reverse complement.
TCCAGTCCCCTTATCGTCAGCACCTCCTCCAGCAATATGGAGGCCGGTTCCTCTGGAAAGCTCTGTATCTCCTTCCTGGCAAAATCCGGAACCTGCCTGTACCTAAACACTTCTCCCTGCTCCAGCCCATACTTCGCTTCCAGCTCCCTCAATCCTGCGAACCGACCCCGAAGAAACAAATCTTTTAGCGTCTCAATCCCCCTCTCTTCCCATTTCTGAAAACTTCCATCCCACCTCCCTGGCTCAAATCTGTGGTTCCCCCGAATCGGCATTTCCCTTGACCCTGCCCCCAACCCGAAGTGTTGGCGAAACTGCCTCCAGATTTTCAATGAAGCTATTATTACCGGACTCCCTGAGTATTTCCCTGGAGCTATCGGGAGCGGCGCTGTTGCTAGTGCTTTCGGTCCCGATCCCCAGCACAAACTCTCCTCCAAATAATTTCACATTTAACTGTTTCCCTCCATTTTTCTTTTCCCTTTCCGAAATATTTTTTGCGGGGTCTATCTTGGCGGCTGCAGCACCGAGAAGCACCCAGCTATATCCATGGCACTTTCCCACTTTCTTTTAGCCTCGGGGAGTTCCTCTCTGCCAAGACCACGCATGGAGGGATTTTCTGAAAGGCTCCTTGCAGATCGGGGCGCCATTCTGGAAGGCTGCCCAATATTTGATCCCGCCCCAACCTTGGAGAGGCCTCCGGGAACATGCCCCTGCTGGGCTGGCAGTGTTGCAGTACCAGGGGGAATTCCAGGGTGCCACCCTGTCCCTGTCCACCTGGGGTTCTCTCATGGTCTGGAAGACCCCACATATGCTTGGTCCATGTTTGTGTGGATCAGTGTCAACGGCGCCCTGGCGAGGTCTCCCAGGTGCTCGGAGAACCCGGCGAATGCACACCCATTTAAATATGCTGATCTGGGTCACGCCCAGTGAGGACGAGATCCAGATCATGATCGTTGGGTCTCGTGAGACATTTGGAGTGTCGCAAATCTTACGAGGAGTCTCTCACGAGATTCAGCGGCCTCGTGCCGCACCAAGTTGGGCGTGATGAGGCCACTGAATCGCCCCCATCATCATAGATTCTATTTCTATTACCTCTTCTAGGAGCTGTAGGATTGTCCTAAACATTCCTGAAACATGCAGCGAAGGTTTACCAAGCTGATTCCTGGAATGGTGGGACTGTCAGATGAGGAGAGATTAAGTCGGTTAGGATTATATTCATTGGAGTTTAGAAGAGTGAGAGAGGATCTCATAGAAACTTACAAAATTCTAACAGGATTAGACAGGGTAGATTCAGAAAGAATGTTCCCAATGGTGGAGGAGTCCAGAACTAGGGGTCATAGTTTGAGGATAAGGGGTAAATCTTTTAGGACTGAGGTGAAGAGAAATTTCTTCACGCAGAGAGTTGACCTTCTTCCGACACTTGAGGCCAGTCCTCCTGCTCACACTGCCCGAGCTGACTGCTGCCGCCACCTCGTCCCAGGCAGCACTGGCTGCCTTGAGGCTCACCCTCCGATACCCTCGGGGGAATAGGACATCCCTCCTGTCCTCCACTGGGTCCAGGAGCCTCCCCAGGTCAGCATCCCGAAATGTTGGGGCCAGTCTCCTCGGCGCCACTGTTGCGAGCTGGATGGATGAGCTTAAGTGCTACTCGACCTTGTTAGCGGTGGGATAGAGAGCCTGGTTCAGCTGGCGAGCCAGCATTGACATCAATGTAGCATTTGACCAAGTGAGGCATCCAGGAGCCCTGGCAAAATTGAAGTCGATGGAAATTGGAGAAAACTTTCCACTGGTTGGAGTCATACCTAGCACATAAGAACAAAATAAATTGTTGGAGGCTAAACATCTCAGCCCGGGACTTTGTAATAAAGTACTATTTTTTCACATTATATATTTACAAATTCTATCAATTGTTGTTGTTCAGAAAAATGAAAATAATTAATGTGCTTTATGCTTAATATTTAATAGTGAAAATGTTACAAATTACAGTATCTTTAAAACAGAATTAACTACAAATTATTGAGTCATAGATTTTTGCAGCACAGAAAGAGGCCCGTTGGCCCATCATTTCTGTGCCGACGATCAAACACCTATCTATTTTAATCCCATTTTCCAGATCTTAGTCTGCAGCCTGATGTGCTATAGTGCTCATCTAAATGCTTCTTAATGCGAGCTTATATCATGGAACAAAGAAGTGTCATGTATAGCCCTGATCTTTTAATTAGAGGGTTCAATCAAACTCTTTAACTTTCCAACAGGCTAATGAACACCTAACTCTAAAAACTGAAGTGAAGGTATCAGAAGTCGAAAATGTTACTCAACAGCAGCAATATGTTTTCGGTGATTTCACTGAGCGACTGTGGGCTTATTTGACCATACAACAGCTCTTAGAGAAGCGGTAAAGTAGCAAGAGTTTTTTTGTCTGCAAGATTGAAATATAAAGATGTTGTTTATGTACAAACAGTGATTGGTATGGGGCGGGATTCTCCGATATCGGCACGATGTCCGCCGACCGACGCCAAAAACGGCGCAAATCAGTCCGGCATGGCGCCGCCCCAAAGGTGCGGAAGTCTCCGCATCTTGAGGGGCCGAGCCCTCACCTTGAGGGGCAAGACCCGTGCCGAACTGATTTACGCCCCGTCAGCTGGCGGGAAAGGCCTTTGATGCCCCGCCAGCTGGCGCGGAAATGACTTTGCCGGGCGGCGCATGCGCGGGAGCGTCAGCAGCCGCTCACGGCATCCCCGCACATGCGCAGTGGAGGGGGTCTCTTCCGCCTCCGCCATAGTGGAGACCATGGCGAAGGCGGAAGGAAAAGAGTGTCCCCACGGCACAGGCCCGCCCGCCAATCGGTGGGCCCCGATCGCGGGCCAGGCCACCGTTGGGGCACCCCCCGGGGCCAGATCGCCCCGCGCCCCCACCAGGAGCCCGCCCGCGCCGCCTTGCTCCGTCGGTAAGAGAGGTGGTTTGATTCTCGCTGGCGGGACAGGTATTCCAGCAGCGGGACTTCGGCCCATCGCGGGCCGGAGAATCGCCGGGGGGGGGGGGGGGGCGCCAACCAGCACGGCGCGATTCCCACCCCCGCCGAATATCCGGTGCCGGAGAATTCGGCAACTGGCAGGGGCGGGATTCACGCCAGCCCCCGGCGATTCTCCGACCCGGCGGGGGGTCGGAGAATCCCGCCCAATGTTCGGTCCATCAGCATCTGAAAGATAGGTTAGGACTTGGCTATAAATTCTTCATCATCCTCTATTTTTGCGAACTATAGCTGTCACTAGTGTAAAGTGGCTAAATAATCATTCCAGTTTAATTATAGATTTTGGTTACTTGTAGAGGACTATCACAAACAGTTAAACATGAATGCAGGAAATGTGTTTAATTGGCAATTTACAAGTATGTAGAGCACTGGATAAGAATATGTTACAAAATTAATTGCTACCAATTGTTATACTCAGGGTTTCTGCAGAGACAGATGAAAAGAAAAACCTAACGGATCGAATCCTGGAACTCTCACTCAAGTACAGCTTTGTAACACCTTTAACATCAATGGTCGTCACAAAACCAGAGGAAAATAAGAATGACAACATTGTGGCTGACAAACCGTCAGAAGATGGTAAAACTACCCTAAATAAGCTTTGATTTTGGAATTGACATTCACCTTGTTTATCAGTCGACAGGTTTGATTTTAAAAAGCTGTAAGTTTTACTAATATACAGACTTCAACTTTCAATTGTTAATTAAAGATCTCTGCAGTTCTAAAAATAAAAACAACTGGGCGGGATTTACCGCCCCCCCCCCCCCCCCCCCCCCCCCCCCGCGCCATGTGTTTTTCAGCAGGGGAGGTGGCCAGCGGGATCTACCAGACCTGCCGTTGTCAAATGGATTTCCCAATTGTTGATCATCCATGAAATTGTTCCTCAGAGGCAAATACAGTATTTTATCATGAAAAAAAATTATATTATGAAACACTCAATTGTGTGATTAGGTAATAATATACATAACCTGTGCTGAGTGTCATCAAAACAAAATTGGTACAATATGAATCTTCGGTCTTGATTCTTGCTCCAGGATTGGGTGCGCAGAGACGGAAGAATCACCAGTTCAACGAACCCAAACTTTAAAATGGGTACCTCAGCATCCAATTTTTAGTCTGGGATGGGGGTCGCGGGTTCAAATACAAGTCAAATAGGGTGACCCAGGAGGTTGTAAGGGGTTGGAGGAGGCAGATCTGGCACGGGTTTGGTGTCCCTGCCGTAGATAAAATGCAGGCCTCCAGAAAGGCTCATTTGAAAGTTGGTTTGTCAATTATGAAGTCCTGGTGCCTCGGAGGAGATGTTATTGCCTTGTCAGGTGAGTGTCAAAGCTGTGCATGTTGTCCACCTGTTAGCTGGCAATGGATCAGGTGGCCCATCATGGAAGAACTGTCACTGTTGCTGCCTAATGAAACTAAACCACTGAAAGCCTGGAATGGATTATTAAGACACAACCATGGAGGTGGTATTGATTAGCCACCACTACCTGGTACAGATATTATGCAGTCATGTAGTTAACTGCCAAGACTCGGTGGATGAATGGTGAGCAGTGCCATGCTCATTATCCCATCCATTTTCCCTCTTGTCACCCATCTATCAGGATGTGCCCGCAGAGTTGACCTTTGACCAGGTCCCTCGCGGCTGCCCACTCTCACGGCACACCGGTGTGACTAAGAGTGAAGAAACCAGTAGGGCTGTCCGTGGCCCCGACACAGTATGCTACCTTGGAGTCACATCCGCAACATACACAGCACCAAGCATTTGCACAGAGCTATTTTCTTCACCAAAGGTTACCAATAATCATAGGTGATTTGGGGGGGAATGGTTAGTGCATGTAAACATAAAAATGAATGAGAGCATTGTAATCTGAATGGCTTACAACTCTTTTCACCTTACATTTTTGTTCGCAGAATATCATACAGAGGAGATATGAAGGTGGTTCTTACCACTAGTAATGATAGTGGCATTCTGAGATCCATCGTGACATGCTGTTAACAGGATCAATGTTATTGGCTGATTTCTGATGCTTTGGAGGGCTTCTTCCTTCTCTGCTGTATCACATAAGATTCCAGAGATCAAAAGCTCAAGTACTGATATACTCCTTGTATCTTTCAATGTCCATCCAATCTTGACCTTAAGGGAGGCTCAAAGATCAAATTTCACAAACCAATGCAGGCCAGCAGGTATATCTCAAGCTTGAGTGCTGGGTGCAGTGTTGCACATTGACCTAGTGTAGACATCGCAGCTCGAGAAGTTATGTATCGCATAGGTAATATTGGTCAACTGCTCATTACTTTGGTTGCATTTGCATTCCAGGTGCCGTAAGCTGTGCGCTGTGTGATAAGCAGAGGTATATTGTAGCCAAGAATGTTGCAAGTAGCATCCACATCAGAAACTGGACCATTGGCTGGATTGAATGCTGCATGCATTCTTTCAAAGAGCTGTTGTGGCACAGTTATGGGCTCCACATATGCGAGATGCCTTATCTGCTTGTATGCTACAACATACAATCCTATCAGCGTGTATGGGATTTGAATTCTGATGTTGTGACACTCTCTGCATTGTGAGCAGAGTTTGATTATGAACAATTTGTCCCTTCATTTACAGCCTTTGGCATTCATGTTGTGAATGACGTATTACCATGTGTGTTTGAAATGTGATGAGGCCCATGGTTATGATGCTGAGGGTTTCAGCCAAATGAATGTGACTTGAGTCCAACTCACTGCCTGCTCTGTGGCACTCCTGGTGACCACATGCTACTGTTGTAGTTGTGCTTTGCCTCTGTGGGTTCCTAAAGGAGGTTATTATCCAAGTTCTTAAAGGGTAGTCTTTGTCCCCTGAAGCAAACCAAAAAGATGTGTTGGTAACTGAAATAGCTGAGAGATTTGGGAAGTCCTTAGTGTGAAGAGGTTCTGGCAGCTGCCAGGGAACCTTGCGCACATGAAGTAAATCTTGTGGTGACAAATTATGCATTTATTGAGTGGAAGAACATCTGGTTGACAAAGATGACAGCATGTTGAGTTGTGGCCTTTATTGCAACATGAGCTGTGAAGAAGGCCTATGGTGTGCTCGCGTTCATTAACAGAGGGATTGAATTTAAGAGCCGTGAGGTGATGATGCAGCTGTACAAAACTTTGGTAAGGCCACATTTGGAGTACTGTGTACAGTTCTGGTCGCCTCATTTTAGGAAGGATGTGGAAGCTTTGGAAAAGGTGCAAAGAAGATTTACCAGGATGTTGCCTGGAATGGAGAGTAGGTCTTACGAGGAAAGGTTGAGGGTGCTAGGCCTTTTCTCATTAGAACGGAGAAGGATGAGGGGCGACTTGATAGAGGTTTATAAGATGATCAGGGGAATAGATAGAGTAGACAGTCAGAGACTTTTTCCCCGGGTGGAACAAACCATTACAAGGGGACATAAATTTAAGGTGAAAGGTGGAAGATATAGGAGGGATATCAGAGGTAGGTTCTTTACCCAGAGAGTAGTGGGGGCATGGAATGCACTGCCTGTGGAAGTAGTTGAGTCGGAAACATTAGGGACCTTCAAGCAGCTATTGGATAGGTACATGGATTACGGTTAAATGATATAGTGTAGATTTATTTGTTCTCAAGGGCAGCACGGTAGCATTGTGGATAGCACAATTGCTTCACAGCTCCAGGGTCCCAGGTTCGATTCCGGCTTGGGTCACTGACTGTGCGGAGTCTGCACGTCCTCCCCGTGTCTGCGTGGGTTTCCTCCGGGTGCTCCGGTTTCCTCCCACAATCCAAAGATGTGCAGGTTAGGTGAATTGGCCAATGATAAATTGCCCTTAATGTCCAAATTGCCCTTGGTGTTGGGTGAAGGTGTTGAGTTTGGGTGGGGTGCTCTTTCCAAGAGCCGGTGCAGACTCAAAGGGCCGAATAGCCTCCTTCTGCACTGTAAATTCAATGATAATCTATGATTAATCTAGGACAAAGGTTCGGCACAACATCGTGGGCCGAAGGGCCTGTTCTGTGCTGTATTTTCTATGTTCTATGTTCTATGAGTGCAATCAACACAAGCCTGCAGCTGCACTATCACTGCAAGTCCCTTTACCTTCTGTCCACAACATCTTTGTCATTTAAGGTGAGATTATCTAGCCTCCCTGCATGTTTCCCGGCGGCTGGAGGTGGCCTATCATTGCGGTGGCAGTATCTTCAAGTCTTGTTGCGGTCAATGGGATTTTCCATTGAATCCACCCCACATATTCGGAAAACCCATGGCGTGGGTGTGCCATCGGCAGGACAGGAAGATCCCGCTGGCCTGAAAAGCCGGACGATGTCCGTATCTTTCCCGACCTCCAACCAATCGCTGGCCGTCTATTTTTCTCCACCTGCTCCACGCCGCTCCTCGCTTTCAACATGAAACCCAGCACATTTCTACCTCTATTCAGCCTTGAAGAAGTCATGCAGAATCAAAACGTTGGGGTGGATTCTCTGCCCCACAACGTAGGGAGTAGTTGGTGCCGGTTCTCCCGCCGGCATGGGAGTTCCCCAGAAGGGAGAATCCCGCTGCATATGGGGAGGCGGGGTTGGGGTTGGAGAGGGAGGTTATTGGGATGGCGATCCTCGACTTCCTGACCCATAGACCACAGTCAGTAAGAGTAAACAATGACACCTCCTCCACAATAGTCCTCAATGCTGGGGCCCTGCAAGGCTGCATACTTAGCCCCCTACCATACTCCTAAATCACACACAACTGTGTGAAAAATTCAGCTCCAACTCCATCTACATGTTTGCTGATGACATAACCGTCGTGGTTGAATCTCGAACATTGATGAGTCAGTACAGGACGGAGATAGAGAATCTAGTGGCATGGCGCAACAACAACAATCTCCCCATCAATGTCAGCAAAACGAAGGGGCTGGTCATCGACTTCAGGAAGCGAAGTGTCATATACACCCCTGTGTGCATCAATGGTGCTTAGGTGGAGGTGGTTGACAGTTTCAAATTCCTAGGTGTACACATCACCAACAATTTGTCCTGGTCCACCCACGTCGACGCTATGACCAAGAAAGCACAACAGCATCTATACTTCCTCAGGAAACTAAGGAAATTCGGCTTGTCCTTATTGACTCTTACCAATTGTTACACCATAGAAAGTATCCTATCTGGCTGCATCGCAGGTTGGTGTGGCAACTGCTCAGCCCCAAACCGTACGAAACTACAGAGAGTCGTGAACACAGCCCAGTCCATCACGCAAACCCGCCTCCCACCTCTTGACCCTGTCTACACCTCCTGCTGCCTTGGGAAAGCGGGAGAAATAATCAAAGACCCCGCCCACCCAGGTTACTGTCTCTTCCAACATCTTCCATTGGGCAGAGATACAGAAGCCTGAGGCCCGCCGGAGCTCCCCCCCCCCCCCCCCCCCCCCCCCCCCCCCCAACACAAATCACCTCGCCCTCACTCCCGCCGGTGCACCCCACAGCCACCCCCTTCCCGGGGGGATCGGTCCTCCTCCCAGGCCCGTCCAGGAGTAAGGAAACAGAAGGGGTGAGACACGCACTAACAAATTCAAAAACAGCTTCTTCCCCGCTGTTACCAGACTCCTGAATGACCCTCTTATGGACTGAACCGATCTCTCCATGAATCTTCTCGACTGAGTAGTACTACATTCTGGATGCTTCACCCGATGTCTACGCATTTACATTGTGTATTTGTCATATGTCCTCTGTTTTTCATATATGGTACGATCTGGCCTGGACTGTATGCAGAACAATACATTTTACTATCCCTCGTTGCACGTGACAATAAATAAATCTAAATCTAATCTTGCTTACTGTGCAGAGTAGGCAATTGACTAGAATCTGCAAATAAATTGATGTACTTTTACAAAGCACATAATACTTTAAAAACTTTACTACAATTGGATCCAATAACTGTCTTTGGATACATGCTAGACACAGATCTTTAAAAATGTTATAAATGGATATATGTTTTTATTTATTTTTCAGTGAATGTCGAGAGACACCAAAAACTGCACTATGCACCAGGATTTGCACAGAGTAAGTTTTGTGAACAAATCATAATCATATTTGGAGGTGCATCTGAAAAAAGTGATAAGTTGCTCTTCAAGTGTGAGAGTTTCTTTATCAAGTCAAATATGTAAAAGTCATGATTTCAAGCCATTGCCATCTCTTTTACCAGTGTTAGGGATTGGGTCTGGTAGCTTCTTTACAAGTTGAAGCAGATGCCAGAGCTAGAATGGGAAGGAAAGAATTTATGGCTGTGAGTGAAAATGAGAATGCCAATGGAAGGAGGAAACAGGAGATGAAAAATGCATATTATATTGCACATTCACAAAAGTCCTGCTTGTGTGATGATTCCTTAAAATTGTAATTGGTTATGTGATGAAGGGAGATTTATGTGTAGCTAGATTGCTACTTTAACACAAGGGAGGAGTGGTAGTGGGACGGAAATAGAAAGAGGCACATCACACTGTTAGTGGAAGAGGAGAAGAAAATACTTGGAGGCAAGTTCCTGTGAGCTCCATTATTTTTCTAAGGACTTAATAACTACATTCAAAGTTATATAATGTTATCAATTAACTTGTTAGCTCAGGAGTACAGGGAGATCAGAAGCAACACAATTAATGAAGTTGTTTGATCAGTCTATTTAATGGTACTTGCTGGTCATCAATTGTAGTGTGGCAAGAAAATGCTTCCTTCAATTCTTGCTATTTATACAGTCTTCAGTTTTGTCATTAACCACTGGCAAAATGAGGAGAATTGTTTTAGTTCATTTGTATACTTGATTGGTAACCTAGCAGAAAATTGGTTTGAAGGAAGAGATTGTGAGGAACGAGGACTCTTGCAGGGATTTGAAAACAAGGATATAAATTTAAAGATCAGTTACTTGTGAAATCAATAACAGTTATAATCAGCACACCTAATAAAAATACTTATTCCCAGAAGATATTGCAAGGAGGTGCAGCAATGAAATACTTTCAGCTACTTTAGTTATTTGATTCCACATTAATTTTAATCTTTTTCTCTGCAGAGGGGCGTGCTTTCACTTCTGGTAAGACACAGCTTAAGCATTTATTCTTTACATAGTTGTGTTAATAAACCTTTCAGCCTTATACAGTTACATATAAAATTAATGGACAGGAAAAGACCAGGTGATCTATCAGGATCACTCAGCAGCTTCATTTTTAAACACTTCCCACCTGTCTCCATCACTGCAGCCATGTAATGAACTGAGAGAGACGAAGGAGAAAGCATCCAGGTCCAATTAGGTAAATAAGCAAAGCAAAATTCCTCTCCATCCTCTTCAGTCCAGGAGATCATTTGGGCAAATTTATGGAAATATTTAGGCCGGGATTGTCCTGACTTGCCACAGCAGTTGCGGTGAGCCAGCCAAAATTCCATTGACATCGGTGGCACTGGTAAATCCCGCCAGCGGGAGGGATCGGAAGAACCCGTCATTATTAGGGGCTGGTTTAGCACACAGGGCTAAATCGCTGGCTTTTAAAGCAGACCAAGGCAGGCGAGCAGCACGGTTCAATTCCCGTACCAGCCTCCCCGAACAGGCGCCGGAATGTGGCGACTAGGGGCTTTTCACAGTAACTTCACTTGAAGCCTACTTGTGACAATAAGCGATTTTCATTTTTCATTTCATTTCATTAGCTTCAATAATGGTGCAATCTGTGCCCCAGTGGAAATCTGGTCTAGTCCTCTCTTATAGACGTTCAGATGGTCAACATCCTCCACAACAGCTGACAACATATTCTACTGGCTAACTACTCTTTTGGAAAAGAAGAGCTACCTAACCTAAGGCTTGTTCCCAGTCCTGCATAACGTCACAACACCCTGAGCTAGTGCACGGTCAATTCCAGCCCCATTTGACCCGGAGGATAAAGATCTTTGATCTTTGATGCACTGGGATCACTTGCAGTCATTGTGTTTCTGAGGTTCAGGCTTTTGTTTTGATACTTCTTCCTTCGAGGCTTGAAATGGTTTTCTCTGGCAAGGTTGTCTACCTTCTCTGCAGATTCAGCATCATTTCAGGTTCACAGAAAAGGATGTGCCAGGCACTCACTGCTTTCTGAACAATAGAGCAGTTCTTTCACTTCAGCAAGCAGGGGAGCAAGAGAGTGTTCCTTTCACTTCCAAGATCTAAACACTTCTGCCAAGTTCTCCTCAGAAGGCATCATGCAGGAACCAATCACTGACTGATATCAGGCAGAACACTGCCCCTGTCCAACCCATTGGTTACCAGTTAACAAATCGAACCGATTCCTTTCACAACCAGTTCCTGGATCCATCTGGTGCCGAAGAGTCGGGCTTCTCCTCTCTCAAATACAAAACCTGGGAACACAGTATCCTGGAAAGTGGGCTGTTTCAACTTTGCGTTGGCTTTTTTCTGTCACAAGGAACGACCACTGTAGATTTCCTCCACTAGCTGCAAGCTGGAGCAAATCTTCTAGCTAAATTTCCCTTATGAAACCTGCACTGAATTGACTGCTTCTGTCTGTAAACACACAGATAAATTGAACCAAATAAGTCTCTAATAAAGCTCCACTCAGAACCACTATCTCTATTACACAGGTGACCCGTCCCTAGGTATAAATGCACATAAGTACTTTTTCATTCCAAAGTTTTCCTTGATTTTGGGAAACCATATGAATCATTTCTATCTCTAATTGAATTTTATGACCCTCTTTCCCAAACTTGCTACAATGGTAGACAATGGTAGAGATCCTGGCTCTATCAAGGGGTCCAGAAATGGGTGATCTATTGTTCAAGTTTTTTTCACAATCAACTCTGATCTTGCAAAGTAAACATAAGTTAGCTTTTAACTGTAATTAACTCCAAGCTTATTTGAATTGCGTTTACTTCAGTGTTGCGAATCAGTTTCTCAGTCAGGTGCCCCCATTTTCTGCAGTTACGACTTCAATTCCTAAAATTTATATTCTAAAATGTATGAATTATGAACTATATATTCATAATGAAACCCACAGCAAAGTAAAGGCCATTTTCTCTGAAGTATATCATGAGATTCAGTAGAGGGTAAATTATTTTAAACCCTGTTTCCCTGCCAAATTCAGAACATGCAGAAAGAAATACCTGACTTCCTTTGAAGATTGTTTTGCTTCTGTAATAATTTTTTAAAAATAATTTCCAGAATGTGAGCGTTGCTTGCTAGACCAGCATTTATTGCCCATTGATAATTACCCTTGAGAGGTGGTGAGCTGCCTTCTTGAATCATTGCAGTCCATGAGGTGCAGGTACATGCACAGCGCTGTTAGGAAGGGAGTTCCAGGGTTTTGACACAGCAACAGTGAAGGAACAGCAATACATTTCCAAGTCAGGATGGGGAATGACTTGGAGTGGAACCTCCAGGTGGTGGTGTTCCCATGTATCTGCTGCTCATGTCCTTCTAGATGGTAGCGGTCATGGGTTTGGAAGGTACTGCAGAAAGAGCCTTGATGAGTTCCTACAAATGTGTGAAGTTGAAGCGTTATTGTATAAAAGTGACAATGCTTTAATGTTCTAAAATTTTGACATCTATTTCAAGTTGACACCGATCCTCATTTTATCATTTCAATAAATGATCACAGTGATGCCATTTGTTTCAACGTTGATGGGAAACCAGGTGCAATTCTAAACCTGGTGACAGATCCGTCTACAGGTAGGTGCAAGCTCTGCCACAAGCTGTACAAGTAAAGGAAAATAGCTGTGCATTGCTAACAAAAGAAACATCTGAGTTAGCAGATCATACAGTGACATTAATGTTGACCATTCAGGAATCTTGCTGTTTGATCTGTCCGCATACCTGGCTGATATTGGAAAATCTGATAGCAAAGCCTTTAGTAATTCAAAATGAGAAAAGATCAGAAAATAATAACACAGTCATTAGTTGTAGTGAGTAGTAAACAAAATCTAAACCTCAGACACATTCTTGAGGCTTTTCCATATTTCAACATGACTGAGGGGGCTAGGATTTGAACATGTATCCTTTTGAATTTACAGTTTAGTATAATGCTTCTAATTTTATTAAGTGTGTCTGTTAGATTTAGATTTATTTATTGTTGCATGTACCAAGGTACAATGAAAAATACTGTTCTGTGTACAGTCCAAATGGATTGTTCCATACATGAAAAAACATAGGACATACGATAAATACACAATGTAAATACATAGACACAGGCAGCGGGTGAAGCATATGGAGTGTAGTGCTACACAATAGAGAAGATGCGTGGAGAGAACAGTTCAGTCCATAAGAGGGCCATTCAGGAGTCTGGTAACAGTGGGAAAGAAGCTGTTTTTGAAACTGCTAATGCGTGTTCTCAGACTTTTGTATCTTCTGCCCGATTGAAGAGGTTGAAAGAAAGAATACCCCAGGTGGGAGGGGTCTTTTATTATGCTGCCCGCTTTCCCAAGGCTGCGGGAGGTGTAGACAGAGTCGATGGATGGGAGGTGGGTTCGCGTTATGGACTGGGCTGTATTCACGACTCTCTGTAGTTTCTTATGGTCTTGGGCTGAGTTGCCATACCAGGCTGTGATGCCAGATAGGATGCTATCTAAATCCAAATCTTCTAAATCTGAACTGTACGCAGATCAACACTTTTCATTGTACCTCGTTGTACATGACAATAAATCTAAATCTAATCTTCATTATTTCCCTTAATTTTTACTCGTGGATAAAGGACATTGGATAGGATCTCCTTATATCTACAACAAATACCTTTTCATTCTTGATACCATGGCCATTTCACTGCTTTCATACTATCCTTCTCGTCTTTATACATCATTGTATATTATTGATAGCCTGATATTTGTCAATTTAGTTAATGTTACTTGTGTTACAGATAAATGAAATCAAATGGAACTCAGCTATTAACAATTCAATTATTCCCTATAATTAAACGTTTCCTGGTTCCTTCTTGTAACAATTATTTTCATTCATCATTTGGTTTTATGTAAATACGATTCTCCAGATTTTGAATTGATTAATATTCATTAATGTTTTCAAATTTATATGTAGATTTTGTGGTAAATGGACAGTTGATTGGAGTGAAGGAAACAGAAAATAACAAGAAAATAAAAACTTACTTTGGAAAGTTTGGAATTGTGAACAATAAAATGGATGTGAAAGTTGAGGTTTCAACACAAATGATTACAGTCTCTCATGGAGAGGATAAGGTTTCTTTCTCCTGGTCAACAACAACATCTTTAACAAAAGAGAGGTATGGTTTATGTAGCAATACAGCAGCATCACATCTGTTTCAGACAAAGGTTGGTGGCAGCATCGGTGTAAATCTAGCCAAGAAATTACTTTAATTCTCAGAAAAGGCCTTGCAATGAAAAAAATTCAAAGCAAGATACAAATAGGAACCAAGAAGTCGCCATCGCATACACAAGGTAGAATAACAATATTGCTGCAGTTAGAAACCTAAGTGAAGATTCATAACAGTCAAATACTTGGAGGAGGGTTAATCTGATATTGACATTGAGTTTAAAAAAAAAGATGTTTTATTAAGTCAAGGCTTTTATGGTACCGTATCAATTGTTTTCACCCCTTGAAGTAAAAAACTCACCACTATTCTTAGAATTCCTCCTGTACCAAAAAGGGTCAATAAGACATTCTAAATGGCGAACAGGGATTCTCACTCCGTGACTCCTATGCAAACTTAGGTGGGTGCTATTCAGGTCAAACTATATTTTCAAGTTATCCCCCGGTATAACCCATATCTTCATAGAAGAATTTTATCTACTTACTACTTAGTAGCATCGATCCTGGGTCCCGCGTTGCTAAGTAAGTCAAGTAGACTTTGTAATAACCACTGTTCCAGGTTAAAACTTTACGTTATTTAATTATTATATTTTTTCTTTTAAAAGATGCAATCACTGTCTTTGCAGAAAAGTAAAAAGACCTTGCTTCTGGTTTCCCCTGGTTGGTTGAAAAGACCTTCAGGTCCACCTTGACAATCTCTCTTCTTTAGCTTTTGGTCTTTCTCAGGTGGATTCGCTGTTTCGCTCAGTTGCTATGCTCTAGATTTCCCATGACCGAGGGCAGGTTCATAGAATTTACAGTGCAGAAGGAGGCCATTCGGCCCATCGAGTCTTCACCGGCTCTTGGAAAGAGCACCCTACCCAAGGTCAACACCTCCACCCTATCCCCATAACCCAGCAACCCCACCCAACACTAAGGGCAATTTTGGACACTAAGGGCAATTTTATCATGGCCAATCCACCTAACCTGCACATCTTTGGACTGTGGGAGGAAACCGGAGCACCCGGAGGAAACCCACGCACACACGGGGAGGATGTGCAGACTCCGCACAGACAGTGACCCAAGCCGGAATCGAACCTGGGACCCTGGAGCTGTGAAGCAATTGTGCTATCCACAATGCTACCATGCTGCCCTGTCTTCCCCAGATGGATTCGCTGTTCTGCTCGGTTGCTAAGTTCTATTCTTCCCATGCCCGAGCTATGAGAGCTGACTATGCTGGCTGTCTGCCTTGTTTAGGGTTTATATTCCCCTTCTAGCAGTTATTAAGTTTTTAATGACATTATCATAAAGTAACTTTATTTTACTCTTGATTGTACAAGGTACCTTTAATCTGAATTGTTTCTAACACAACTATGTATTCATATTGAGCATGACTTCAGCTCATCAATCTCTGATTACATTGTTTCCTTTGTGATGTTCAAAAGTGCTTTGATCCAAGAGGGATGTTACATCTGGTTTCTGTCATTTCGAAAGTTGCTTTATTATCAAATAGTGCCCCCAGCTCAGAACTCTGACTCCGATTTGGGTCTAACGTGTGTTCCCATGGACACGTTATCTCCAGCTTCCCATATTCACCTGGTGTCAGCAGAATTTCACACCTAAACATTTGTCACCCAATTCAACTGAAATTCCTAGCCATTCTTTTCTAGCTGCTTACTAAAATAATGAACTTCAAAGAAGGTGCGAAATATTGCTTTTTTCCATATAACTAAAAGTTCAATCTGCTGTGACTTAAAAGACATACATCAGTTTTACATTTGAATAGTCACAAGCTGTTTCGTTAACGCCTGTTTGATAAAGGCTATCTGCATTTCAAAACCTTCTTTTGCAGCTGCTGTTAACCCTTTGTGGGATTTTTCCCTACATTCTCTCATGTAGCCTTAGGTCAGGTATTGCCAGACTTCCATGTTTCAAAAGACATATTTTCCCATTTTTTCTTTTACACCCTATTTTCTAATCTGTTTGTAAACATTATCGGTGGGATTTTCTGGTCCATTGGTGAGCCACCCTTCGCTAATGCAGAACACGCCACAGCGGGAGAGGAAAATCCTGCCCTATACCTCAAAAAGTAATGGATGGATTGCAATCAAACTTCATGTACAGAATATGGCCCAAGGAAGCCCAATTACCTTTTGGCCAAGTTAGATTTGAATTTGGACCTGGAATTGTTTTTTAAAGGATCCATTAACATTGGCAGATAGAGTGAGCGGAATTCTCCTATTTTCACCATGGTGGGATTTTCCGTGGCAGAGGTGTCTCGCCATCAGCTACTAATAGGACCTTCTGGTTCCACCAAACTGGATCTCAATTTACATTCCCCATCCGTGGTGTCATCGGGGAACCTGCGGCAGGGGTATACTTCAGCTAGACAGGGAGGGACCATCGACAGGAATTGCCAGAGAATTCCACCCAATTAATTAATTTTTTTTGTGAATGTTTGATTTGGAATCTCGTTGATTGTTTTAGAATATTGGATTTGCTCAGCTGCTGTGGTGGAATTTGTCACAGCTGTCAAAATGTGAGCCGAGTTTGCAGAGCAGGTTGTTGGATGTGGATTAGCCTGAAGCCTCCTCAGTGAGATGGAAGTTCTAAACAACATTTTTTATTTTTAGCTGTATAGTTACAGAGCATCAACCATACAGGGAAAAGCCTCAAGGAAGAGTTGTATAACCACAATAATGTTAAGTTATCACAGTGTGCTGGAGGTATGCAATCGACTGAGCGCCGTCTTCATTTATTTTATAATACTGCCTCTATTGCCATGAAATCCCATTGTAGGGATGATGATTTTTGTTTGGCAAAGAAAATAATACGAAGTCTATTCAGGTCCAGTATTGGCAATGTTGATTGGGACAGAAAGCCATGGGCCGGGATTCTTCAACCCCCCCCGCCGGGTTGGAGAATCCCCGGGGGGAGGCGCGAATCCTGCCCTGACACCGGCTGCCCTATGCTCCGGTGCCATTTTTCGGGTGGCGGCGGTAATCCCGCCACACCAGTTGACAGCGGCGCCCCCGGCGATTCTCCAGGCCCAGATGGGCCGAGCAGCGTCCAGTTTTGGCCATTCCCGCCGGCGTGATTTACTCACCTCACACACGGCGGGACCTGGCAGGTAAGTGTGCGGGGGCGGTCCTCGGGGGGGGCGCGGGGGTTCCGACCCCAGGGGCCTACCGATCAGGGCCTACCGATCTGCGGGTGGGCTTGTTCCGTGGGGGGTAGACTTCTTTCCTCCGCGCTGGGCCCCTGTAGGGCTCTGCCATATTGCCATGGGGCTGGCATGGAGAAGAGAACCCCCCGCACATGCGCGGAAATCTGCCGGCCGGTCCGCGGATGCGCGAACTCGCCCTGGCCCTTCGGTGCCGGCTGAAGCGGCGCCAACCCCTCCGCCGTCCACCTAGCTTGTTCGGAGAATTCCTCACGTTCGGGGGCTGTTGACGCCGGAGTGGTTGCCACCTGTTTTCCCGCCAGCGTGGGGACTTAGTCCCCAGAAGGGAGAACCCCGCCCATGGAACCTGTGCCAGCAAAGGTTTTTGACATACCTTCCAGAGATCAATCAAAGTAGAGGGACTGAATATCTGGAGCTCAGAAATTGGTGAGGTGGGGCAAACTGGGGGGGAATGAGCAAATATTATGGGGGGAGTGAAACAAACTGATGCTACCAGAGCAGTGCTTGGGGCAGGGATGATAGGTTTTGAATTGGGGGTAAGTGCAGTGGGGATGAGAATGCACAGTTATCCTAAATCCCAGACCATCAAATACTAAGATTGGTCGAACAAATTGATTTAGAAATTTTAAACAAACATTCTATCTGATTAAGCCACCTTTAAGAATCACTCTTAACATACATCACCATCTGCCTCTGGAGCACTGGAATGTTATGGCTTGCTATGGACAAAAGGAGAATGATTAACTGTATGACACAGATATCAGGTACAACCTCAATCTCCTGCAGTATCGTAATCCAAATAAAATAGCCTAAGGGACAAATATAGAAGATGTGGCAGCAGTTGACTATTCTGCAACTGATCCAACACTAATTCATGGGACTTATTCCCCAGTTCCCCAGCTGTATGTTTCTTGGCAGCATGCCATACATTGGTGGCAGGATTCTCTACTCTCGCTTCTTGTCATGGGACTTCCCATTGACACCACCCCATATGCCGGGAAACCTGTGGACGGGGGTTGCACTGCCGGCAGGAACAGCGAATCACAAAGGCCGGAGAATTCCGGCTATGATGTTTGGCTACCAACGATACAGTACTGGAAGATGCAATGCAGAATTTTGAGTTGTTCACAGGTGCATTTCAAGGAATCACAGACCAGATAGCTTCTATGCCTCTACAAAGTCATCCAGTTAAAATCAACTATCCAATCTTCTCGAGGGCAAGTTGAGTTCAGTCTGTTCATTGAAATGAATATAACATAGAATCATGGAATCATTAAAGCACAGAAGAAGGCTATTCGGCCCATCAGATCCATGCTGACACTCCTTTGAAGCAATTCACATACTGCCACACCCCCACCCTCTCCCCGCACTTATACATTCCTCTTTTTTAGATATTTAGAAAATTTTGAAAAATCTATGGCACAGAAAGAGGCCACCATGTCTGTGCCAGCTGACAAATGAACCACCCAACCTAATCCCATTTTCCAACACTTGGCCCATAGCCCTGGAGGTTATGGAATTCAGTTGCCTATCAAGATACCTCTTAAATGCGTTGAGGGTTTCTGCCTCAAATACCCTTTCAGACAGTATTCCAGACTCCCAAAACGCTCTGGGTGAAATAGTTTCCTTATCTCCCAATCACTTTAGGTCTATCCCCTCCTAGTCATTGATCTCTCTGTTAAGGGAAATATGTCCTTCCCGCCCACTCTATCCAAGCCCCTCACAACCTTTTACACCACAATCAAATTTCATCTCAGCCTGTTCTGTTCCAAGGAAAACTACCCAATCTTTCCTCATAGCTGCAATTTCCACCTTGGCAATGTCATTGGGCTGTAATGTTAGCCATCTTCCTAAATAAAACAAATGGAAAACGATTCCAGTTTCAATCTGGGAACCAATGGGCTGGATTTAATACAGCTGACGCAGTGGAAAACATGGCAGCCAGGCCCCTTTAACATTGGGGAGGGTCTGCACCATTTTGCAGGCAGCAGCCAAACTGCCCCCGATTAATTCATAGGGCAGAAAGAGCTGATAGAAGATTCTTGGCCACTATTGGTATATTAATTAGTGTCAAGACATGTTGGGCTAGTGCACGGTCAATTCCAGCACCACTTGACACGGAGTCGAAACACAGGTGACAATAGATTTTATTTAAAATAGGGCAGCACGGTGGCACAGTGGTTAGCACTGCTGCCTCATGCCGCCGAGGACCTGGGTTCAATCCCGACCCCGGGTCACTGTCCATGTGGAGTTTGCACAATCTCCCAGTGTCTTCGTGGGTCTCACCCCTACAATCCAAAGATGTGCAGAGTAGGTGGATTGACTATGATAATTGCCCCTTAATTGGAAAAAGAAATAATCGGGTACTCAAAATTTATTTTAAAAATGTAAAAATAGATTTTATTTAAAACACCCGAGGTCCTTGGTTGAGCTCCATAAACCACAGTCACCAGGTTTGTAACTTTAAACATAAACAACCTTTTATTATGTACCGTATTATAACAAAACGGCCAGAAAGTGTAACTGACTACTACCCCTTTTCCAACCCCATCCCTTTCTAGCTTGCCCCACTCTTTATGTATACACATACACACAGACAAACAACACAAAAGGGAAAGTGTGGTGGGAAGCAAAAGAAAATATAAATTTTTGAAAAAGGGTAACGATCTTTGATGCACTGGGATGACTTCCAGTTCATGTCTTTCTGAAGTTCAAGCTTTTGTTATAGTACTTCTTTCTGCTAGGCTTGAGATGGTTCGGTCTGGCAAGGTTGTCTACTCTCTGGCTGTCTACCAGTTAGATATAGCACTTAGGGCTAAGGGGATCAAAGGATATGGGGGGTAAAGCGGGATTAGGCTATTGAGTTGGATGATCAGCCATGATCATAATGAATGGCAGAGCAGGCGCAAAGGGCCAAATGGCCTCCTCCTGCTCCTCTTCTATGTTTCTCTGCAGACTCGGTATAATTTCAAGTTCACAGCAAAGGATGTGCCAGGCACTTACTGCTTTTGGAACAAGAGAGAGGTTATTTCACTTCAGCAAGCAGGAGAGAGACCAAGAGTGTTCCTTCCACTTCCAAGGTCTAAACTCTCAGAAAACATTGTGTAGGAATCAATCGCTGACTGTTGTCAGGCAGAACATTGGCTAACCCACTAGTTACCAGTTAACCAATCGAACCATCTCCCTCCAAAGCTGGTTTCTAAGATCCACTCAATGGATCTTAGTCTGACTTCTTTGTGTATTTTCCAGGGAACAGTGTCCTGACAAGCAGGCTGTTTTAATTTTGTCTTCTGCATGCCCCGATTATGGGTCTCTGGACCAAAATAACAAAATATAACACAATAAATGGGAATAAAGGAAATACATAGGAAGGACTCTTATAATTAGACTCATTAATTGGCGAATTGACACCCTTTATTCCTGAGCCTACTGCAATTTATTTGTGGCTCAGAAATTAAATGGGGACTGCACAGTTTATGCACACCCTAAGAAGGCTGCCAGTATACCATGTTGGGTTTCCAGAGGCCTCGTGGATGTGAGAGGAGAGGGTCCCTTGCATTTAAGTGCTCTGCCTGATTGAGGGACCGAGCATTGGGAGTGGTGGGGCCACTGAAAACCAGTTTGCCTCTGACTCCACACGGCCCTCAGCCTATAATCACCATCCCACATTCACTCACCTTTGGTCTGGGTGGTTCGGGGTCTCGGGTGGGTGCATTCCCGTCAGCATCCACCACTCTCGCTGGCATTAATGAAGAGCTACCTGCTTTTAATGGCCGTCAGCTCTCTCCAGGCAGGACTTGCGCTGCTGGGGATCTCAACTGCAAGGATGGCCCGACGGTAGTCACGTTAGTGCCTGAAGGACATTTGATTCCGTTGTGCTTCACCGACAGAACTGATGTGGGTTCCTTGCCAGTTCACTGACTGATGGGCAAGATCCCCCGCGGCCTGACAAAATCCTGACCAATATGTGGCTTTGTGTTCATCTTTAAGATGATATTTGCCTTGCAGTTGATTAAAGGAGCAGTGTGTAAACTGAGTGGAAGTGGTAAAACCATAAAAGACCCAAATCTATAACACAAAGGGAGGGATTTCCCAGTTGTCTCACAGAGGGGGGAAGGTGGTTAGATTTCTCAGAATATGAAACTGGCAGTATATGTCTTGCCAAAGTTGAATGAATTCACTCACAGGGTTTTGTCAGGGTGGCGGAGAGGGATATGCTGCAAACCTGGGGGCAATTTCTCCTCGACCATGTATGGACCCCCAGCCCATCGTCCGGTTACCATCTTCAAGAGCATCAGAAGGGCAATTGGAAGGTTATTTAGTCCGAGTGACAACACTGGGTGCAGTGGCCACTTCTGGGACTGCACCCAGCCAAGAAGGACAGTAATGGATACCCCACTGGGATGGGGTCGGGTGTTGCTGGGGCCAGTCAAGCAGGCTCCAGCAAGTGAGGGGTGGGAGTTGGTGAGGGCCGAGAGCTGCTACTTTGGGTGTGGCCACTGCTGCCAGGGAGACCTCGTGAGCCACACAGTGCCCCACCCCCACCCTTTTTGAGCGAACTGGTAAAATATAGACCAAAATGGGATGTACCTTAACCACAGCATGGCATAGGAAAATCGGAACAAGAAAAGAAAACACCTGTTTTGGATTCACATGTGAATACACATATATTAGAAAGATCTAATCTAAACAATCACAGCTGCAAAGACCAATAAATAAGTGAAAGGGCAATCCTATCCTGGTCATTAGACAATCCAAAGACACATGGGAAAATCAGCAATTGGCTACCATGCCAATCTACAAATGCAATTCCAAGCATAGGTAAGAATGCCAGTTTTACTTCTGCTATTAATTCCTTTGTTCTTCTGTTCTTGCCCCCACATCCAAATGCTACTATGATTTGAGCTCGAGCATCTCTCATACTTGAGTGATGTTAGTGGGCTGCTACACCACAATCAGTCGTCTATGCTTTTAGAGTGAGAGGGTTCCTCTCCTTAGCATTTCCCACTGCCCCATGCATTTATTCTAATTGCCATTACTTTTTCAGATCCCTTTCCAAGTCACATCTGGGGCGAGATTCTCCGGTATCGGCGCGATGTCCGCCGACTGGCGCCCAAAATGGCGCAAATCAGTCGGGCATTGCGCCGCCCCAAAGGTGCGGAATGCTCCGCATCTTTGGGGGCCGAGCCCCAACCTTAAGGGGCTAGGCCCGCGCCGGACGAATTTCCGCCCCGCCAGCTGGCGGAAAAGGCCTTTGGTGCCCCGCCAGCTGGCGCGGAAATGACATCTCCAGGCGGCGCATGCGCGGGAGCGTTAGCGGCCGCTGACGGCATTCCCGCGCATGAGCAGTGGAGGGAGTCTCTTCCGCCTCCGCCATGGTGGAGACCGTGGCGAAGGCGGAAGGGAAAGAGTGCCCCCATGGCACAGGCCCGCCCGCGGATCGGTGGGCCCCGATCGGGGGCCAGGCCACCGTGGGGGCCCCCCCCAGGGCCAGATCACCCCGCGTTCCCCCCAGGACCCCGGAGCCCGCCTGCGCCACCTTGTCCCGCCGGTAAGGTAGGTGGTTTCATCTACGCTGGCGGGACAGGCATTTTAGCAGCGGGACTTCAGCGCGGCGCGATTCCCGCCCCTGCCGAATATCCGATGCCGGAGAATTCGGCAACCGGCAGGGGTGGGATTCATGCCAGCCCCCGGCGATTCTCCGACCCGGCCCTGAAGTCTAACACAAAGTATGCATTGCACTAAACAAAGTAAAGCTAACATTAAAATACTGAAGATGCAACTTCGAAGATGGGCTATAGATTATAGAGCAAGTGCATGAAGAATGCAAGAAGAGGTCAAATGGAGTATGTTCAGTCGCTTATAATGAAGGGTGAGACTGAAAGAAGGTACAAATGATTGAGGCCTGTGGTAGAGGAGCACTATAATCCTGCCACTGTGGTGAGAGTTGATTGCTCGATGTTATATGATTATTCCAACTTGTTCAGCTAGGGCCACAGAATAATTGCTACAACAGGCCAACTGAGTGAGGCTTCTAGGAATGTTTGCTTATTAACATATAAATATTATAAAACTGTTATTAGAATGTTGAAATTTGATAGCTTTATTTGTGTTTATTCAATTCAGGATGTCAGCATCATTTATCTCTAACATTTATTTTCTAGTTTCTCGATCTCAATCATGAAAGAAAGGAATCTCACACTAACAATGGGTGATGATGCAACATTTGTTATTGTATTGCATCGGGTGAGGAAAAATCACACTGTACACAGAGATTTTCTGGGATTTTATACACTTGACAGCCACAGGCTCTCAAATATGACCCATGGATTACTCGGTATGTAGAATATTCACTTAATTAGCTGCCAAGTCGGTTAAGTGCTTCACAATTGGTGGCTGTGCCTTCAGCTGCCAAGGCCATAAACTCTGGAATTTCCTCCTTTACTTTTCCACAACTCCATCTTGGTTTTCATCTTTATGACATACTTTAAAACCGACTTCTTTGACCAAGCTTTCATTATCTGACTTTCCTTATGCGGCTCAGTGTCATTTGTTTAGTTTATAATGTTCCTGTGAAACAGGTTGTGAAACAGGTTGGGATGTCTTATTACATTAAATGTGCTATATAGATACAAATTGTTGGTGTTGTTGTGAACATTGAACACCATTAGCAGGCAATGCAGCAATTTTGCATATTCCTTTGCAACAAAAAAAATTTGGGCTCCTATACCATATTTAGGAATGACTGCAGGACACATGTCCCAAGAACAGTCATTTCCATTCTTCACTGAAACGCTGTGGGCGAGATTCTCCACTCCCGCGCCGGTTGGGAGAATCGCCTGGGCCGCCAAAATTTCCCGGGACACTGGTCCGACGCCCTCCCCCAATTCTCCCAAGCGGCGGGAACGGCCCGGTCGAGTTCCGCGGGCCGCAGGCCGGAGAATCGGCGGAGACACCCAAAATGGCGATTCTCCAGCACCCCCGCTATTCTCAGGCCTGGATGGGCTGAGCGGCCAGGCCAAAACGGCGGGTTCCCCCCGGCGCCGTCCACACCTGGTCGCTGCCGTCGTGAACGGTGCGTGAACACTGGGGGGTGGCCTGCGGGGGGGGGGGGCGAGGGGGGATCCTGCACCGGGGGGGTACCTTAAATGTGGGAGGCCCGCGATCGGTGCCCACCGATCGTCGGGCCGTCCTCTCTGAAGGAGGACCTCCTTCCTTCCACGGCCCCACAAGATCCGTCCGCCATCTTCTTGCGGGGCGGCTTAGAGAGGACGGCAACCACGCATGCGTGGGTTGGCGCTGGCCAACCCGCGGATGCGCGGATGACGCCAGTCATGCGGCGCCGGCCGCGTCATCTATGCGGCGCCGCCTTTACGCGGGCGACAAGGTCTGGCACGTGTAGATGACGCGGCCCCGATCCTAGCCCATTGTCAGGGCCCGAATCGGTCGGGATCGGGGCCGTTACGCGCCGTTGTGAACCTCGACGGCGTTCACGACGGCGCGGCCACTTCTTCACGGGAGTGGAGAATCCCTCCCTGTGAATTTGGCAACATCTATTCTGTGTCTGTCCTTGAATAGTTACAAAAACCACGGTCCTCCTTCAGAGAGGACGGCCCGACGATCGGTGGGCACCGATCGCGGGCCGCCCCCCCCAGCGTTCACGCACCATTCACGACGGCAGCGACCAGGTGTGGACGGCGCCGGGGGGAACCCGCCGTTTTGGCCTGGCCGCTCGGCCCATCCGGGCCTGAGAATAGTTGGGGTGCCGGAGAATCGCCATTTTGGGTGTCTCTGTCGATTCTCCGCGTTCGACGGGCCGAGTACCCGCCGAGTCCCGCC
Organism: Scyliorhinus torazame; assembly: GCF_047496885.1. Classification (NCBI taxonomy): domain Eukaryota; kingdom Metazoa; phylum Chordata; class Chondrichthyes; order Carcharhiniformes; family Scyliorhinidae; genus Scyliorhinus; species Scyliorhinus torazame. The sequence continues at coordinate 194,851,811 of NC_092719.1, read as the reverse complement.
AGCGTGATTCTAATGTGGTTCCACCCGGCAGGAACTCGGAGTCGCGGCTGATGGGTGTATTATGGTGGGGGGGCATGGTGATCGGACACCGGGGGGCGGGGGGGGCCTTGATGATGGGCAGGCCCGCGATTGGGGGCCACCGATCGGTGGGCCATCGCGATCCGGCAGCGACCTATCTTCCAATGCGCGGGCCTGCTGTGTGGCTCCACCATGTCAGCGGCGCCCACTCAGAGGTGGGCTGCCGCACGCATGCACGGCCGCGCGGTCTGTCCTGCAGGGCCCCGCTGGCAGCCAGAGTTGCGGGATGCAGCACGGGGAATCATCCCGGACTTTTGAGGAAAAAGTCCGGAGTGATTCACGCACGTTTTCCAGCGGGCGTGGGGACTTAGTCCCCCAAAGGGAGAATCCCGCCCACTGTCGTTGTTAAAAAGTGTTTTGGCTTATGCATGTTGTTAGGAAAGTTACTAAGAGTTACTTATAGAGTACTGTATCTTTTTGGGGGGTTATCAGTGTCGGTAGTTGATAAGATGTTTACTGTGTGTTTCAAAAATGTTAACTGGATTCATAGAATAAACATTGTTTTTGTTAAAAAATATTTTTAGTTCTCTGTTGCATCACACCTGTAATGTGCGCCCTTGTACTCCCCATAACCAAAATCTATTCCAAGTTGTGGGTCAGGTGAACTCCATGATATACTTTGGTGTTCTCTAAACCCTGGCCCATAATAGTATTAACGATTAAACTAATTTTATATATTATTATTATATTAGTATATATATTACCACCAAAATTCTTGCAGAGCAAAAGCATTACACAATGAGAAAACTGAAATTCTTGGCTTAGTCACAAAATCTAGCAACAGCTCCTAAACCCATTCATCCCTTACGAATCATTAGATCTTCCTCACTTTTTTATTCTGCAGGGACACCTGTACTGTATTTGTGACTTTCCAATCAACTTAATTTCTCTTCATTTTGACACAGGCCAGTTTTACCATCAAGTGAATGCTGAGATATTTTTCATTCACCCTGGCTTAGATCAAAGCAAACTTCGTGCAAAAATGATTGTAAAAGGTCAAAAACTTAGAGTAACAAGGTAATGTTGCAAGTGTAACAATTCTAATTTATTCTATTTAATAGTCCCAATTTGTCTGTACATTTCTTGCATGTGGTTTATTGATGATTTTAATTTTAGGGTGTACGAGAAAGATTACAGACTTGATTCAGAGCGAGGTACCAATATCCCATGCTGGTTTGTTCGTGACAACGGGAAAGGATTTATTGATGGAATTCCCACTGACTACGTTGTTTCTTCTTTACTTGAATCAGTCTATCCATGACCCGAGACCAGATGGTGAAAGTTTATCCCTTAGTATCATTTGCATGGCTTTACAGTTCAGTCACTTATATGTCAAACACATATCGATTAAAAATTGTACATCAGCAAGCATATCAATTAGAAATTTCTATGTTCATTTATGATGAAAACTGCCTGCATAAAATGACCATGTTTGGTTTGTATATGTCAAACATGAAACCAGGTGTTGTAACGTGAACTCCATGCTGATCCAGTGGGCTGAATCTTCTGGACTGTGAAAATGTTTGAGAATCGGGACCATTTTCAGATTCCGATCATGTTCATGGGAGCTGTGAGACTTCAGGTGTGATCTAACAGGAGCTGGTTAATTAAGCTCCCTCCTCCATGATCACCATCCAAATCGGGACGGGAATCAGGCTGAGGAGATGGAAGGGTCAATCAGCCGCTGCAGTGTGTTGACAGCTGGCAGTCTTCACTGTGGCAAAGGTGAGAGTGCTGCTAAAGTGTCTGGGACACGAGGCAGCAAGGTGGTGAAAGGGAGATGAGGCTGGTAAAGGCTTCTCTTTAACCTAAGCACTCTGTGACAATGATCTGCATGGGAGACAGCTGCAAAGCCAGGCCTCGTGTATCGGTCAGATTGGCTGTGACAGACCTGGATGTGCACCCGCCTCTTATGAGCTGCAGGAAATTTGTTTGTCTTCCAGGATAGAACAGATTCCGATGCTAGGCTTTACATGGGCTTTAATGACTGTATAATTAAGTGATGCTGAATAAAGACACTGACAAGTGTTTAATCACTTAAAACCTGTGATACATACAAAATATATTCTTACACATGTACACAAAATAAATCAATTTTATTTTAATCCATGTGTATTGGTGTTATTGCTGCTCCTTTGCCAATTGTTTGTAATATTCTATTAAATAGAGTAATATCCCCAAATTTCTCTTGTTACAAGCACATTTTAATTTTTAACTTTTGCATTCAGCAGATGTTAATTGCAGCGCAAACCAAATTCCAAAGAGAAACTTGGCCCACGTACTACAAACTTTTGTATTATGGTGAGAAAAAAGTCCACTGAATTCAGAAGCCACAAATTCCAGTAACACTTTTGAGATTTTAAACAGTAAATTAAAACATTTATTAATAAAAGTTAATTGAACTTAAACACCCAATTGCAGTTACTCAGTTAAAATTTGCTTCACAGTTCATCCCTCAAAAGAAGCTCACTTAGTTTGACACAAAGGTAAACGACCTGTCGACAACTCTCACTTATAGATGTTTAGCTCCAAAATTCCAGTAATATTACTCCAAGGGAACCACGCTGTTTCTTTAGGAAAGGTATATCACAGGATTATCAAACCCTCTCCCTCTCTGCTGTAGAAATTCAAGACTTCAAAACAAAATCCTGCTTTATGGAAAACAGCCACCGACTTGTCTGGAATGGCTGCTTCAAACTTTACACCTTAACAGCTCTTTCCCCAACATCGAGTTGCTCCCACAACTCCAGACGGTCTTATATAGCCACCATATCACAGCTCAACATCTCTTAAATATACTTTTTGGCTTTCATCTTTTATTACATTGTCCTTAGCCCCTCTTTGAAACATAACTTTCCCAAAATATAAAAATGCTTCATGTTCTCACTATTGCCCCACTTTTGAGTCAAATACAATTTAATAACATTTCCTTATTTATTTATGACCTTTTGCAAGTTGTAAAATCTTTTACCCTCCTTTGAAAGTTAACAGCTCAAATCCAAACCCTTATCTCCAAAAGCAGTCAGTTGAGAGCGTGTGTCCCCCATCTTCAATGACTTCAATGTTATTAGGGTTCCTTGATGACACACTCCCATCAAATGTTGGCTTGATGTCAAGGGCAATCACTCTCACTTCACCACTGAAACTCAGCTTTTAATCCATGTTTGGAGCAAGGCTGCAATGAGGTGTGAAGCTGAGTGGTCTTGGTGGAATCAAAACTTAATGCTGCTTGGTGCAGAGCATTGACAGGATGCAGAGCTGGGCTGAGAAGTGGCAGATGGAGTTTAACCTTGATAAATGTGAAGTGATTCATTTTGGAAGGTTGAATTTGAATGCTGAATACAGGGTTAAAGGCAGGATTCTTGGAAGTGTGGGGGAACAGAGGGAGCTTGGGGTCCACGTACATAGATCCCTCAAAGTTGCCACCCAGGTTGATAATGCTGTTAAGAAGGCGAATGGTGTGTTGGCTTTCATCTAAAAAAAAATTATTTTTTATTAAAGGTTTTCATAAAATATCAATAACAAAATGAGAAAGAGAAAAGAACCCAACAGGGTTAAGTACAAAACACAATCTAAAAAAGCAAACCCCTCCCCCCGTACATAAATAATCAATTAACATTAACACCCCGACTTAACACAACAGGTGTATACACCCCCTCAGACCCTCCAGTGTAAATAACATAAACAAAAATAAAGTAAACCCCCCCCCCCCCCGAGCTGCTGCTGCCATTGACCAATGTCTATCGTTCTGCCAGAAAGTCTAAGAACGGTTACCACCGCCTAAAGAACCCTTGTACTGACCCACTCAAAGCGAATTTCACCTTCTCGAATTTAATGAACCCTGCCATATCTCTGATCCAGGATTCCACGCTTGGGGGCAATCGCATCTTTCCACTGAAGGAGAATCCTTCGCCGGGCTACCAGGGACACAAAGGCCAGAATTCCGGCCTCTTTCGCCTCCTGCACTCCCGGCTCCTCTGCCACCCCAATAATTGCGAGCCCCCAGCCCGGTCTGACCCTAGATCCTACCACCCTCGACACCGTCCTCGCTACGCCCTTCCAAAATTCCTCCAGCGCTGGGCATGCCCAGAACATATGGGTGTGATTTGCTGGGCTCCCTGAGCACCTAACACACCTGTCCTCACCCCCAAGAACCGGCTCATCCTTGTCCCGGTCATGTGTGCCCTGTGCAGCACCTTAAACTGTATGAGGCTGAGCCTCGCGCATGAAGAGGAAGAGCTCACCCTCCCTAGGGCATCTGCCCACATCCCCTCTTCGATCTCCTCTCCCAACTCCTCCTCCTCCTGCATCACCTGGTAAGTTTCCGAGATCTTCCCCACTCCCACCCATCCCCCGAGAGTGTGTGGCAGTAGCCGCGGGAATTCCACCACCTGCCGTCTGGCAAACGCCCTTACCTGTAAGTACCTGAAGGTGTTCCCCGGGGGGGGGGAGCCCGTACTTCTCCTCCAGCTCACACAAGCTCGCGAACTTCCCGTCCATAAACAGGTCCCCCAACCTTCGTATCCCTGCCATGTGCCATCCCGAAAACCCTCCATCTGTTCTTCCTGGGGCGAACCGGTGGTTCCCCCGTAATGGGGTCCACGCCGAGGCCTCAACTTCCCCCCCCCTATGCCGCCTCCACTGCCCCCAAATTTTGAGGGCCGCCACCACCACCGGGCTCGTGGTATACCTCCTTGGAGGGAGCGGCAGCGGCGCCGTTGCCAGCGTCCCCAGATTCCTACCCACACAGGACGCCGTCTCCAGCCTCTTCCATGCAGCCCCCTCCCCCTCCATCACCCACTTGCGCACCATCGTCGCATTGGCGGCCCAGTAGTACCCACAGAGGTTGGGCAGCGCCAGCCCCACCCTATCTCTACTCCGCTCCAGGAAGACCCTTCCCACCCTCGGAGTCCCTCGCGCCCACACAAACCCCATTATACTCCTGTTAACCTGCCTGAAAAAAGCCTTCCGGATAAACACGGGGAGGCACTGGAACAGGAACAAAAACCTTGGGTGCACTGTCATTTTGATTGACTGCACCCTACCCGCCAAGGACAGCGGCAACGCGTCCCGCCTCTTGAACTCCTCCTCCATTTGCTCCACCAGCCTTGTAAAATTAAGCCTATGCAGGGCCCCCAAGCTCCTGGCCACCTGGACCCCCAAATATCTGAAGCTCCTCTCCGCCCTTTTTAGTGGGAGCTCGCCAATCCCCCTCTCCTGGTCGCCTAGCTGAACTACGAACAGCTCGCTCTTCCCCATATTGAGCTTGTACCCCGAAAAGTCCCCAAATTCCCTATGGATCCTCATTACCTCTGGCATTCCTCCCACCGGGTCTGCCACATACAGCAGCAGGTCGTCCGCATAAAGCGACACCCTATGCTCCTCCCCACCCTGCACCAACCCCCTCCAGTTCCTCGACTCTCTCAGTGCCATAGCCAGGGATTCAATCGCCAGTGCGAAGAGCAGGGGGGGACAGGGGACACCCCTGTCTTGTCCCTCGGTGCAACCGAACGTACTCGGACCTCCTCCTATTTGTGGCCACACTCGCCATCGGGACCTCATACAACAGCCTAACCCACCTGACAAACCCCTCCCCAAACCCGAACCTCTTCAGCACCTCCCACAGGTACCCCCACTCTGCCCTATCGAAGGCTTTCTCAGCGTCCATTGCCACCACTATCTCCGCCTCCCCCTCCCTCACCGGCATCATGATAACGTTCAAAAGCCTCCGCACATTCGCGTTCAACTGTCTCCCCTTCACAAACCCCGTCTGGTCTTCATGGATGATCTGCAGCACACAATCCTCAATCCTCGTGGCTAAGACCTTCGCCAGCACCTTGGCATCTACATTTAGCAAGGAAATCGGTCTGTAAGACCCACATTGCAGGGGATCCTTGTCCCGCTTCAGGATCAAGGAGATCAGTGCCCGGGACATCGTCGGGGGTAAAGCCCTCCCTCCCTTGCCTCATTAAAGGTCCTAACTAACAGCGGGCCCAACAGGTCCATATATTTTTTATTGAATTCGACCGGGAAACCGTCCGGCCCCGGTGCCTTCCCCGCCTGCATGCTTCCTATCCCTTTGATCAGCTCCTCCAGCCCAATCGGGGCTCCCAGTCCCGCCACCAGTCCCTCTTCCACCTTTGGAAACCTCAATTGGTCCAGGAAACGGCCCATCCCTCCCTCCTCCTGTGGGGGCTCGGATTGGTACAATTCCTCGTAGAAGTCCCTGAAGACCCCATTGATGCAAACTCCACTCCGCACCACGCTCCCTCCCCTGTCCTTAACTTCCCCGATCTCCCTAGCTGCGTCCCGCTTCCGAAGCTGATGCGCCAGCATCCGGCTTGCCTTTTCCCCATACTCATAGACCGCCCCCTGGGCCTTCCTCCACTGCACCTCCGCCTTCCTGGTGGTCACCAGGTCGAATTCGGCCTGGAGGCTGCGCCTCTTCCTCAACAATCCTTCCTCAGGCTCTTCCGCATACCTCCTGTCTACCCTCACCATCTCCCCCACCAGCCTCTCCCTCTCCCCCGGCTCCCTCCACTCCTTGTGGGCCCTAATGGAGATCAGCTCTCCCCTCACCACCGCCATCAGTGCCTCCCATACCATCCCCACTCGGACCTCCCCGTTGTCATTGGTCTCCAAGTACCTCTCTATACTTCCTCAGACCCGCTCGCTCACCTCCTCGTCCGCCAACAGCCCCACCTCCAAGCGCCACAGCGGGCGCTGGTCCCTCTCCTCCCCCATCTCCAAGTCCACCCAATGCAGGGCGTGGTCTGAAATGGCTATTGCCGAATACTCGGTATCCTCTACTCTCACTATCAGCATCCTACTCAAAATGAAAAAGTTGATTCGAGAATAAGCCTTATGGACCTGTGAGAAGAATGAAAATTCCCTAGCCCCCGGCCTTGCAAATCTCCAAGGGTCCACCCCTCCCATTTGGTTCATAAATCCCCTCAACACTCTAGCTGCTGCCGGCTTCCTACCCGTCCTAGACCTGGAGCGATACAGTGCCGGATCCAACACCGTGTTAAAGCCTCCCCCCATTATCAGGCCCCCCACTTCCAAGTCTGGGATCCGACCCAACATACGCCGCATAAAACCCGCATCGTCCCAGTTCGGAGCATACACATTGACCAGTACCACCCGAATGGAGGCAACTTTGAGGTGCCTTTCCCACTGGCCAAAATGGTGGGATCCCGTGGCAGACTCTGTGATTGGAGCCTCATTAATTAGACACAGACGCGTTCCCCTGTAACTCTCCTGACCGGCTAGCAGCTCATTTGTCTGCCCGCTGTCAACTGGCATATTTAAAAGTCCTAATGCCATATTTCAGTACCAATCCAGCACACTCATATCACTCTCTCCAGCTCACATGTCTTCACCAGACTCTGCATGATGTCAGTAACCCAGAGGGAAAAGGCTGTCAGCCTCAAGAAGAAGTCTGTTCATTGATTCAACCACTCTTGCTCTGAGCCCATTACCCTGTGAGGCGCCAATGCTCTTCTTGGACGTCTACCCATCGCACCTGGAGTCTTCATTCCAATAAACGATGTAGGATCCTTTTGAACTCCCTTGTGAACTTTTTATGCAGCCTTGTTGGGATCCAGCTTCCCTCCCCTCGATCTTCCCTCTACCCCCCCGGTGTTCATCTTCTCCATCCACCTCCTTATCCATCTGTACCCCTGCATGCCATTGTGAGCTCTTGCCCCCCTCCTTGCAGAGCCCTTCTTCCACATTGCCTCCTTTGCCTTTGGCAAGCCACCAATCCCCCCCCCCCCTCCCCATCCCAGCCTCACCTCGTACTCCACCCTTGGTCGAATTTCAGACCTTTGTTGCAGTGGTTGCATGAGTCCCAAAGCACAATGCTATCCAGGTAAACAATGTGGACCAAGGGTAAGGAGACCCCTGTACACCTCAACCCCAGGCACAGTGACACCGGAGGGTCCATGAGTCCAGTAAAAGCTCGGCATGGAGATGGATGCCAGGCACTGGTCTGCCCTGGCAGAGTGGTGAACAGCACATCAGGAGCAGGGCAGCACATTGGCAGGGTTACATTCACTCAAAGTCTCTTGTGAACTGAGGACTGCCTTCTGCACACTACTCGCTTGCAATCAGGCTTTAGTTTGAAAGACCTAACGGGCTGCTGGCGGGAAGCTGTTTCAATGAGATGCAAATGGCATTCATGCCATCAGCCAGTGGGAAGACCAACCTGCCATTGGGAGAACTGCTGCAATGTGATTTTAGGCCGCTGGGTTTCTGACTTTTGGTTCCTGCTGGATTCACTGCTCCCGCCACCACCAAACGGTGGATGGGATGGCCCTCTGTAACCAACTTCCTATCTATTGTCCTGAAACCGGTCCTGTGGCTGTGTAGTTTGAACAAGCATGATAAGCACTCAGAATATGAACAGGCCACTTTAATTATCAATGTACATAAATAAAAGTCTTGCATCTATCAGCCATTGCTTTTACTCAGCTCTTTTGTCTGTTTGTACTTTTCATTCTCACATGTAAAGCGCTGCTGATTTCATTGCTGCCCCGGAGATTCATATGCTCTGGATACCTGGACTTAGTTTTGCTGCACTGTACGTCCCTGATGCATTAAATATGTTGGCATCATACAGTTGCTCACTTAGTTAAGTAATAATTGGCCATCTTTTAGAAAACCAAAAGCATTAAAAAAAATAATTTAATGCTGTTTTTATTACTGGAGTTATGAGTTTTCCAGTACCTGCGAATATACAAACATCCCTGCCAATAACAGTCAACTACTAATTGTTCTCAGATTTAGCTTTTCTCATTAATTGGTCTTTGAGACCTTGAAGGAACCAAGTAGCTTAAATGCAACTTCACTTTTATGGATTGAATGGCCGCAATTCTTCGGCCTCGTTGCGCTTTTGCTTGAGCGAAACGAGGCTGGTGAATAGCGGGAGAGGCAGGGAACGAGAACCGTGCCAGGCGCCAAACAGTTTGAGATGCAACCGGCTCGCTCCCCTAGGCAAAATCGGGATTTCGCCATCGCGTGGCGAGAAACCAATTATCACCACTTAAGCCCTATTTTCATATAATTACAGGGAGCCACCCCATATCCAACGGCCTTCCATGACTCATTGGCCTCCCCAGCAGGTGATCACGCTCACACCAATTAGTACTCCTTTTTAAAACGTGAACCTGGCGGAAGGGCTTCTGTGGGGAGCCGAGGAGGTGAGTAGCCATCTTTGCTCACAGGCAAAAAGCCCAGGGGGCACGGTGCTTGCAGCCCCAGTGCTCGGAATGGGGTGGGGGGCCCTCGGCGAGGGAGGGGGGGCGAGCCCCGGCTGGGGGTGGGGAATCCTATGCAGAGGTGAGTCACCATGGGAGGGTGTGGGGGAGGCGTGGGGCGGCAACCGCGCGTGGCACCACCATGCCATATTTTGGAGTGTGTGTACCCATTCCATGGGGCAACCCTTACCCCTGCCCGTCTGCCCCACCGACCACCCATAACCCCCATTGACTACCGAGGCCTCTGTCTGTGTGGCTGAAGGCTATTGCTAATAGGGAATTAGCAGTCGTGGTTAAGTGAGCACTTCACACAACCCAAGTGGGGCCCTGTTGGAGGGAAGAAATGCTCAGAGTCCGTTTGCGACCGCGTGGTGTTGGTAAAACTTTGTTTATTCAAAAATGGCAGTGTGCACAAAGAAAAACTAGAAGCTGCTGCTGCCTTCAGCGAGCATCAGTCTGTTCTGAAACTTACAGGGATTTTCATGCATATATATTTCAAGTTCGCTCACAGTTGCAGATAAGCATTGATGTCATTGTGGTAGTCACCACGAGCTGTATTATATGTATTACGGTAAGACACATATACTCGAGGTACATGGGTAAATCCCTGCCTGCTGGCTCCGCCCAGTAGGCGGGGTATAAATGTGTGTGCTCGCCGGTGCTGCAGCCATTCTGGTTCCAGCTACAGGAGGCGCAACATCTTTGCTCAATAAAGCCTCGATTATTCCACTACTCTCGTCTTTGTGGTAATTCATAGTGCATCAGTCATCGATTAATTTCATACAATACAATCTGATCAGTAGTGATGTCTCCTGAGCCCCCTTAATGGGAAACTGATTTACTCATACAATGGGTTTAACAAGTTGCCAGAATGTTCCCCTCAACCTGAAATAATGCCGTTAGTCCTTGATGAGGCGTTAATGGGTTTGTGTTCCCTGCTCCGGGTGGAACAATGAATCTCCTGCAGACAAGCTGGGGCCATAGTCTCATGATGTGGGTTCCCCATTTTAATTTTAATGTCCTGTAAGATGATTAAATTATCCTGAGTGCAGGTTTACATAAGAACATAAGAACTAGGAGCAGGAGTAGGCCATCTGGCCCCTCCACCCTGCTCCACCATTCAATGAGATCATGGCTGATCTTTTGTGGACTCAGCTCTACTTTCCGGCTCGAACACCATAACCCTTAATCCCTTTATTCTTCAAAAAACTATCTACCTTTATCTTAAAAACATTTAATGAAGGAGCCTCTACTACTTCACTGGGCAAGGAATTCCATAGATTCACAACCCTTTGGGTGAAGAAGTTCCTCCTAAACCCAGTCCTAAATCTACTTCCCCTTATTTTGAGGCTATGCCCCCTAGTTCTGCTTTCACCCGCCAGTGGAAACAACCTGCCCGCATCTATCCTATCTATTCCCTTCATAATCTTATATGTTTCTATAAGATCCCCCCCTCATCCTTCTAAATTCCTACGAGTACAGTCCCAGTCTACTCAACCTCTCCTCGTAATCCAACCCCTTCAGCTCTGGGATTAACCTAGTGAATCTCCTCTGCACACCCTCCAGTGCCAGTACGTTCTTTCTCAGGTAAGGAGACCAAAACTGAACACAATACTCCAGGTGTGGCCTCACTAACACCTTATACAATTGCAGCATAACCTCCCTAGTCTTAAACTCCATCCCTCTAGCAATCCACCAATTTACCCCTTTGCCTACCGGTTTTTCCCACTCCCCATGAGCTGCCTTTAACCGAGAACGTCTTTTTAATAATATATATGTGTTATTTTCTCACTAACAGTCCCCGTGGGTGGGTGTGCCATGTAGCATGTGGGAGTCATGGCCTAGCATCCCAATCACACCTTGGTGCATGGACTCTGAGCTTGAAACTGCGGTAGGCCACTGTTAATGGCACCTCAGCCGTTCTCGCTGGCCAGGTACTCCACAAGCCCGGTAGAAATGACAGTACTGACGGTATGGGGATAGTGGCGGCAGCACGTGGGGCTGGAAGGGGCGTCAGTATGGGCACCGATATGTGATAACCACCGGTTCGCTCCAGGGGTTTGGATGGGGGGTTCTGGAGGTGGAAGTGGGCACGGATAGAGAGATTTGGAGATCTCTTTATTGATGAAGCTTGGAGGAGTCAGAGGAGGAGTTTCAGTTGCCAGACGGGAATGGGTTCCGGTATCTGCAAGTGAGGAACTTTGTTCGGAGGCAGGTTTTGACCTTCCTGCACCTGCCCCCCCCCAGGGGCTACTGGATAAGGTGGTGTTGAGAGTAGGGGTAGGGGAGGGGACTGTTTCATAGATATACAAAGAACTGGTGGAGTGGGAGAGAGCCCGGATCGGGGAGGTGAAGAGAAAGTGGGAAGAAGTTTGAGGCCAGATTTTGGGAGCAGGCCCTGAAGATTGTCAATGTATCCTGCTTAGCCTGATACAATTCAAGGTGGTCTCCAGGGCGCACATGATGGTGGCCCGGATGAGCAGGTTCTTTGAGAGGGTGGAGGATAGGTGTGGACGTTGTGTGGGGGGACCTGCAAATCATGTCCATATGTTTTGGGCACATCCGAGGCTGAGGGGTTTCTGGCAGGGACTTGCTGACGTCATGTTAGAAATTTTAACGGTGAAGGTGGTGCCGAGTCGAGAGGTGGCGATCTTTGGCGTGTCGGAAGATCCGGGAGCCCAGGGGTTGAGAGAGGCCGATGTTTTGGCCTTTGCCTCCATGGCAGCCCGGAGGCGGATTCTACTAGGATGGAGGGACTCGGAGCCCCCGAAGTCAGGATATGGGTTAGTAACATGGCGCTGTTACTCAGATTTGAGAAAATCAAATTTGCCTTGAGGGGATCGCTGCAGAGATTTGCCCAGAGGTGGCAGCCGTCATTGACCTCTTTGAGAAAAATTAAACTGTCAGTGGTGGGGGAGGGGGGGGGTGCATGGGGGTTGGGGGGGGAGAGGCATAGGGGACTGTGTATGGTCAGGAAAAACTGTGGGAAGGAATGCTGGGGAAGGAGGGCCTGTTCGTGTAAGCCATGTTGGCCGATGTTTGTTATTGGCTGGGTGAGTTGTTTATCTTGTTTTGTTCCTGTGGCTACTTGATGGTTAAAATGGGTAAAATTATATAAAAGACTTAATAAAATATTTTCCAAAAAAAAAAGAAACTGCGGGAGGCAACACCACACACGCAACAGCCAACATCCAAACACCCAGGGATGCGATACAGTTCGGGGTCATATCCATGGCCGGAGGGTGGGTGGGTGCCACGGGGAAGGGGGATGCCGGGAGAGATGGGCCAAGGTTTTGGAGGTCGGCCGCATTGTGGAAGAAAATGACAGAGGCATCATACTGGTGTTTATTGTGCAATTCCCCACGCTCCCGATGGTGCTGCCGGAACTCCTCAGTGCAGGAAATGAAATGAAAATCGCTTATTGTCACAAGTAGGCTTCAAATGAAGTTACTGTGAAAAGCCCCTAGTCGCCACATTCCAGCGCCTGTTCAGGGAGGCTGTTACTGGAATTGAACCGTGCTGCTGGCCTGCCTTGGTTTGCTTTCAAAGCCAGCGATTTAGCCCAGTGTGCTGAACAGCCAGTGTGCTAAATAATGCTGAGTGTGGCCTCAGTGTCACATAAAAAAAGAGAGTGCTGTTAAATAGCGGAGTCAGCGCTGGAAGCGACCCCGCCAATCCCGCCCAGAACGGACACTTTTTTTTAGTTAGATCACGTCCTACATCATTCCTCTATTATAAATCAGCAACTTAATGTGAGCTACAATATAATTCCAACATAATGCACCAAAGAGTTACAATGCAGGTAAAATAGGCGCAGGTATTCAAAGCACAGAAAGGAAATCAGTAGCAATCCACGTGTGAGAAAGAAGAATGCAAACAGAAGAAAGAGATAAAAGTAAGGTAAATGCAAAATAATGAAAGTGCTGGAAAAACGCAGCTGGTCTGACAGCATCTGAGGAGAGACACAACGTTCGGGCGGAATCTTCCCAAAAATACACAGAGTGTTGGCTCAGCAAGATTGATTGTGAAGCCCGCAGGCCGCCCCGGACCCTTCAACGCCGAGGTCCCGCTGGCTCAGAGCAGGTTAGAACGGCACTGGCGGTTTTTCTTTAACGGCCGTTCGGCCCATCCGGGCCAGAGAATCTCGGGGGGGGGGGGCTGCGTAGAGCGGCCCCCGACCCGCGGTGCACCAACAACGCCGACCCCAATGGCGCCGATTCTCCGCTCTGAGGAGAATCGTGTCGGGGCGGCGTGGCGGGATGCGCACAGCCCGCCGACGATTCTCCGACCCGGCACGGGGTCGGAGAATCCCACCCACGGTGTGGGATTCGCCAGATTCGCGAGTGACACTCAGGAGGCTGACAAGCTGCCTCTTCACACTTCACTCCCCACACCTTCAGCCCAGCCAACAAGATGGCACTGGTTGCGCTGGAGCACGCCCGCTGATGGGTCAGCTGGGGCCAGATGGCATCGAGGGGGTGTGGCCTGGGGAGACACCAATAGGACCCATGGCTCGATGTTCACAGTGGGCAGTCAGTGGCATGCGCAGCGACATGGCTGCCTTGCAGGCTGCGGCAATGGTGTTCCATGCCCGTCCATCCCGAATCCCGACCCCACAGCCCACTGCCTGGCCACCCCTCCTACTCCCCCCTGCCACGCCACCTCTGGTAATGGCACAACTGTCAGCAAACAATGCCGATGTTGGACTCTTACTGCACTCCCTCTCTCTCCCTCAGCAGCCACAGCACCTGTTTCCTGTGGTGAAAAACACAAGTGAACCTTGCTGCTGAGAATTACCCCAGTGGAGGCAGAGAATCGCGGACACCCGTTAGGTCCGCTAATGATATGCCAACGGCGATTACAATACGTGCGGAGTGGAACGTATTGACACCATTGTTGATGCACCGGAGAATTGTGATTTGGTGTGAAACCGGCACATGCCATGGTTTTGGCGTCAAAACTGATTCTTCGCCCAATTGCGTTTCCCTATTCTGGCGTTAGCCAGCAGAGAATCCCGCCCAGGGTCTTTTATATATTACATAAATTACCTACCAGTTTTACAATCCATTGCATTGGGACAAAATGTTTGATGTTTTTGCAGACTGGTGCAGTGCAGGCAGGAAAATGGAGGGTGAGGGGCAGGTGATGGCCTCAGGGATGACTTCCTCCACTGTACTTTTAACCACTCAGTGCAGAAAACATTAAGGCCCAGGTCCCATGATGTAATAAAGGACTCCACCCATGGAACTGTGCCCCACCATCACCACAGAGCTCTCCCCCTTTCACAGAAACGGAACCTGCCCCCCAGGCTCTTTCACTTCTTGGCTTGTAACACCTTCAGAAGCCTCCTCAAAACCTCTTCAATTATGTATTGGGCACCACCCCAATTTCTCAAATGTTCCTTTTTTCTGTGTTCTTCCATCCTATAATACCCTTTGAGATATCTATGAACATCAGGAATACTTTGGAAATTTAAGCTGTTGTTGCATCATTTGTATGGCAAACATTTACCAACTTACACATTTATTGTAATGATCTCATGCAAGACATTACCAATTTCTTCCCAAATCAACTTATATGACATCCATTTTCAACCACATATTATAGAACTTGACACTGAAATATGAGGGCTACAAAATACATTGAAATGTGTATTACTGGAAAAAGACAAACACTGTTGAAGCTTTTCATCTTGCACTCATCAGGACAGATGAAAGAATACCAATAGCAATGCAAATTGCAAGAGAAAAAGGGTGCTATTTGATTGCCAAATGGACTCTGGTCATGCAGAGCGCCCCAGGAAGTAGTTATATCCCAAGCTTTTGTTTCAGTTCAAAAAGGGCAAGTTTCCTGTTCTCTGGTGAATTCTCCAAGGCGACATCTTGACTACTCAGCGTCCACTTACCAGTTAATCAGCAGCATCTGTCTCATGCTGTGTAAATAGTTTTTCCCTTTGACATTTGGTATTCTTGCCAGTATCCTGATAAACGTGAGACGAAAAGCCTCCACAGGTTGCCTCCTTTTTCAGCGATACTCAAGTTCTTTATTAGCAAGCAACAGTAAATTGTCTTTCCATGTCAACCATCCTTCCAGCATCTTGGAATGTTAATCAATTTATCACTGACCTGAGGCAGAGTATGGGCTGTGGACATAGGACAGTTGGAATGGGGTCGGGCTCAACAATCTTTACAACCAGCGGAGAAGGGAAACTTTTTTCTTATGTATATAGGTTGGATTCATTTCCACATCCCACTGGTCAAAACTAAGTTTGTTGCCCAAGCACCTAACCAGCTGTCTTTTCTCTCTATCTCTACTGTTCTTCCATTTTCTCAATCTCTCGCTGAAGCTCTTTTATTTAAATAAGCAAAATTTGGTTACCTACCCATGGCTGTTGGAAACTCCAGTTCTTGCCCTATCCCAATGACACTCTAATTAAATGGGTTAATCTGTATTTTTACACTCATTAGAACTTTAACCTGTTGGCCTAAATGAGCCCTTTGATAGAGCCCACGTATACACTCGTAGAAGCAGGTACACCTCAACTCAGCTGACCAGCACTGCTTACACCAAGGCCCTCTCCATGGTCAGGTCAAGGAGTTCTTGGCATATGGTATCGCTGCCTCTTGCTCCATTTCTGCCCAGCAATTGCCATCTAAAGGGTGGGCCACCTACAATGCAGAAGGAAATCTTCAATTGCGTTGGCCCAGCACAATTTTCTTTTAGACGTGTTTTGCCAATTGTCTGACTAAAATTGATCAGAATATCCACTAAACATCCTGATCCTAAAATTCTTTGCTTACAGCGGGAGATCAGCAAAATCCTGTGAGAATATCCGCTCCTGTGACTAAAATAATTAATTCATTAATTCAATGAACTCTCAACTGCAGTTGTGCATGAGCAGCAAATGCTGCCAGCAATGTTTATATCCCATGAAAGAATAAAATATATATATATTTCAGTGTTGAGCTCCATTTACAGACTACTCTTTGGACCTACTGTCCAGATTTCACAACTTGTCTAAAAACATCTTTGTTTGCCTTAATTACACTGACTGTTTACATTATAACCTCTGTTGGGTCAACATTTTGCAGTAATTGTAGGCGTTGGATCGATGTCACTGTTGCTCATTAACAGAATTCAGAATAAAGCCTAGTTTCCTGAACCTCAACTGACGCATAGGAATGTGCAAGGTGAAGAGAATGCTGTCCTATCTTTTACTAATTTCTATTCCAGCGTTAATATCATCTGATTTTATAACCACTGAATCAGAGCATCATAAGGTAATGAGCGATTTATATCACCAAGTATTCATAATAACTTTCTTAATTCATTGACATGTTGTCTGAACTTTTCGCTTTTATCTTGAGCAGAGTGATTATGTGAACTCTTTGCCAAATGTCCCGAACCTGGCTGGAAGAACCATTAAGGTATTCAGCAATTAATCCGACCATGTAAACTTACAATGTTTTATTTAATAACTGAAAAATGTTATTTCAAGTCTAATATAGAAGGCTTTTATACAATTGTTTAGATGCTTTGTGCCTGGGCTTTTAACCAATGCCAGTTGTGCCAGACATTATTTTCACCAATTGTGATTTGTAAGTCTCACACACTGGCTGAAACAGATTCCCGTAACAGCCTCCCCGAACAGGCGCCGGAATGTGGCGACTAGGGGCTTTTAACAGTAACTTCCTTGGAGCCTACTTGTGACAATAAGCGATTTTCATTTCATTTCAAACCACCTACCCTCGAATGCAAATGAGGTGGATACAATGCACCTATCTAGGCAACGTTTCCAAATAAAATCCTGTGCGAAAATAAACCAGGTAATTTTATGAATCCCCATTGAACCCTTGAATTAGGTTACAGTCTTATCACCATTGTCTAGGATCAGATTTGCCTTTATGGTGTGTACAACTTCAGTTTGGTGTGAGACTTGCTTTGCTTTGTTCGTGGTTGACAATAGCTGTCAATACAGATTTAGCAACATGTAATTTTATTGCCAATGATACAAAATCCTACTGTATCACCATGTTTATTTTAGATTAATATTCCACTGTTCCATTCAACTAAATAGAACACTGCAGTTTCTTGTGCTCAAATAGCACCAGATAACTAATTGCAACCTGAGATAGAAACAAGTTTTTTGTTATTAGCTTCAGGTACCCTAATTATTGGGATTACGAGTACATTGTCCTGTTTATTAGATGTAGAATATACTCTGAGACTGTCGTGGTACATGAACCTCTTATAGATTCGTGGGGCGCACAGATTATTCACAAAATTATATTCACAATTTAATTTAATTCCTTCTCTAACTCTATTTGCTTGTATAGTTTGTGTGTATAACACGTGCATTTTATAATGTGTTGATCCTTTTCTTGGTTGGCAACAGAAAAGAAGCACAGAGGAGCATGGCAAAAAAGTAGGTTTGTTTTCTCTGATACTATTTATTTCAGTAATAGGCTGTGTTTATTTTGGAAGTGTTATGTGGGGTGGAATTTTCAGGTTCAGACTGTAAGCCAGCATGTTTCTCTCCAGACACAGGCAAGTATTCTGACCAGATCTTCTGACACTGTCAACAAAAACCGGGGGACATGGTTTGCACTGTCACTCTGGCGAGGTGGGTTCTGATAGAGCCAGCAAGCCTGGCTATACAAAAGATGGGTGTCGTGTTGGGTGCTCTGCTACATAGACGAACCAACACGGTTGCGGATGGAACAACTCAGTTTTATTACTAACAATATTTACAATGGTAAACTGGTTACTGTGGTTCGTTCATTACCCTTGAATCTGTGAACCTATCCCTAACACTATCTTGGAGTGGCACTCAGTACATGGTGGATGCCTGAGTGGCTTGCTGTGAGCTCTGTGCCCTGAGCTGTCTCCTGCTGGAATGAGCGGGAAGTGTCGTGTTCCCCGTTTTATAGTGTGTATGCTCTTGCCTGTGATTGGCTGTGGTGTTGTGTGTGTATTGATTGGTCTGTTGATCTGTCCATCAGTATGAATGTATGTTTGCACCATGATGTTTACCTGAATATCATGACAATGGGGATGCCATCTTTAAAGGGCGTTCCAGTCAGTGAGGAAAATAACCCCCCCCCCCCCCCCCCCCCCCCCCGACAGCCATGGAGGAGCCACCACAAGCTTCTGGGTGACTACACCCCACCACGGAAGTATTGGGGAGGGCATCGCCAACTCCTCACGCCCGCTGTGCGTTCATCAGCACGCACCCCCCCCCCCCCTCCCAATGGAAATTATTTTTCCCCCTCTAATTGCCCTCTGGCAGTGCTCCTGGCTGTGACCAGCCAAGGACACCCCTCACACCCTTTTGACAGAGCACTGAGGCAGGTTGAAATGTTGTGAACAGGTGTTTATTGTAAAGCCGTGAACATACATATACAGGTTTGTGCCCTAGCCCCTAATGCCATACTGTGTGCTGCACCCGTGCCAACTTAACTGGCTCACCTTTCCAGGTGGTACATCAGGAGTGGAGGCGGCCTGCTGCAGTTCCCACACTATAACCTGGGTCCCCTTTGACGGCTTTCTTCCGGGGCGACTGAGCCTGGATGGGTACATCTGCTGCTCGGGTGTCCCAGGTGGCATGGTGCTGCCCTGTTCTGCCCACTGCCGATCAGATGTGCTAGGGTGTTGGAGGCAGGGGGGGGGGAGCCCAAAGCAGCTTGGTATTCCGGTACCACACCGGAGACCGGTATGGGTCCCATCACCTCCTCATCTCTTGGGGTGCCCGAAGGCCAGTGTCTCCATGCTCACGGAGATGGTGCACAGGGAGTGAACCACCTCCTTCTGGGACTGTGGCATATCACCCAGCGGGCAGCATGGTAGCACAGTGGTTAGCACTGTGGCTTCACAGCACCAGGGTCCCCACTGGGTCACTGTCTGTGAGAATCTGCACGTTCTCCTCGTGTCTGCGTGGGTTTCCTCCGGGTGCTCCGGTTTCCTCCCACAGTCCAAAGACGTGCATGTTAAGTGGATTGGACATGCTAAATTGCCCTTAGTATCCAAAAATGTTAGGAGGGGTTGTTGTGTTACGGGGATAGAGTGGAAGTGAGGGCTTAAAGTGGGTCAGTGCAGACTCGATGGGCCGAATGGCCTCCTTCTGCACTGTATGTTCTATGTTTTATGTGACTATGGCACCTCCCTCTGGGTCTGTGCCACATCAGCCAGTGACTGTGCCACCTTCCTCTGTGGCTGGCTCAGGTCAGCCAATGCCTGGGCAATACAGCCACGCCCTCAACCATGACATGCTATGACTGGGCCATGCTCTGGAGCCCCGCTGCAATGCTCAGGTGGCCCTGGTACATGGTGGCCTGTGACAGGACAGCCTTATCCTGGGCCTTAGCCACCGCCAAAACAAAGTGCCCCAGCCTTGGACTTCCTGACCCATGGCTGATAATTTCCCCCTCAAATCCTCCACCACGGATGCCACCCATGTGGTGTTGGCCTGGATGGCACGCATGGCCGGCACTGCCTCCTACCCCTGCAGGTGGTTGGTATCCTCCAACTGCACCTGCAGGCACTGCATGGTTGCTGACAACCCCTTATGAAACCCCTGACCCGGCGACTGTATCTCCACTATCAATAAGACACCTTGTCCAGAAGCCTGAAACCCATCCTGACGGCAGCTGGTCCCTGGGGTCAAGCCACCCTCCGATCGTCTGCCCCCTCATGAGTTCCTACCTCCAACTGATGTATCACTGCATGTGTGTGGTGCACACCAGATAGTACCCCAGGAGCCTCTTCACTAAAGTGCCCCACCAAGTTGAATGTCTCTGGGATGGTGGAGGGTGTTGGAGACAACTGTTTCGGGAAATCAGTGTCATCCCTGGACTGGGACACACCTCCGGGGTGCCTTGGGCTGCGGTTCGAGGACTCCCGCCACTTTCCGTATCCTCTTCCTCACTACTATACACTTGAGGTTGGGTTGGGGGCAGGGGACACCAGAAGCACCCGCCTCATCGCCAGGTGATCCTGCAAGACACAAGACATGATGCATGATTGGATCGCGGGCTGGGGTGGTGGGGAGTGATGGAGAGTGAGTGTGGGGGTGGTGGTGTGGAGGAGTGTGGGTGGGGGGTGTGGGTGTGGGGGTTGGGGGTGTGGTGGGTGGGGGTGGTGACACAAGTGCCATGCAAATCAAAACTCAGCGGGGTCTCACTTGCTCGCCCAATGCCGACCTCTACCTTGGTGACTGTCCTCTTTCCGGGCCCACCAACCAGGCCCAATGCCCGCTGCTCCGCTGCGGTGAGGGCTGCAGGTCCAGCGGTCTCCCCCTTTCCCTCCCCTGCACACATCGCTGGCGGGTGGGTCCGGTCGCCCTCCAGGTGCGGGTGGCAGGGTTACAGATGTGTGGGATGGGGCTTGGTGCCAGGGGCA
Organism: Scyliorhinus torazame; assembly: GCF_047496885.1. Taxonomy (NCBI): domain Eukaryota; kingdom Metazoa; phylum Chordata; class Chondrichthyes; order Carcharhiniformes; family Scyliorhinidae; genus Scyliorhinus; species Scyliorhinus torazame. The sequence continues at coordinate 194,831,076 of NC_092719.1, read as the reverse complement.
CAGTGCTGCCTACCCAACCTGGCCATCCGGTGGAATTTGTGCAGTTTCTTGCAGCACTGCTATCTGGTCCTGGCGGTGGAGCCTCTACCACCTGCGTCATGGTCTGGTGTATGGTGGAAGATGGCAGCCTCCATCCCACCCCGGGGTACAGGATAGCCCGCCTCTCCTCCATGGCTTCCAGCAGGGTCTCGAGCTCTTTTGTTGGCTGGGTTGAGTGGTAGGGGCGTGGAGTGTTTATATGCGACAGCAGCTTGTCAGCCTCTTGAGTGCCAATCCTAGCCCATTAATGGTTGTCGAATTGTTCCGGGAGCGGCGCCAATTATGCTGTCGTAGACATCCACTGATTCTGTCCCAGCATCAGCACGTAGTCCCTGAAACAGAGAATCCCAACCCTTATTTTTAAACTGTGTCCTCTAGTTCTAGTCTACCCCACAAGAGGGAGCTTCCTCCAAGTATCCACCCTCAATATTAAAACCCCTCAGAATCCTATGTACCTCAAACAATCACCTTGCATTTCTCTCAACTCCAGTAGATGTAGGCGCAACCTCTCCAAGCCAGTGAAGCCTTGATTAAAGTGCAAGCACGTTTGGTGACATTCTCTGTCCATATGATGCCAAGGACATGTCGTGGACACTGGAGATGAAAATGATTGAGGATTTGTTCTTGGTAGCGATAAGTTGTCCAGCCTTTGCTGGCATACAGCAATGTGCTGAGGATAAACATCTTGTAGATAAGCTTAGAATCATAGAATCCCTACAATCCAAAAGGAGGCCATGCGGCCCATTCAGTCTGCACCGGCCCACTGAAAGAACATTTTACCTAGGCCCAAACCCCTGACCTATCCCCATAACCCCACCAAGGGGCAATTTAGCATAGCCAATCCACCTAACCTGCACACCTTGGTCCTGTGAGTCAGTTTGTTGTTTCTTCGTATCGTCTTGTTAGTCTTATGGCAGCGAAGCTTGGGCAGGTAAAAACATTAGATGCTCTTTGTCGCTAAAGTTACAGTAGAACAGTATATAAAACGAACTTAGGTTTGAATTTTCTCATATTTTGCATTCTTGCGTCAATCATTTTTTTCAGCCTCAGAGGGATCTTCAAATCTATAGCATGAAGATCGAGTCCAAAGTTACATCTCGATTTGCTCACACTGTAGTCATCAGCCGGGTGGTAAATCGAGCAAATGTGTCAAAGGAAGCTTTCTTTGAAATGGAACTACCCAAAACAGCCTTCATTACCAACTTCAGCATGTGAGTATCAGATACAGTATCACTCGCATGAATGGGCTCCTCTGCAACTGCTCTTCTGTGATATACATTTAGGTTGAGCAATGTCACTGTGTATATGGTAATCGAGCTGTGATATGAGTTGTGAATTGTTTAGTAAAAATTAGACATGGCATGGTGGCACAGTGGTTAGCACTGCTGCCTCACAGCGCCAGAGGCCCGCGTTCAATTCTGAACTGGGGTGACTGTCTGTGTGGCGTCTGTACGTTCTCCCCGTGTCTGCGTGGGTTTGCTCCGAGTGCTCCTGTTTCCTCAAACAGTCCAAAGATGTGCAGGTTAGGTGGATTGGCCATGCTAAATTGCCCCTTAGTCTCCAACGGTTTGGTGGGGTTACGGAGATGGAGCAGGGGAAATGGAACAAAGTAGGGTGCTTTTTAAGAGGGTCGATGCAGACTCGATGGAACAAATGGCCTCCTTCAGCACTGAATGGATTCTATGTGCAAGGTTATTCTTAGTTGAAAGTCATACCAGATAGAGATCGAACTGAAATAGTTAAGCTGCATGGTGTGTAAGTTTCAGGTTTGCTGTGTGAAAATTTTAAAGATATCGTAAAATGGTGGGCATATTGTTATCAGTAAAAAAAACATTTATTCCTGGTTTTGTTGTGTTTTGCTGATTACAAAGCCATTGCTACTGACTGATTATCTCCAGCCATTTGCCCTGACAAATAAACTGTTTTGAATTCAGTAGAAACATTTGAAGTGGCTGAGTTGTTTTGTATCTCTGACTATTTTCATGCGTTTGCCTGTTTGAATTTGGGGTGACTGGTTTGCACGGTGGCACAGTGATTAGCACTGCTGCCTCACAGCACCAAGGACCCGGGTTCCATTCCGGCCTTGGGTGACTGTGTGGAGTTTGCACATTCTCCCTATATCCACATGGGTTTCGTCCAGGTGCTCCTGTTTCCTTCCACAGTCAAAATATGTGAATGTTAGGTGGATTGACCATGCTAAATTGCCTGTTAGTGTCCAAGGATGTATAGGTTAGATGGGGGTACGGGGTTGGGGCGGGGAAGTAGGCCTTGGTAGGATGTTCTTTCAGAAGGTCGGTGCAGACTCAATGGGCCGAATAGCCTCCTTCTGCACTGTAGGGATTCCATGGTTCTAAAAGGTCAATATTCAGTGTTGCTTATTGGTAGATTTAGAATTTATCAATTAGTCGGAGAAGCAGCCCAGAATAAACTAATGGTTGGTTAAATTGAACCAGGTGAACTGAGAACTATGAAACAAAGGAGAAATAAGAAAGGACAGAAATTATGAGAGGTGACTTATTGGAACTTTGTAATCCAGGGACCAATGGATCAATGCAAAATGCTGTGTATTAAAGCAGAAACAGTCTACATCTGTTTCACTCCGCTATTACAATTTATAGTTTAAACTATAAATGGTAAAAACTGATAATCGAGGAATACAGTTTTAAAACTCAAGATTTTACAGCAGTATAACCAGTGATACCTGAGGGTATAACGCCGTAGCCACCAATATACAGTTCCTTTTGCTGCAGTTTTATATTCCATGTCCAAGGCCACATGCCAGTTGAAATGAAATATCTTCAAATAATGGAAGGACATGAAATATGGAATGAGAAAAGGTCTTTTGACCTAGCAATCCATTGCTTCACACTGATCAGGTCAAATTTGCACTGACACAGACTCTACCCTACTGATTTAGAGGTTAATTTTTACTCTGCCTATCAGGCAGAAACCAAGCAAGTGAGCAGTTAACACTGAGCAGGTTAGTCACCTCCTCAGAAATTGCCCCATTCTTTCCCCCTGTGACTCGTTACCTGCAATGTTCTTCAAGCAGCTGAGGTACCTGTTAAAGCAGTCAGAAACTTTATGAATTGGGGCCTATTGCCACTATAGGTCAACAATTGCATTTTAAGGGAGATATGAACTGGAAATCCACCATGACTGACCCAGCAGGCTGTTGGCTGTTTAGAAGGATGAAGAGACACAAAGGGCGGGATTCTGTGATCCTGAGGCTAAGTGTTAACACCGTCGTAAACGCCGTCGCGTTTTACGACGGCATCAACAGGCCCCCAGGAGCAGCGATTCCGAGCCCCTCAGTAGGCCAGCCCGGCACTGGAGCGACCCACGCCGCTCCAGCTGCTGATACTGGCCTCAAATGGGCGCCGCGGGTCTGCGCATGCGCGCTGCAATTGCGCACATGCGCAGTGGCTTCCTTGCCCGCACCGGCCCTGAAGCAACATGGCGTAGAGCTACAGGGGCCGGCGTGGAACAAAAGCGGCCCCCAGCCTGAGAGGCCGGCCCGCCGATCGGTAGGCCCCGATCGCGGGCCAGGCCACAGCGGAGGCCCCCCCCGGGGTCGGACCCCCACCCACCTCCCCCCACCAGACCACACCCCGAAAGGAATCGGGGTGGCGTGGCGCAACTCGCGCCGACTCTCCGGCCCGGCCCCGGGCTGAGAGAATCCTGCCCCTCCTTCCCACAAAATCCTCCCAAAATTGGCTCCCCACCGCTTAACCAGAAGCTAATGGGAGGCCAGCCACTTTGCGGATTGGGAAGTGGACTTGAAGTTTATAAAGGCATATGGATAAAGAGAGACAGCAAGAATCACCAAAGTCACCAAAGACATTCTGCCATAGCTGTTCAGTGAGAGATTGATGTGCCAGAAACAAGTTCCATTAAAATCAGCCACCAATACTGTGGACCACCACTAAACATCCTTGTTCTGATTGACAGCTGCAGACAACTTCAAAGCTAAGTGCTTTCAGATCCTGTTTTCTAACCGTAGTGTTTGGGTGTTTATAAACTTTTGATTAGGAACAATAGGAGGTACTTCAGATGCATTCAACCATGAACAGCCTACTGTGTAAAAACAATTAAACTATCAACCAAAGGCTAATTAAAGGTACTGGACCATGAAATTGAATGAAAACAAAGGTTTTCAAAGGTTTTAAGCTTTCTAGGAAGGCTCAGAGACTTGAAAGAAATGTTGTGTTAAAAGCATGGGACTGAGTCAACAGCTGTGAAAAAGAAAGGCAAAGTACTTGGGGCTTCCTGGCTTGTATCTATAATGAATTGTTTGATCTGCTCTGCACCTGTCAAGCAGAGCAGTTCAAAGTGGCCAGGCTGCACCTGCTGCTCAAACAGGCGACAAAAGGGAATATCCTCAGATGACATTGACTCCTCCTCAGCTAGAAAACTTCAAAAAGGTCTTCTCCCAGCTGCAGCTTCCAAGAGAGAAAGGGAAATCCTTTCTTTAGAATGGAGTGCTGCTGCGATTTGGAAGCCTTCCAGATGTCCCGTGGGCATGGAGGTTAAAGTGGCCAGATCACTTCAAAGTTTTCACAGGATACGGACAAGAATGAAGAATTTTTTTTTTTTTAAATGTTTTATTGAAATTTTTTCGATCAAAAATTTTTCCCCCTTACAGAACAAACATAACAGAAAAGAAAGTTTAACAATAAACAAATGGCTAATCAACCTGGTAATCTAATCATTTAACATAAACTAAAACTTCCACCACCCCCCCCCCCCTCCCTCCCCCCTGGGTTGCTGCTGCTGGTCATCTATCTTCCCTCTAACGTTCCTCTAGGTAGTCGAGGAATGGCTGCCACCGCCTGGTGAACCCTTGAGCCGATCCTCTCAGGGCAAACTTTATCCGCTCCAGTTTTATGAACCCCGCCATATCGTTTACCCAGGCCTCCAGTCCGGGGGGTTTCGCCTCCTTCCACATGAGTAGAATCCTACGCCGGGCTACTAGGGACGCAAAGGCCACAACGTCGGCCTCTTTCGCCTACTGCACTCCCGGCTCATCCGCAACTCCAAATAGAGCTAGCCCCCAGCCTGGTTTGACCCGGGCCTTCACCACCTTAGAAATCACTCCCGTCACTCCCTTCCAATACCCCTCCAGTGCCGGGCACGACCAAAACATATGTGCGTGGTTTGCCGGGCTTCCGCCGCACCTCCCATACTTGTCCTCCACTCCAAAGAACCTGCTCAATCTTGCTCCCGTTATGTGTGCTCTATGTAACACCTTGAATTGAATCAGGCTAAGCCTGGCGCATGAGGAAGAGGAATTTACCCTGCTTAGGGCATCAGCCCACATACCCTCCTCTATCTCCTCCCCTAGCTCTTCTTCCCACTTTCCTTTTAGTTTGCCTACCAACTCCTCCCCCTCTTCCCTCATCTCTCGGTATATCTCTGACACCTTGCCCTCTCCGACCCATACCCCCGAAAGCACTCTGTCCTGAATCCCCTGTACCGGGAGCAGCGGAAATTCCCTCACCTGTTGTCTAGTGAACGCCCTCACCTGCATATATCTAAGGAAGTTTCCCCGGGGCAACTTATACTTTTCCTCTAATGCTCCCAAGCTCGCAAACGTCCCATCTATAAATAAATCTCCCACCCTCCTAATTCCCAACTGGTGCCAGCTCTGAAATCCTCCATCCATTCTTCCTGGGGCAAACCTATGGTTGTTCCTGATTGGGGACCCCACCAGGGCTCCCCGCACACCTCTACGTCATCTCCATTGTCCCCAGATATTCAATGTTGCCGCCACCACCGGGTTCGTGGTAAACTTTTTTGGTGAGAACGGTAGCGGTGCCGTCACCAGCGCCTCTAAGCTCGTCCCTTTACAGGACTTTCTCTCCAGTCTTTTCCACGCCACTCCCTCTCCCTCCATCATCCATTTACGAATCATCGCCACATTGGCGGCCCAATAGTAGTCGCCCAAATTCGGTAGCTCCAATCCTCCTCTGTCCCTGCTACGTTGTAGGAACCCCCTCCTTACCCTCGGGACTTTCCCTGCCCACATGAAGCTCGTGATGCTCCTGTCTATTTTTTTGAAAAAGGTCTTAGTGATTAGTATAGGGAGACATTGAAATACAAATAAGAACCTCGGGAGGACCATCATCTTAATTGCCTGCACTCTGCCCGCCAACGACAGAGGCTGCATGTCCCACCTCTTGAAGTCCTCCTCCATTTGTTCTACCAATCGTGTCAGATTAAGTCTGTGCAAGGTTCCCCAGCTCCTAGCGATCTGAATCCCCAGGTATCGGAAGTTTCTTTCCACTTTCCTTAGAGGCAGGCCTTCTATCTCTCTACTCTGGTCCCCTGGGTGTATCACAAATAGTTCACTCTTCCCCATGTTGAGCCTATATCCCGAGAAATCTCCGAACTCCCTCAACATCCGCATAACCTCTATCATCCCCCCGCTGGGTCCGACACATACAACAGTAGGTCATCCGCGTATAGCGAGACTCGGTGTTCTTCTCCCCCTCTAATCACCCCTCTCCATTTCCTGGAGTCTCCCAACGCCATGGCCAGAGGTTCAATTGCCAACGCGAACAACAGTGGAGATAGCGGGCATCCCTGTCTTGTTCCCCTATATAATCGGAAATACTCCGATCTTTGCCGACCCGTGACTACACTTGCCGTTGGGGCCCCATAAAGAAGTTTGACCCAGCTAATAAACCCGTTCCCGAACCCAAACCTCCTTAACACCTCCCATAAATACTCCCACTCCACCCTATCAAATGCCTTCTCTGCATCCATTGCCGCCACTATCTCTGCCTCCCCCTCCACTGGGGGCATCATTATCACCCCTAATAGTCGTCGCACGTTAACATTCAGTTGTCTCCCTTTTACGAACCCTGTCTGGTCTTCGTGCACCACCCCCGGGACACAATCCTCTATCCTCGATGCCAGTACCTTTGCCAGCAATTCAATAATGAAGTAGGTCTATAGGACCCGCACTGCAACGGATCTTTATCCCTCTTCAAAATTAGCGATATCGTCGCCTCCGACATCGTCGGAGGTAAAGTCCCTCCTTCCCTTGCCTCATTGAACGTCCTCACCAACAACGGGGCCAACAAGTCCACATATTTTCGATAAAATTCCACCGGGAACCTGTCTGGTCCCGGAGCCTTCCCTGTTTGCATGTTCCCCAGCCCCTTAATAACCTCGTCCACCCCAATCGGTGCCCCCAGGCCTTCCACCTCCTGCTCCTCCACCCTCGGGAACCTCAATTGATCCAGGAACTGTCGCATCCCCTCCTCTCCCTCTGGGGGTTGGGACCTATACAGTCCCTCATAAAAGGTCTTGATCACCTCATTTATCTTCCCTGCTCTTCGCACCGTGGCTCCCTTTTCGTCTCTAATTCCCCCTATCTCCCTCGCCGCTGTCCTCTTTCGCAACTGATGAGCCAGCAGGCGACTAGCCTTTTCCCCATATTCATACCTCCTCCCCTGTGCCTTCCTCCACAGCACCTCCGCCTTTCTGGTGGTCAGGAGGTCAAACTCCGTCTGGAGTCGTCTCCTCTCCCTGTACAGTCCCTCCTCCGGGGTCTCTGCAAATTCCCTATCCACCCTTAAAATCTCCCCCAGTAATCTTTCCCTTTCCTTGGCCTCTGTTTTCCCTTTGTGGGCCCCAATGGAGATCAGCTCTCCTCTGACCACCGCTTTTAGTGCTTCCCATACCACTCCCACACGGACCTCCCCGTCGTCATTGACCTCCAGGTATCTCTCAATACACCCCCGCACTCGTCCACACACTCCCTCGTCTGCCATTAATCCCACATCTAATCGCCAGAGTGCTCTCTGCTCCCTTTCCTCTCCTAGTTCCAGGTCCACCCAGTGTGGGGCATGGTCCAAAACCGCTATGGCTGAATACTCAGCTTCTTCCACCCTTGAGATCAACGACCTTCCCAAAACAAAACAATCTATCCGGGAGTACACTTTATGGACATGGGAGAAGAAGGAGAACTCCCTGGCCCTCGGTCTAAGAAATCGCCATGGATCCACTCCCCCCATTTGGTCCATAAACCCCTTGAGCACCTTGGCCGCTGCCGGCCTTCTTCCGGTCTTTGAGCTGGATCTATCTAGCCCTGGGTCCAGCACGGTATTGAAGTCCCCTCCCAATATCAAGTTTCCTACCTCCAGGTCCGGTATACGACCCAGCATCCGTCTCATAAATCCCGCATCGTCCCAATTCGGGGCATATACATTAACCAACACGACCTCCATTCCCTCCAGCCTGCCACTCACCATTACATATCTACCTCCGCTATCTGCTACGATGTTCTTTGCTTCAAATGCTACCCGTTTCCCCACCAATATGGCCACCCCTCTATTCTTTGCATCTAGTCCTGAGTGGAACACCTGTCCCACCCATCCTTTCCTTAACCTAACTTGGTCCGCCACCTTCAGGTGCGTCTCTTGGAGCATAGCCACGTCTGCCCTTAGCCCTTTCAAATGCGCGAGCACTCGGGCCCTTTTAATCGGTCCGTTCAGGCCTCTCACGTTCCACGTGATCAGCCTCACTAGGGGGCTACCTGCCCCCCTCCCGTGTCGACTAGCCATCACCTTCTCTAGGCCAGTCCCATATCCCGCCTCCGCGCTCCCACTCGCTCCCCAGGCGTCGCACTCTATCCCCGTCCACCCACTCTTTAGCCATTTCCTTTTTGATTTCCGCAGCAGCAACCCAGTTGTCCGCCCCCCCCCCCCCCCCCCCCGCTAGATCCCTTTCTAGCGTGATTGCTCCCCCCATATTACTTCCGCAAGTCAGCTGACTTCAACTGACCCCGGCTACTCCTGCTCACTCCTTGACCCCCCCGTGTGGGGAACTCCCATCCGCCTTGCGTCTGTCTTCCCGCCATAATCTTTCTGGGGTGGGAACATCCCTTTATCTGACCCGCCTCTTGTGGCGCAGCTCCCTTTCCTCTCCCCCTCCCATTCCTCATTCTCCGCCTATGTCCCTTCTTTGCCCCCTCACCGGCGCCCACATTTCCTAGTGTCTCCCCCCATCCCAATTTACTTCTCTATTTACATCAACCATAACAATAACAATAACATTCCCTACAGTATCAGTCCCTCAGTTCCGATCCAATTTCTCCTCTTTAATAAAGGTCCATGCTTCTTCCGCCGTATCGAAATAATGGTGTCTCTCCTGGTACGTGACCCATAGTCGTGCCGGCTGCAGCATCCCGAACTTCACCTTCTTTTTGTGTAACACCTCCTTGGCTCGGTTAAAACTCGCCCTCCTTCTCGCCACCTCCGCACTCCAATCCTGGTACACCCGTACCACTGCATTCTCCCATCTGCTACTCCGCACCTTTTTAGCCCATCTCAGGACCTCTTCTCTATCTTTAAGGCGGTGAGATCGCACGATTGTCGCCCTGGGTGGTTCTCCCGCTTTTGGTCTTCTCGCCGGGATCCGATGTGCCCACTCCACCTCCAAGGGGCCCGCAGAGGCCTCAGCACCCATCAATGAGCTTCGCATCGTACTTACATAAGCTCCACAGTCCGCTCCTTCCACTCCCTCAGGGAGACCCAGTATCCGTAGGTTCTTCCTTCGCGCTCTGTTTTCTAGGGCCTCGATCCTTTCAATACACTTTTTATGGAGTGCCTCGTGCGTCTGTGTTTTGACCGCCAGGCCCAGGATCTCGTCCTCATTATCCGTCACCTTCTGCTCCACCACGCGGAGCTCTGTCTCCTGGGTCCTTTGTGCCTCCTTGAGCCCCTCAATTGCCTGTAGCATCGGGGTCAGCACCTCCCTCTTTAGTAGGTCCACACACTGTCTCAAAAATTCGTCTTGCTCGGGCCCCCATGTCGCCTGAGCTTTCTCCGCCGCCATCTTGTGTCTTCTCCCTTTCTGTCCCTTTCGTCGACGATTCCTCGCGCTGCAGCCGCCGCCGCCGATATTTTCCTCCTTCGTTGGGGGGGGGAATCCCTACTCACTCACCCCACACCGGGTTGCGTCGCCCAAAAATTTCCCGTTGGGGCTCTTAAAAGAGCCCGAAGGTCCGTCGGAGCTGGAGCCGCCGAAACGTGCGGCTAGCAAGGCATCGCCGCAACCGGAAGTCAAGAATGAAGATTTTGATCAGAATGCTGCCTGATATCGCCATGCCAAGGGTGATCTTCAGATTTCACAGGGCTAGAAGAGGCACTCCAGCCACGAGACCCCCAACGGGGTGTAGAATCTTGGCCAACCCCTTGCCCAAAGCCCGAGCACACCTGACACCCAGGAATCTTGATGGATCCCCATTCTGCAGCCTGGCAGCCTCAGGTGGGCACTGGACCTCCCTCCTTGTTCCCCTTGTCCAATATGCTCGGCCAGAGCGTCAGTGCCAGGTTGCCATGGGAAGCGCACATTTGCCACTTTCGAGGGACGGGACCTGAAGGGGGCTGGGGGGCTGAAGGGGGAGAGGGGGGTTGGCTAACTCTCATGCCTGCATAGGGGAGGTGTGACCTACCATTTTAGTGGTGGGTTGGAGGATGCCCCTCTTTGCTAAGCGGTGGGGTGCTCGCCTTGTCTGTTAGGGGGACGGAGCCGGTCTGTGGACGCTGGGATCAGGGCATCCTTTAAAAAGGGCGCCTCCGAGGGCAGCACGGTGGCACAGTGGTTAGCATTGCTGCCTATGGCGCTGAGGACCCGCGTTCGAATTCCGGCCCTGGGTCACTGTCCGTGTGGAGTTTGCACATTCTCCGCATGTCTGCGTGGGTTTCGACCCCACAACCCAAAAGATGTGCAGGCTAGGTGGATTGGCCACGCTAAATTGCCCCTTAATTGGAAAAAATAATTGGGTACTCTAAATTTATAAAAATTTTTAAAAAGGACGCCTCCAAATCGGTGAAGGTGGGCTAGCCGGCCTGCTTCCAAAGATGCATATTTTAGAATGCTGAAAGTGGGTGAATCCCATCTGGGAGCCGCTCCTAGTGCCAGCGGGATGCACTCCGGTTTTCCTGCTGTCGGGAGCACTTATTCTGTAAATGAAAGGATCATGCCTTAAGTCTTCCACTTCCAAATGAATCTTCCCGAGCACACAAGAGGAAATCACTTGCACAATATCTCAAGTGATTCAGGCTTTGCCCAAAGCTCTGACGTTGGTCTCCAAATGCACAACCATGTGCTATCACATTACGCAAGTCAACTGGCCAGAGTCTATGTTGGCTTCATAGTTAATCTGTCATCTAGGTTGGACAGAATCCAAACTCCCACTTGCAATTCCAGGAAATACATAAAATGCTCTAATTCTCTGAACTCAATGTGCTTGCAACATTCGGTTTAGATTTCAAAATTGAGTGTACTATTTGTAAGTAATTCCAAAAAACTGGTATAGATTGGAGATATTGGGTGAGATGCTCTGGCTTCCCCGCGGCATGTTTTTTGATGTCGGGAGGCGGTCCTTAATTGGCCGGTGGTGGGACATTTTGGTCCTGTCACTGTCAATGGACATTCCTATCGAATCCAGCCTACGTTGCCAGGAAACCTGCAGCGGGGGTGCCATTGGCAGGACTGGAAGATCCGCTAGCTTGAACAGTCAGAAGATCTCACCCAATGTGTAGATTAGAGTGATCATGACCCTTGAAACTTCTTTTATTCCATTTTGAATGCTTTTAGGTTTCTAATGAATCCTGCGTATTTCAACATTCAGAATTAACGCTTGATAATTTGTTTGTATCTGGGAATGCACAGCTGATTCTTTCCCGCCCATTCAGGAGCATTTCTCTCTTCCATTTCTCTCTTCCTTTTTCGCTTTATTTCCAGAAGTTTGCAACCAATCTGGACTCTGACTGCTGCAAATTCCATGGTCCTGGGATTGTGTCTTCCATGGTTTTGGGTTCTGGCTTCTTTATGCCTCCAACATCCTATCCTTATTTCCTCTCTGATCTTGCTGTGCCTTTTTCTATTTGCAATATCTTTCCGAGATATCTGCAACCCGCTCAATCTGGGTTTCACCCCGAGCGGGATTCTCCGTTGCCCGACGCCAATATCGTAATCGCCAATCGGGCGGAGAATCCCTGTTTACGACCGAATCGAGGCAGCGCTTGCTTTCGGATGCTCCGCCCCCTCCAAAACAGCGGCATCGAGGAGTACGGCGTACGCTGTTGCGACGGCCTCAGAGGCCCTCCCCCGATGCTCCGCCCCCGATGGGCCAAGTTCCCGATGGTGCGGGACACGTGTGCTCTCAGTTTTTGTGACTCCGGCGTGGCGGCTGCGGACTGTCTCCAGCGCCGCCTCAGTTGGGGTTGAGCCATGCTGCTGGCCAGGGGGGCGTTGGCGAAGGCTGGGGGGGCTGGTGCGGGGTGGACCAGGGGTGGCGAAGGGTGTCCAGGGGGCACTATCTGGCAAGTCAGGTACACGCATAGCCAATGCCATGTTGTATGGCGCGACCACTGCAGGTCATCACCGTGCGCATGTGTGGCCACAGACCCAGCGATTTTCCAGGCGTTTGTATCGGGAAGGCAGTGCAGTTTACGTGGCGCGGCTGCTAGCCCCTCACCGGTTGGAGCATCGGTGCGGGGTCGGTGCTAACATTTTTGCTGTAAAACCAGGCATATAAAACCACCGGACATAGCCTCCAAAATCGGAGAATCCACCCCCTATCTCTGTGTCTGAAATTTCTCCTCCCTACTCCCTGCCTCCAGGATTCTCCAGACCATTCTCTCTCTCTCGGAGATATCCTCAATTCAGTTTCCGAGATGATCTTCCACTCATTTTTCTGCACCCATACCCATCCAGTGTTTTCAGGGATGTGGTAGTACATGCACAAATATGGATTAAAATATTGTACAGAAATTAATAATTAAAAGCATGTTAAAATAGTGTGTAGTTTTTTCTTTGAACAGTGTACATAGAATTAAGAGAAGTGGTTTAAATCTGCCAAATACCTATGTTAATATAAATTGAGTATATTAATGAATAATTATGCAAAATATCTCTCTCTCATCCATCCCCAGCTTTCCAGGAATAAACATTTACTCAACATATATCCTGCTAACTAAAGGTTTTACCAAATGTGACGTAATTATTTCTGTACTCATTTGTTTTTTTGTATGGATTTGTTTACCAAAATCAAGAAAATGTAGAAGACCAGTGGGAGGTGCATGCGAGAAAATTGATGAATGAGATTCCTGTTGTACCATCCATGTGATTTCTCTCTCTTTGTAGGAGTCTAGATGGAACGACCTATGTGGGAGCTGTGAAAGAGAAAGAAACAGCCCAGCGACAGTACCAGCAAGCGGTTTCACGGGGTCAGACTGCAGGACTTGTAAAGTGAGAACACATTCATACCACCTCAATTATGACATGCGGCTTTTTGTCAATTTATTTCCCACACTATCCGATGAGTGAAAGTCAATATAAACAGAAAAGGGATGAGAATAGATACACTAAACTCCAGTGGGCAGTTGCCCCTCCCCACCCCCCCACACACACTCTTCGACATGTCACACAAGTTAGACAAGACTGATAGGGTTCACTTAAAAAGTCCTTATTGGTGCTAATATGTCACACAGACATTAAATTTGATTAATGTCACACAGACTCTTTTGTCGCAGACTCTTTAACTCAATGAATGTCACATAGACTTTTTAACTCAATATACTAATAAAAGTTGCTCAATTCACGAATCACACTCAAGTATCACCCTCGCAGAATAGCTGGCCAGGGGTACTTCACTGATCTCCAGGTCCCTGACTCAGGGCTGTCTTACACGATAGTTGTTCCCAGGGTTTTCACACCTGAGGCTTCAATCTTCAGTACCTTTGTACGATTTCTTCCCCTTCTAGCACATTCAATGATGTATGTGTAAGACCGCTATGTGACTGAGGTCATTTGTCCAAACGTCTGGTGAACCGGACACATCTATTTCATTGTTCCCCAGCAGTTTTCCGACTTAACAGCCTTTGCAACAGCAAAGGTCAGGTGAATCTCTTGTTCAGGATCTGCAAATGTCTGCGGTTGTCTGGTTTCAACACCCCTTCTCCCCTGTTGCCACAAATTTGCTATCTTTTGCTTATAAACTGTCTGTGTTTACCACGGTAGGTCTTGTATCTGGACACCTGAGGTTTTCATCACTGCGCACTTTTGTTTTAGCTTGAGTCTGAATATTTCTTTACTTGACCAAATTTCCTATCATGCAATTTGGTTCAGCAGCACAATACCTCTCATCCCACCCCCAATAGAGAAACCATTGTTTATTTATAATCACCTCTTGCCAAATCAGTTTTCAATCTACTGGCTGATGTTTCATTAAATATATGCAGGCGTATCTTTTTCAAAATCATCCAAAAAGAGGGGCGATGTTGGTGTTCTGAGCACCCAAAAGGAAGTTAGTAAGATTGATGTTTTGGAAATTGGGATTACACTTTTGCAGACCCATCTCCTGTGCTCACTGCCTGCATGTAAGGGTTCCCTGCTAGAAAATGGAACACCACGGAAACTCTCCACCTAATTCAAATAACTTCTGATTAGCTCATTTACATTATACATACTGAATGAGTAAGTTTTATTTTCGCTCAATTGAAAGGTATAACTCAAGCAAATCCAATTGGAAAGAAAGGTAGTTAGCCATCATGCATTATGTGCATCGTATCGATTTCTGAGAAAGAAGCACCTATCCACAACAGGCAGGATTTTCATTCAAATATTGATTTGGGGATGGCATCTTGCTGACTGATCCTTGACAGTCTGGTAGGCAAGGGTCAAGGGTTCATAGAAGTACATTGCATTTTAAAAAAATAATTTGCCCATGTTGCTAGTAGTACAAATAATGCTCTGGTCAAATAATTCATTCATGTTGCAGATCCAGTTAAATCCTCTGCTGAAGTATTTCAATACTATGGATCCAATCCATATGACTGATGCAATTGGGAGCATTGAGCTCTGATATTATACAGGATACAGGACAGAAGGGAGTGATCACATGGTTCCAACCTATTTGAATAATTCATAAACTATAAACTGAGATGATATTGTACTTTGAAATTATTTTCTTCTTTCTATTTGTGTTCATTCCTTCGACCAACACCTCAAACAGATTTAATCTGGTCATTTATTTCATTGTTGTTTGTTGGACCTTGTTGGGTGCAAATTAGCTGTCATGTTTCCATACATTAAACAATGACTCCAATTCTTAAGTAATTCGGTTGCTGCCAAGCACTTTGGGACATCCTGTGGTTGTGCAAGGCGCTGTTTTAACTTCTCGCAAAATTGGACATTCTTTATGCACCCCTTGTCGTTATGATATAAACCTCACAGTGGGACAGCAAGATTATTCTCCTCAATATTTCCATTACTGTATTTTAACTTCTACTTTTTGTTTTCTAATTTATTAAGAGTGTCTGGAAGAAAAATGGAAAAGTTTCAAGTGTCAGTAAATATTGGACCAACCAAAAAGGTCACATTTGAACTAACCTATGAAGAATTATTAAAACGTAACCTGGGGAAATATGAGATGCACATCAGAGTAAAACCTCAGCAACTTGTCAAACATTTCGAGGTATGTTTCTAAAGCAACAATATTACTAATATATTTTAGTTGTGGTTGTTTTTTATTTTCTTATTTGTTGATCATTAAATCCTCTCACATTTCGGATTGCTGTTTCCAGATTGACGTACGCATATTTGAACCACAAGGCATTGCCTTTCTGAATGTTGATGCAAAGTTCCTAACAAATAATCTGACTTCAATTGTAAAACAGACTCTTACCGACACAAAGGTGGGTATATATCGTTGTTGATAGAAATCATTGTCTAAACAAGTACTGTAAAAATTAACATTGAGTCACTGCTTCATTTAGGCACACATTTCCTTCAAACCAACTCTTGAGCAACAGCGCAAGTGTCCTGATTGTCATGAAACAATTCTAGACGGAGACTTCATCATCAAGTATGATGTCAATAGAGACCTGTCTGCTGGTAGTGTTCAGGTAATTGGAATTTATACTTAAAATCCTGATAGGATTATTGATGCTTGTGATTTTTATTTTATATTTTATGTTTTTTCAGATTGTAAATGGATACTTTGTACATCATTTTGCACCTGCTAATCTATCCCGGATTCCTAAAAACGTCATCTTTGTAATTGACCACAGTGGATCAATGAGGGGGACTAAAATGCGTCAGGTAAATGGTTATGATTACAGAAGATGTTAATTGTTGAGCAAACCAAATACTAGGGGAAAACATGGCTTCTGGGTTATGCTTTTTTTTGTATTCTGCAAATGAGAAGAAAATGTACTGATCTCAGCAGCAAGGAGTCCAGTAACACTTCTGGGATTTAAAAAATTAGAAGTAAAATATTTATTGACAAGAAAAAAAAGAAAACATAAGCACACAAGATTACAGTTACACAGTTAAAAATAGTTTTACAAAGCATCCCCCAAAAGACTCCCTACTTGGTCAAACCCATTCAAGCAACACTTCCTTATTGATGTTTAACTATAAAAATATCCAGTAGTATTACCCAAGGCAAAACTGCTGTCACTTTAATAAAGGTATGCCACATGTCCTCTCAGACTCACTTACACTCTGCTGTGGAAATCCAAAACTTCAGAACAAGATGCTTTGTGCAGCCCAAGATTTTTCTGGTTTGACTGGATGGCTGATTCAAACCTCACTTTCTACTCCCAACACAAAGCTGTTTCCAGGAGGTCTTCACCATATGGCCACCCCAAATCAGCTCAACATCTCTCCTTACATATCATTTTTCCCTTTCATCTTTGATTCAATTGTTCTCGGCACTTCTTTGAATTTTGAACTTTTTCCAAACTATTAAAATCTTTCATTTCCTTCCTATTGACCCCACTCTTGGGATCAAATAGAATGTAATAACCTCCCCTACTTATGAAAACTTTGCAAGCTGTAAAAGCATTTTGCTCTCCTTTGAAAAAAACAAAGTCCCTCTCTAAATATGACTTATTTACTTATAAAGACACTTCATTACAAATCCATGCATGTAGCACTTCCACTCCTTTCATCTCTCAACTCTTCCAGATAAATGGACCCCATTACTCTTTCTCCAGCTTAATTGAGTCCTTTATACACACACAAACACCATTCCCAAAATTATTTTTAAACAAACATCCGTTCAAGAAATGTTATTTGGTGCAGGAGGGAATGATGCAAATCCCTCCCTTCTTACTTAGAAGAGTGACTAACTTTTTCACATAACTGCCAACTTGAGAAAGAAGGGGATTTACAGCCGTGGAAGTTTTATAGTGTAGTCATTATTGTAAACAATGCAGTAAATGTACACAAAGCAAGGTCCCATAAATAGAAAGGTGTTAATGGCCAGGTAATCTGTTTTAGTAGCATTGATTAAGAGTTAGAAATTGGCCCGGGTGCCTTGGGAGAACTCCCTTAGTTTGAAGAAGTGTTATGGGGCCTTTTACATCCACATGAAAGACAGGTAGGGCCTCAGTTTAACATCTCATCTGGGAGGTGGCACTGGAGTGTCAGCTGAGATATTTTGTGCTTGAGTCACCTTCTGATGCAAAGGCAAGCAGGCTATTTTGAGCCATAGCTGATGCCAGATGGTGTTCCGTTGGTCACTGGGAAACACACAAGAGTGCTCCAGTGAAAACTATCCCTCAGATTCTTCCCTCTTTGGTTGGGCTGAAGCTTCATCCAGTGCCCCTGCTCAGGCTGCTGATGGAGATGGGAATATTCAGTGGCTGGAGAGTTGAGTCTTTGTGATCCACTTAAATGGCACTCTGCTTTGGTGCTTCAGTGTCCTGCTCCAGCAGTAAAGAAGCAGTGTGGTGGAAACTTTCCAGTTTTTCCCGTTGGTGGGATCTTCCTGACCTGCCCAATATGACCCTCCGCCGCTGCATCCCCAGTGCTGGAAGGTGCAAGCAACAGGAAAATCCGTTGACAGAGGCAGGACCAAAAGATCCTGACGCCACCCACAGACTATGTTATGAAGCATGTCATCAGGTGAACAATTATCAGTTAATGCCACAAACAGTAATTCTTTCAGTCCAGGATTTGGGTTTTCATAGAACATAGAACTGTACAGCACAGTACAGGCCCTTCGGCCCATGATGTTGTGCCAAACGAGTCTGAAACTAAGATCAAATCAACCTACTCCCAATCATTCCAGTGCACTCCATATGCCTATCCAATAACCGCTTGAAAGTTCCTAAAGTGTCCGACTCCACTACCATAGCTGGGAGTGCGTTCCACGCCCCAACCACTCTCTGAATAAAGAACCTACCTCTGACATCCCTCCTGTATCTTCCACCATGAACCTTATAGTTATGCCCCCTTGTAACAGCTACATCCACCCGAGGAAAAAGTCGCTGAATGTCCACTCTATCTATCCCTCTCAACATCTTATACACCTCAGTTAAGTCACCTCTCATCCTCCTTTGCTCCAATGCGAAAAGCCCTAGCTCCCTCAACCTTTCCTCATAAGACCTACCCTCCAATCCAGGCAACATCCTGGTAAATCTCCTTTGCACCCTTTCCAATGCTTCCACATCCTTCCTATAATGAGGTGGCCAGAACTGCACACAATACTCCAAATGTGGTCTAACCAAGGTCTTGTACAGTTGCAGCATAACCTCACGGCTCTTAAACTCAATCTCCCATTAATAAATGCTTACACACTATAGGCTTTCTTCATGGCTCTATCCACTTGGGTGGCAACTTTCAGAGATCTATGGACATGAACTCCGAGATCTCTCTGCTCCTCCTTTGGTCCTGCCTCTGTCAACAGATTTTCCTGTTGCTTGCACCTTCCAGCACTGGGGTTGCAGCGGCGGAGGGTCATATTGGGCAGGACAGGAAGATCCCACCAACGGGAAAAACTGGAAAGTTTCCACCACACTGCTTCTTTACTGCTGGAGCAGGACACTGAAGCACCAAAGCAGAGTGCCATTTAAGTGGATCACAAAGACTCAACTCTTCAGAACCCTGCCGTTAACCCTGTAATCTGCATTCAAATTTGTCCTACCAAAATGAATCACCTCACACTTATCAAGGTTAAACTCCATCTGCCACTTTTCAGCCCAGCTCTGCATCCTATCAATGTCTCTTTGCAGCCTAAAACAGTCCTCCACATCATCCACTACGCCACCAATCTTGGTGTCATCAGCAAATTTACTAACCCAACCTTCAACTCCATCATCCAAGTCATTGATAAAAATCACAAATAGCAGCGGACCCAGCACTGATCCCTGTGGTACACTGCTGGTGACCTGGCTCCAGGATGAAAATTTACCATCTACCACCACCCTCTTATTTCTATGTGATAGCCAGTTACTGATCCAATCAGCCAAATTTCCCTCTATGCCATGCCTCCTTACTTTCTGCATGAGCCGACCATGGGGCACCTTATCAAACACCTTACTAAAATCCATGTACACGACATCAACTGCTCTACCTTCATCTATGTACTTAGTTACCTCCTCAAAGAATACAATCAAACTTGTGAGGCAAGACTTACCCCTCACAAATCCGTGCTGACTATCCTGGATTAAGCTGTATCTTTCCAAATGATCATAAATCCTATACCTCAGGACCCTTTCCAATAATTTTCCTATGACCGAAGTGAGACTAACTGGCCTATAATTCCCAGGGTTATACCTATTCCCTTTCTTGAACAAGGGGACAACATTCGCCTCTCTCCAGTCTTCTGGCACTATTCCTGTAGACAGTGAGGACATAAAGATCAAAGCCAAAGGCTCTGCAATCTCATCCCTCGCCTCCTAAAGAATCCTAGGATATATCCCATCAGGCCCAGGGGACCTATCTATCCTCAGGCTTCTGAAAATTTCTAACACATCTTCCTTCCGAATATCTACGTCCTCCAGCCTACCAGCCTGTATCTCACTATCCTCCGCAACAACATGCCCCTCTCCATTCTGAACACTGAAGAAAAGTATTCATTTAGGGCTTCTCCTATATCTTCAGACTCCATGCACTCGTTCCCACTACTGTCTTTGACCGGCCCTAACTTCACCTTTGTCATTCTTTTATTCCTCACATAAGTGTAAAAAGCCTTGGGGTTTTCCTTGATCCTACCCGCCAAGGACTTCTCATGCCCCCTCCTAGCTCTCCTAAGCCCTTTCTTGAGCTCCTTCCTAGCTATCTTGCATCCGTCAAGTGCCCTAACAGAATCTTTTTTTCTCATCCTTACATAAGGAGGGCGTCGGACTTGTTTGGCCGCAGGCCGGACACCATTTGCACGCGGCGCTGGATCAGGCGGCGTGTAACGAGACGGAGACCGGCGCTTCCGTGATGAACGGCGCAACGGTTGTACATCCACGGCCCGTGGACCCGAGGATTCCCCCTCTGATGCATCCTGTGTCTCCATCTCGGAGTCAGAGTCTGCTGCCTCCGTCATGTCAGCGTCTCTATTTCCATTCGGTCCCGTAACGGCCTGCGTAGGCTTCGAGTGAGGCACCAGTGGAAGATTGTGAGGACTACCTTCCCTTGTCTCTGGTCTCTGCGGCTGTTGAAATTAGCTCCGGGGGCGGGGAATCTTTTGAGGGGATGGCCTTCTGGACAGAACGTGGTCTACATGTTTTCGCTGGAGACGACCCTGGGCTTGCACTTGGTAAGATATAGGGCCCGTTTGGCGAAAGATTACACCAGGAACCCATTGGGCACCACCAGCAAAATTCCGAACGAACACTGAGTCACCAGGCGCAAACTGCCGAATCGGCCGATGCCGAGAAAATCCCTGTCCCTGCCGTTCTCGTGTGCAGTGTACTTTTGCGCCAATGTCCGGGAAAACCATACTAAGGCGGGTGCGAAGTCTCCGGCCCATTAGGAGTTCTGCGGGAGCTACCCCAGTCACTGCATGGGGGGTGGTCCTGTACGTAAACAAAAAGCGAGCCAGTCTCGTGTCCATTGATCCGGAAGACTGCTTCTTTAGGCCTCTTTTGAATGTCTGCACTGCGCGCTCTGCCAACCCATTTGAAGCCGGGTGGTAAGGGGCAGTGCGGATATGGCGGATGCCGTTCATCTTCGTGAACCTCGCAAACTCCTCACTCGTGAATGGAGTGCCGTTATCCGTGACCAGCACCTCGGGGAGGCCATGCGTACTAAACGATAAACGCATCTTTTCAATTGTTGCGCAGGACGTTGTCCCCTGCATCTTATGCACCTCTAGCCATTTGGACTGGGCATCAATTAGTAGAAGGAACATGGATCCTTGAAAAGGGCCTGCGAATTCTGCATGCATGTGTGCCCAAGGCCGCCCTGGCCATTCTCAGTGATGTAGGGGCGCGGCCGGCGGAAGCTTCTGATGCTCCTGGCAAATGGAGCAGTTTTGGGCCACCCTCTCAATGTCGGTGTCGAGGCCTGGCCACCAGACATAACTCCGGGCCAACATTTTCATTTTGGTCACGTCTGGATGCCCATTGTGCAAGTCTGATAGTATCAGCTCCTGGCCTTTTTCCGGGACAATCACACGCGTCCCCCACAAGAGGATGCCGTCTTCCATGCTGAATTCTGACAGCTTGGAGGAAAATGCCCGCAACTCGCCTGGGAGCTGTCTATGCTGCCCACAATACAGGACTATGTGCCGAACCTTTGACAGGACTGGCTCCGTCTGGGTCCACTCACGGATCTGTGATGCCGTGACAGGCAAGGTGTCCATAAAATTTAGGGTTGCAACCACCTCACCGGTCGTGGGGGTCGACATGGGGCCGGTCGAGAAAGGCAATCGGCTCAGTGCATCGGCATTTGCTATCTGCGTACCTGGTTTGTGCTCCAGAGAATACTCGTATGCAGCAAGCAACAAAGCCCAGCGCTGGATCCGTGCAGAAGCAATGGGCGGTATTGGCTTATCCTCTCTGAAAAGTCCCAGCAGGGGCTTATGATCAGTCACGATAGTGAAATGGCGGCCGTACACGTACTGGTGGAAGCGTTTCACCGCAAAAACCACTGCCAGGCCCTCCTTCTCGATCTGCGCGTACTTTTTCTCCGCTGCAGTCAATGTGCGGGAGGCGAAAGCTATCGGTCGTTCGGCCCCGTTCTCCATCTTGTGGGACAGGACGGCCCCAATACCATACGGGGATGCATCACATGTGACGTGCAAAGGCTTTCCAGGATCATAGTGGGTTAGTAATCCAGACGACGACAATTGTTGCTTTACCCGCCGGAAAGCGATTTCTTGCGGCTGACCCCAAACCCAGGTGTGATTTTTCTTTAGCAGAAGGTGCAAAGGGGCCAGCGTAGTTGCCAGATTGGGGAGGAACTTCCCGTAATAGTTTACGAGACCGAGAAAAGAACGAAGATGCGAAGTGTCAGTCGGGGCGGGGGCATGTTGAATTGCACGCACCTTCTCTGCGACGGGGTGCAGACCTTCGCGGTCCACCCGATACCCTCGGTAGACTACTTCCTTTGCCTGAAATACGCACTTTGTGCGACGTAAACGGACTCCAGCCTCCGAAAGGCGTCTAAGGACAGCCTCCAGATTTTCCAAATGTTCCTGCTCCGATGTCCCTGTAATCAAAACGTCATCTAGGTAGACAGCCACGCGTGGTAAGCCTCTCAAAATGCCCTCCATAACACGTTGAAAAATTGCGCAGGCAGAGGATACTCCAAAGGGCAACCGTGTATATTCATACAGGCCCCGGTGTGTATTAATCGTTACATATGGTCGGGAGGCAGGGTCTAGCTCCAACTGCAGGTAGGCGTGACTCATATCTAATTTTGTGAACGAGAGTCCACCTGCAAGTTTCGCGTAGAGATCCTCTATGCAAGGCATTGGATATCGGTCGAGTCGGGAAACCGTATTCACTGTAAGTTTATAGTCGCCACACAAGCAAACTGTGGCATCTGGCTTCCTTACAGGTACAATTGGTGCTGCCCAGTCAGCAAAACGGACGGGCCTGATAATACCCAAACTCTCCAAACGAGTGAGCTCCCCTTCTACCTTCTCGAGCAAGGCGTAAGACACTGGAAATAGCGCGGCGTGGCTCTTGGTTCAACTTGGATACGGGCTACGGCCCCTTTGATTTTCCCCAAACCAGGCTGGAATACATCTGGGTATCGTCCTAGCACCTCAGTCAACCCTTCAGAAACTGTTTGGAGGATGTGCTGCCATTGCAACTGCAAATGGCGCAACCAGTCCCGACCCAACAGGCTGGGCCCATGGTCGCGCACCACGATAAGTGGGAAACGCCCTTCCTGGCGTCCATAGACAACAGGGGTCATTGTAGTTCCTGCACTGTCCAGTGGTTCCCCCGTGTAGGTGGCCAACCTGGCCTGTGAGTCGGTTAATGTAAGGGTCTGTATACCCTGCTTGATGCAGTCAAATGTCCTCTGGGCGATCACGGAGACCGCTGCGCCAGTATCCAACTCCATCTCAAGCGGGTGGCCATTGACCCGTACTGTCACCTTAATGGGGGTCACACGGGGAGCTGCCACACAATGCAGCTGCAGGCAGTCGTCCTCCGTCTCCACGTCCTCCGGAGTAGTCGCCACAGGTTCATCCACATGGAAGGTACTGCCTCTGGGCTGGTCCCAGTTACGGCCCCTGGGCTGGTCCCAGTTTCGGTCGGAACGACGGCGCCTCTGGCGCCCCCAGGACCGCCGTCCGCGACGGGGTAGGCGCCTACAAGTCTGACACGGACATGGCTCCTCATCCATTGGCTCTGGAGAAGGCTCCCTTCGGGGAGGAATGTCCGACGGCCACTGGCGTCGGTCCGGACATTGCCTCGCCCAAGGTACCGCAGGAGTGCGGGCGGACGTTTTCGGACGGAAGGGGTTGTGCCCCAAGGCATGCACTTCCATTCCCTGTAGCTCCTGTACTCCTCGCTCTGCGCTCTCTCGGGACAATACTATTTGAATGGCCTGTTGAAAAGTCAATGTTGGCTCCGCTAACAACTTTCTCTGGGTGGCCGCATTGTTAATACCGCAAACCAAACGGTCGCGTAACATTTCTGACAAGGTCTCACCATAGTACTCCGCAATCCTGCGTAGCCTGGATAGAAAATCGGCAAGGGATTCTCCAGGGGTCCTCTCAGCGGTATTAAACCGGTAACGCTGGACTATCGTGGACGGGGTTGGGTTAAAATGTTGCCCCACCATATTCACAAGTTCATCAAACGTTTTGGTGTCCGGCGCAGCTGGGTGCGTAAGGCACCTAATCACCCCAAACGTATGCGGGCCGCAGGCGGTGAGCAATATGACCACCTGGCGCTCGTTTTCGGTGCTATTGTTTGCCCGGAAATAGTAACGCATCCGTTGTGTGTACTGGTTCCAGCTTTCCAGCGCAGCATCAAAAACATCCAAACGTCCGTACAGAGGCATGGTATAATAGAAAACAACTTCCAACCTGTATCCAACAAAAATCCAGGGAGGTGGCGTCAGCAGTGTAGACAGCTATTCACTTTAACCTTCGTCGCAGTTTTGTAAGGGCAATGAAGAATCCAGCACGAGTTTTAAGGATACAAAGTAATAACATTTATTTACTATAACATATATACATAACAGTAGCAGTAACTTCCCTTGCTACATACTCCTTCCTGCTGGTTCCTGAACTGGCCAGCTTTATTTATACTAGGAGTTTACTAGTGGTTTCTCCGTCCCCCTCATTGGGGAAGCTCATACTCCCACAGGATTGTGGGATAGTCATTAGTCCCCAGCCAATGGTAAGTAGGCAGGTTATAACACTCCACATCTCAATTGTGCTGATCCCTGACAGTTCCTGTTTCCATCTTATGCTCCCCAATTCTTGCCTAATCGCATCGTAATTACCCTTCCCCTGGTTATAAACCTTGCCCTGCTGTATGTTCCTATCCCTCTCCATTGCTATAGTGAAAGTCACCGAATTGTGGTCACTATCTCCAAAGTGCTCTCCCACAGACAAATCTAACACTTGGCCCGGCTCATTACCCAGTACCAAATCCAATGTGACCCCGCCTCTTGTCGGTCTATCCACATATTGTGTGAGGAAACCCTCCTGCACACACTGGATAAAAACAGCCCCAGCCAAACTATTCGAATTATAGTGGTTCCAATCAATATTTGTAAAGTTAAAGTCACCCATGACAACTACCCTGTGACTACCGCACCTATCCAAAATCTGCATTGCAATCTTTTCCTCCACAACTCTGTTACTGTTTGGGGGCCTATAGAAAACTCCTAACAAAGTGACCGCTCCTTTCCTACTTCTAACTTCAGCCCACACTGCCTCAGTCAACAGATCTTCCTCAAACTGCCTTTCTGCAGCCATTATACTCTCCTTTTTTAAAAAAAAATATATTTTATTCAAGATTTTTTGGCCAAACATAACAGTACGTAGTGTTTCTTTTAAACACCAATAAAGCAATATAAATAACAGTGGCCAGTTTTCACAAATAAATAAATAATATATGAACAGAAACAAAAACCAAACTAAATGGCAACTGCCTTGTCAAAAATAAATACTCTCCAAAGATACAATCCAACAGTCAAATATACATGACCTAAAACAAGTGCCTATACATATACAATAACATCCCTGAGAGTCCGTCCGATTCCTCCCCCCCCCCACCCCCTCTCCCCCCCTCCCCCCTGGGTTGCTGCTGTTGTCTTCTTCTTTTCCATTCCCTCTATCTTTCTGTGAGGTAGTCGACGAACGGTTGCCACCGCCTGGTGAACCCTTGAGCCGAACTCCTTAGTACAAACTTAATCCGTTCTAACTTTATAAACCCTGCCATGTCGTTTATCCAGGTCTCCACACCCGGGGGCCTGGCTTCCTTCCACATTAACAATATCCTGCGCCGGGCTACTAGGGACGCAAAGGCCAAGACATCAGCCTCTCTCGCCTCCTGCACTCCCGGCTCTTCTGCAACCCCAAATATAGCCAACCCCCAGCTTGGTTCGACCTGGACCCCCACCACCTTCGAAAGCACCTTTGCCACCCCCACCCAAAACCCCTGTAGTGCCGGGCATGACCAGAACATGTGGGTGTGATTCGCTGGGCTTCTCGAGCATCTCGCACACCTATCCTCTACCCAAAAAAATTTACTGAGCCGTGCTCCAGTCATATGCGCCCTGTGTAACACCTTAAATTGTATCAGGCTTGGCCTGGCACATGAGGACAATGAGTTTACCCTACGTAGGGCATCAGCCCACAGCCCCTCCTCAATCTCCTGCCCTAGCTCTTCTTCCCATTTCCCTTTTAGCTCATCTACCATGATCTCCCCCTCGTCCCTCATTTCCCTATATATGTCCGACACCTTACCACCCCCCACCCATGTCTCTGAGATCACTCTATCCTGCACCTCCTGCGTCGGGAGCTGCGGGAATTCCCTCACCTGTTGCCTCGCAAAAGCCCTCAGTTGCATATACTGAAATGCATTCCCTTGGGGCAACCCATATTTTTCCGTCAACGCTCCCAGACTCGCAAACGTCCCATCTACGAACAGATCTCTCAATTGTGCTACCCCTACTCTTTGCCATGCTCCAAATCCCCCATCCATTCTCCCCGGAACAAACATATGGTTATTTCTTATTGGGGACCGCACCGAGGCTCCCGTCTTTCCCCCATGCCGTCTCCACTGCCCCCAAATTTTCAATGTAGCCACCACCACCGGGCTTGTGGTGTATGTTTTTGGTGAGAACGGCAACGGTGCCGTCACCATAGCTTGTAGGCTAGTCCCCCTGCAGGACGCCCTCTCCAATCTCTTCCACGCCGCTCCCTCCTCTTCTCCCATCCACTTACACACCATTGAAATATTGGCGGCCCAGTAGTACTCACTTAGGCTCGGTAGTGCCAGAACCCCCCCTGTCCCTACTACGCTGCAAAAATCCCCTCCTCACTCTCGGGGTCTTCCCGGCCCACACAAAACTCATAATACTCTTCTCGATTCTTTTGAAAAAAGCCTTCGTGACCACCACCGGGAGGCACTGAAACACAAAAAGGAATCTCGGGAGGACCACCATTTTAACCGCCTGCACCCTATCTGCCAGTGACAGGGACACCATGTCCCATCTCTTAAAGTCCTCCTCCATCTGTTCCACCAACCGCGTTAAATTAAGCCTATGTAATGTACCCCAATTCTTGGCTATCTGGATCCCCAAGTACCGAAAGTCCCTTATTACCTTCCTCAACGGTAAATCCTCTATTTCTCTGCTCTGCTCCCGTGGATGCACCACAAACAACTCACTTTTCCCCATGTTCAATTTATACCCTGAAAACTCCCCAAACTCCCCAAGTATCCGCATTATCTCTGGCATCCCCTCCGCCGGGTCCGCCACATATAGCAACAAATCATCCGCATACAGAGATACCCGGTGTTCTTCTCCTCCCCTGAGTACTCCCCTCCACTTCCTGGAACCCCTCAATGCTATGGCCAGGGGCTCAATCGCCAGTGCAAACAATAACGGGGACAGAGGACATCCCTGCCTCGTCCCTCTATGGAGCCGAAAATAATCAGACCTCCGTCCAATCGTGACCACGCTCGCCATCGGGGCCCGTTACAGCAACTGTACCCATCTGATATACCCATCTCCAAAGCCAAATCTCCTCAGCACCTCCCACAAATAATCCCACTCCACTCTATCAAATGCTTTCTCGGCATCCATCGCCACCACTATCTCCGCTTCCCCCTCTGGTGGGGGCATCATCATTACCCCTAGCAGCCTCCGTATATTTGTATTCAGCTGTCTCCCCTTCACAAACCCAGTTTGGTCCTCATGAACCACCCCCGGGACACAATCCTCTATCCTCGTTGCCATTACCTTGGCCAGAATCTTAGCGTCCACATTCAGGAGGGAAATAGGCCTTATAGGACCCACATTGCAGCGGGTCTTTTTCCTTCTTTAGGAGGAGCGATATCGTTGCCTCTGACATAGTCGGGGGCAGCTGCCCCCTTTCCCTCGCCTCATTAAAGGTTCTCATCAGTAGCGGGGCCAGCAAGTCCATATATTTCCGATAGAATTCAACTGGGAATCCGTCTGGTCCCTGGGCCTTCCCTGCCTGCATGCTCCCAATCCCTTTCACTACTTGCTCCGTCTCAATCTGTGCTCCCAGTCCCGCCCTCTCCTGCTCCTCCACCTTAGGAAATTCCAGCTGATCCAGAAAGCACATCATTCTCTCCTTCCCATCCGGGGGCTGAGCTTCATATAATCTTTCATAAAATGCCTTGAACACTCCATTCACTCTCACCGCTCTCCGCTCCATCTCTCCCTCCTCATCTCTCACCCCCCCTATCTCCCTCGCTGCTCCCCTTTTCCTCAGTTGGTGGGCCAGCAACCTGCTCGCCTTCTCCCCATATTCGTACTGTACACCCTGTGCCTTCCTCCATTGTGCCTCTGCATTACCCGTAGTCAACAAGTCAAATTCTACATGTAGCCTTTGCCTTTCCCTGTACAGTCCCACCTCCGGTGCCTCCGCATATTGTCTGTCCACCCTCAGAAGTTCTTGCAACAACCGCTCCCTTTCCCTACCCTCCTGCTTTCCTTTATGTGCCCTAATAGATATCAGCTCCCCTCTAACCACTGCCTTCAGTGCCTCCCAGACCACTCCCACCTGAACCTCCCCATTATCATTGAGTTCCAAGTACCTTTCAATGCACCCCCTCACCCTTAGACACACCCCCTCATCTGCCAATAATCCCATGTCCATTCTCCAGGGTGGACGTTGTTCTTTTTTTCTCCCCTATCTCCAGGTCCACCCAATGTGGAGCGTCATCCGAAATAGCTATAGCCATGTACTCCGTCCCCGTCACCTTCGGGATCAGTGCCCTTCCCAAAACAAAAAAGTCTTTCCGTGAATAAACTTTGTGGGCATATTAGAAAAACGAAAACTCCTTACTCCTAGGTCTACTAAATCTCCAAGGGTCTACTCCTCCCATCTGCTCCATAAAGTCCTTAAGCACCCTAGCTGCAGCCAGCCTCCTTCCGGTCCTGGACCTCGATCTGTCCAGCCCTGGGTCCAGCACCGTATTAAAATCTCCACCCATTACCAACTTCCCCACCTCTAGGTCCGGGATACGTCCTAACATACGCCTCATAAAGTTGGCATCATCCCAGTTCGGGGCATATACGTTCACTAAGACCACCGCCTCCCCTTGCAATTTGCCACTCACCATCACTCGCCCCCACTATCCGCCACTATGGTCTTTGCCTCAAACATTACCCGCTTCCCCACTAATATAGCCACCCCCCTGTTTTTTGCATCTAGCCCCGAATGAAACACCTGCCCCACCCATCCTTTGCGTAGTCTGACCTGGTCTATCAGTTTCAGATGCATCTCCTGCAGCATAACCACATCTGCCTTAAGTTTCTTTAGGTGTGCGAGTACCCGTGCCCTCTTTATCGGCCCGTTAAGCCCTCTCACATTCCACGTGATCAGCCGGGTTGGGGGGCTCTTTACCCCCCCCCCCCCCCCTCCCCCCCCCCTTGTCGACTAGCCATCTCCTTTTTCAATCCAGCTCCTCACCCGGTTCCCACGTAGCCGTATCTCCCCCCAACGGCGCCCTCCCGCCCCGACCACCCCACCCCATACCAGCTCCCCCTTCTCCCCAGCAGCAGCAACCCAGTGAACCCCCCCCCCACCCCCCGCTAGATCCCTCACTAGCGTAATTGCACCCCCCATGTTGCTCCCAGAAGTCAGCAAACTCTGGCCGACCTCGGCTTCCCCCCGTGACCTCGGCTCCCACTGTGCGAGGCCCCCTCCTTCCTGCTTCCCTGTTCCCGCCATGATTACCATAGCGCGGGAACAAAGCCCGCGCTTCCCCTTTGGCCCCGCCCCCAATGGCCGGCGCCCCCAGCTCCTCATCCTCCCTCCCCCCCTCCCCCACGACATGGGGAAGAGAGAAAAGTTACAGGGTCGCAGGATTAACAACTTGGGAAATCATCTCTTCCCCCTTTTCCCCTCTTCACCCCACATATTCGCCCCACCACTTTGTCCCAAACGTTCTTTTTCTAGCCCGCTTATTCCAGTTTCTTCTCGACAATAAATGTCCACGCTTCTTCTCCCGTTTCAAAGTAGTGGTGTTTCCCTTGATGTGTGACCCACAGTCTTGCCGGCTGCAGCATTCCAAATTTAACCTTCCTTTTGTGCAGCACCGCCTTGGCCCGATTAAAGTTTGCCCTCCTTCTCACCACCTCCGCACTCCAATCTTGATATACGCGGATCACTGCGTTCTCCCACCTACTGCTCCGAGTTTTCTTTGCCCATCTGAGGACCATCTCTCTGTCCTTATATCGGAGAAATCTCACCACTATGGCTCGAGGAATTTCTCCAGCCCTCGGTCTTCGCGCCATAACTCGATAAGCTCCCTCCACCTCCAACGGGCCCGTCGGGGCCTCCGATCCCATTAACGAGTGCAGCATCGTGCTCACATATGCCCCGACGTCCGCCCCTTCTGCACCTTCGGGAAGACCAAGAATCCTTAAATTCTTCCTCCTCGCATTATTCTCCAGCACCTCCAGCCTTTCCACACACCTTTCGTGTTGTGCCTTGTGCATCTCTGTCTTCACCACCAGGCCCTGTATGTCGTCCTCATTCTCAGCAGCCTTTGCCTTCACGACCCGAAGCTCCTGCTCCTGGGTCTTTTGTTCCTCCTTTAGCCCTTCGATCGCCTGTAATATCGGGGCCAACAGCTCCTTCTTCATCTCCTTTTTAAGTTCTTCCACGCAACGCCGCAGGAACTCTTGTTGGTCAGGGCCCCATATTAAACTGCCTCCTTCCGACGCCATCTTGCTTTGTGCCTGCCTTCCTGGCCGCTGCTCTAGAGGATCCACCGCAATCCGGCCACTTTCTTCTCCTTTTTCCATCCGTGTCCAGGGGGGATTCCCTTCTGGTTTACCGCACAGTGTTTTTTGCTGTTAAAATTGCCGTTGGGGCTCCTATTAAGAGCCCAAAAGTCCTTTCCACCGGGAGCTGCCGAAACGTGCGACTTAGCTGGTCATCGCCACACCCGGAAGTCCCCGCCATTATACTATCCTTGATTGGGGCAGCACGGTAGCATTGTGGATAGCACAATTGCTTCACAGCTCCAGGGTTCCAGGTTCGATTCTGGCTTGGGTCACTGTCTGTACGGAGTCTGCACATCCTCCCCGTGTGTGCGTGGGTTTCCTCCGGGTGCTCCGGTTTCCTCCCACAGTCCAAAGATGTGCAGGTTAGGTGGATTGGCCATGATAAATTGCCCTTAGTGTCCAAAATTGCCCTTAGTGTTGGGTGGGGTTGCTGGGTTATGGGGATAGGGTGGAGGTGTTGACCTTGGGTAGGGTGCTCTTTCCAAGAGCTGGTGCGGACTCGATGGGCCGAATGGCCTCCTTCTGCACTGTAAATTCTATGATTAACAATGCTACTCTTCCACCTCTTTTACCACCTTCCCTATTCTTACTGAAACATCTAAACCCCGGTACCTCCAACAACCATTCCTGCCCCTGTTCTATCCACGTCTCCGTAATGGCCACAACATCGTAGTCCCAAGTACCAATCCATGCTTCAAGCTCATCAACCTTATTCCTGATGCTCCTCGCATTGAAGTAGACACACTTCAAACCACCTTCATGCCTGCAGGTCCACTCTTGTGACCTTGGCACCTTCCTCAGTACTGCATTACCCTCAACTTCCTGAACTCCAGCAATGCTATCTCCTGGACTACAAATCAGTTTCCCATCCCCCTGCCAAATTAGTTTGAACCCCCACCCGAAGAGCTGTAGCAAATTTCCCTCCCAGGATATTGGTGCCCCTCTGGTTCAGGTGTAACCAGTCCTGTTTGTACAGGTCCCACCTTCCCCAGAATGCGCTCCAATTATCCAAGTAACTGAAACCCTCCCTCCTACATCATCCCTGTAGCCACGTGCTTAACCGCACTCTCTCCCTGTTCCTCACCTCGCTAGCACGTGGCACTGGCAGCAAACCAGAGATGACAACATGGTCTGTCCAGGCTCTCAGCTTCCACCCTCGTTCCCTGAATTCCTGTTTTACATCGCCGTCCCTTTTCCTACCTATGTCGTTGGTACCGATGTGTACCACGACTTGTGTCCCTCACTGATGGATAATGGGCACAGATTCTCATTTTGGATCAATAGGAAATAATAGATGCATTGTCACTCTAACCTAACAAAGACCTCAATAAGAATGCAAAAAGATATCTTCTGGATTCAATCCAGACTAGAATATTTTGTACTTCGACATTCTTAATATTGTGAATATCTTAGTATTTGGCTAATATGTTTGTTGAACTGTAAAGCAAGCCAATTTCAAATTATTTGGTGAAAATTCATTATGAGTTCAGCTGTGATTGCTAAGGGCCACTACACAACATAGCAACACAGCAAGAAAAATGGCATCAAAGTCTCTTGTGGCGCTACAGTTAATATAATTGTTTAAAGTTGATGCTCTTAACCTACAATTGCAAACTAATATTTTGTCCCTTCCAGACAAATGAAGCTCTTGTAAAAATTTTAGATGATTTGGACACAAAGGATCATTTTGCAATTATTATCTTTGATCATTCATTTAAAACATGGCGAAGTTCCATTTTTCAAGCAACTCCAGACAATGTGACTGAAGCGAAAACGTTTGTGCAAACCATTTCGGCCAGAGGAGGTAAAGACGACGTTTTTTATCACAATAAGAAAATGAGAATTTATTGTACTTTACTGTTCAAAATTTGTTAAAGGTGAATGTTGTGTATTCATGCTTGTTCCTAGTTGGAAAAAGAACACTTTAAGAGTCGGATCATGTGATGTATTGATGACATCATTGACAGTTTGGGCAGGCTGACATTCAGAATAGTCTCACAGCCTGTAGAGAACACACCTTTCCAATAAAGCTCTTGTTTGTTTGTAACTTTGTGGTCTGTAAGCCTATCCTTTAAAAATACCACAAAGAAATTGGCAGTGAGGTGGTCAATCCTCATTGCAAACTGCGCCGGGCTTCACAGCGCCAGGGTCCCAGGTTTAATCCCCTGCTAGGTCACTGTCTGTGCGGAGGCTGCACGTTCTCCCCGTGATGCGTGGGTTTCCTCCGGGTGCTCCGGTTTCCTCCCACAGTTCAAAGACATGAAGGTTAGGTGGATTGGCCATGATAAATTGCCCTTAGTGACCAAAAAGATTAGGAGATGTTATTGGGTTACGGGGATAGGGTGGAAGTGAGGGCTTAAGTGGGTCTGTGCAGACTCGATGGGCCGAATGGCCTCCTTCTGCACTGTATGTTCTATGAAAAGGAAGTGCAGAAATATGGTGCAGTAAATAAATTGATCGATCCAGGTGACAGCCATCTAAGAAAGGATAAAGAAGATAAAAGAAGATAAGAAAGGATAAAGAAGATTGCTGCTGAATAATAGCATCAACAAGTGAAGGAACCAAAATTTAAACAAAGATTTTGGTGACAACAGCATTAAAAGAAGCTTGCCACGTGCTCTGCCTGGTTAAATCCATGTTACCCCTGGTTATTGAATACACAGTGACATAGGTCCCCAGTGCAACAAAGGACCTGCAGCATTAGACATTTGAACTAATGTGCTTCCTCTACTATGAATAGGAAGTAAAGTAGTAAATACCCTGCAGCAAATAATTGAGAGCTAGGGGAGTTTTGCAACTCGGAAAGGAACAGGCTGAGTTCAGGATTACCTTGTTTGAAAAGGAACAAAAGGTGAGGTAGTGCTAAAATCTTGCGGCATATTTGTGCTTCCATAGTAAATCGGTGGGGGTTTTTGGCACCATGGGATCGTATGATGAAAGCGCCTAGCTCATATACTGAAAGATTCAAATACTTAGTCCAAGTGAACAAAATTGCAGCAAGCATAGTAGTCCTGACCTTCCTGAGGGGGGGGGTGACTTTTTAAAAACATGTTTTTTATTACAAACAAGTATCAAAACAGGTTACAACAAATAAACACCCCGGGAAACATACTTCCCAGTAATCAATTATGCAGTCTGTACAATCTTTTCACCCCCCCCCCCCACCGTGACAAACAGTTCCTCAAACACGGTCACAAACATCCCCCACCATTCTCAACCCCCTCTGCAGAGTCCCTTAACTCATACTTGATCTTCTCCAACCGCAGGAAGTCGTATAGATCACCGAACTGAGCCGCGACCCCCGGTGGCAATGCTGACCACCATTCCGGCAAAATTCGCCGCCGTGCAATCAGAGAGGCGGAGGCCATGACATTGGCCTTCCTCCTCTCCATAAGCACCGGCTTCACTGAAACCCCAAATATCGCCACCAAAGGATCCGGTTCCACTTCCTCCTCCACTATCCTGGCTAACACCGCGAGCACCCTCGCCCAGAATCTTCCCAATTTCTTGCAACCACAAAACATGTGCGCGTGATTCGCTGGCCTCCAACCACATCTCTCACATTCATCTGCTATCCCTGAAAGAACCCACTCATTCTCGCCCGAGTCATATGCACCCTGTGCACCACCTTAAACTGTATCAGACTCATCCTTGCACAGGCGGGGGTCCCTTTCACCCTACGCAGTGCCTCACTCCATACTCCCCAATTTATTTCCCCTCACAACTCCGCTTCCGATTTCTCCTTGATCTTCACCACCCGCTCGCCTTCCTGCTCCCCCAGCCACTTGCATATATCCCCAATTCTTCCCTCCCCATCACCAGCAGCTCCTGAAAGACACAAGACAAGATGCATGATTGCATCGCAGGCTGGGGGGGGGGGGGGGGGGGGGGAATGGGGGGGAGGGGGGGGATGGTAGGGGTGTTTTGGGGAGAGGGGGGGTTGAGGAGGGGTTAGGGGCTGTAAGGGTGGTGGTGGTAGTGGAGCAGGGTGTGGGGGTGTTGTGGGGTGGTGTGGTGGTGAGGTGGGGGTCACACACGTGCCATGGTGAACCGCAACTCAGCGGGGTCTCAGTTCCTTGCCCGACATCGACCTCCGCCCTGACGACTGCCCTTTCTTCGGGCCCACCAACCACGTCCAGTGCCCTCTGGTCTGCTGTGATGAGGGGCTGCAGGTTCTGCGATCTCCCTCCAGTCTTCTTCCGCTCCCAATGTTTGTGCGCGGCCTTCTCCTGGAGGGGGGCGGTGGGGGAGATTCGGTCGACCTCAGGTGGGGGGCCATGGGTTATACAGGTGTGTGGGATGGGGTTGGTGCTCGGGGAACTTTGCTGACTACTCACCCTAACCGCACTGAGGAGGTTGTGCAGTTTGTTCCGACATTGCTGGCCATTCCAGATGGTGTCGCCCACAGCGCTGACCATCTCTATCACCTGTGGCCACCTGGTGGACGGTGGTGAATGGCAACCTCCTTCCCATCCCGGGGTACAGAGTTGCCTACCTCGCCTCCACGGCGTCCAGCAGGGTCTCCAGTTCTGCGTCAGTGAATCTCAGGGCCGTGCATCTTGCTGCCATCTTGTTGGCTGGGCTGATGTGTGTGGGAAATGAAGTGTGCGTATGCAGCTACAGCTTGTCAGCCTCCTGAGTCTCAATCCCAAACCCAGCGAATAAGGCACCGTTTCCCATTGGAGTCGATTGCGTTCCATTTGGCACCGGTCCTACCCACTTAACGGTCGTTGAATCGGTCGAGGGCCGGCGCCAGTTTTGATGTCGTAAAACTCTGTGAATCCTGCCCCAGCTTCAACACTTCGGGCTGGACTCTCCGATTGCCAACGCCAAAATCGCATTCGGCGATTGGCCGGAGAATCCATTTCGACGCCAAAATTGTTGGCGGTGCCTGTTTTTGGATGCTCCGCCCCCTTGTGGTGGTATGTATTAGGGGTCATGTGGGACTGTGAAGCCGTGATGCTATTGGCTGACAGATCCCGGGTCCTGGTTGGCTGCGACTCCTGGCTCCGCCCTGAAGGCGGAGTATAAGAACCCGAGCTTCTCCCCGCAGCATCATGCTGAGCTGCTGGGGACAAGCATCGCTTAATAAAGCCTGGATCGACTTCATCACTTCTCGTCTCTCGTAAGTCATTGTGCGCTACAATTTATTAAGCGAGCTTAAAAGACTATGGAGCTCCGGATCGCTCCGGAATGCCTGCGGATCAGCCCCCACGCAGCGAACTCGGCAGCAGTATTTAAACACTGGCAAGCATGCTTTGAAGGCTACCTCCGAACGGCCCCCGGCCGGATCACAGAAGACCAGAAAATGCAGGTCCTGCATTCGAGGGTAAGCCCGGAAATTTACCCTCTCATAGAAGACGCAGAGGATTTCCCAGCGGCGCTCGCATTGCTGAAGAACATCTACATTCGGCCCGTTAACCAGGTCTACGCGCGCCACCAACTCGCGACGAGACGGCAAAGTCCCGGAGAATCGCTAGAGGAATTCTACGCCGCGCTGCTAATTTTGGGACGGGGCTGCAGCTGCCCGCCGGTGAACGCAATCGAACACACAGACATGCTAATTCGTGATGCATTTGTGGCAGGTATGAACTCTCCCCAAATCCGCCAAAGACTTTTAGAAAGAGAGTCGCTAGGACTCTCAGAGGCACGGGCCCTTGCAGCTTCCCTAGATGTGGCCTTGCAAAACGCCCGCGCCTACGGCCCCAACCGCGCGGCAGCCCCTTGGGCTCCATGGACCCCCGTTGTGACAAACTCCCCCCCCCCCTCGCAAGCTTGCGCGGTTAAAGCGCCAGACCATCCCGGCGGGGCCCGCTGCTATTTCTGCGGACAAGCGAAACACCCCCGGCAGCGCTGCCCGGCCCGCGCAGCTATTTGTAAAAGCTGCGGCAAGAAGGGCCATTACGCGGCAGTGTGCCGGTCCCGGGGGGTTGCCGCAATCCCCGGAGAAGAACGTGCCCAGCACATCCCAAACGCTCCCCAACCCCCCCAGCGCCCCATGTGCGACCCGCGGGCGCTGCCATTTTGGGTCCCGGGCACCACGAAGGGAGGATGCGTGCCGCCACCTTGTGACCCCCCGGCCGCGTGCGATTCATGGACGCCACCATTTTGGTTGACAACAAAGGACCCCAGCATCGACGGCTCCACGGGGTCCGAAGAAGACGCCGCAACACTACTACCACGACTGGCTTCGGTGACACTGGATCAATCGGGGCCCGGAACGCTCCAGACGACGACAACAACGGTGCTGGTCAACGGATACGAGACGCCATGCCTGATTGACTCCGGGAGCACTGAAAGTTTTATTCACCCAGACACGGTAAGACGCTGTTTTCTGACCATCCATCCAAGCACGCAAAAGATTTCCCTAGCTGCAGGATCCCACTCCGTAGAGATCAAAGGGTTCTGCATCGCGAACCTAACGGTGCAAGGGAGGGAGTTTAAGAACTACAGACTCTACGTCCTTCCCCAACTCTGCGCGCCCACATTACTGGGATTAGATTTCCAGTGTAACCTGCAGAGCCTAACATTCCAATTCGGCGGCCCAATACCCCCACTCACTATCTGCGGCCTCGCAACTCTCAAGGTTGAACCGCCGTCCTTGTTTGCAAACCTCACCCCGGATTGCAAACCCGTCGCCACTAGGAGCAGATGGTACAGCGCCCAGGACCGGTCTGAAGTCCAGCGGTTGCTGAAGGAAGGCATAATCCAGGCAAGCAATAGTCCCTGGAGAGCCCAGGTGGTAGTAGTAAAGACCGGGGAGAAGCAAAGGATGGTCGTAGACTATAGTCAGACCATCAACAGGTACACGCAGCTAGAT
This sequence comes from Scyliorhinus torazame, assembly GCF_047496885.1. Classification (NCBI taxonomy): domain Eukaryota; kingdom Metazoa; phylum Chordata; class Chondrichthyes; order Carcharhiniformes; family Scyliorhinidae; genus Scyliorhinus; species Scyliorhinus torazame. Next base: position 194,793,509 of record NC_092719.1, on the reverse strand, counting down.
GCGTACCCTCTCCCCCGCATATCCGACATGGTCAATCGGATTGCCCAGTATAAGGTCTTCTCCACCGTGGACCTCAAGTCCGCCTACCACCAGCTCCCCATCCGCCCAGGTGACCGCAAGTACACCGCCTTCGAGGCAGACGGGCATCTATACCACTTCCTAAGGGTCCCATTTGGTGTCACAAACGGGGTCTCGGTCTTCCAACGGGAGATGGGCCGAATGGTTGACCAGCACGGGTTGCAGGCCATGTTCCCGTATCTCGACAACGTAACCATCTGCGGCCACGATCAGCAGGACCACGACGCCAACCTCCAAAAGTTCCTCCAGACCGCTAACGCCCTGAACCTCACATATAACGAGGAAAAGTGCGTTTTTAGCACATACCGGTTGGCCATCCTGGGATACGTAGTGCGCAATGGGATAATAGGCCCCGACCCCGAACGCATGCGCCCCCTTATGGAATTCCCCCTCCCCCCACTGCTCCAAAGCCCTGAAACGTTGCCTGGGTTTCTTTTCACATTACGCCCAGTGGGTCCCCCAGTATGCAGACAAGGCCCGCCCCGCTAATACAGTCCACTACCTTCCCCCTGTCGACAGAGGCTCGCCAGGCCTTCAGCCGCATCAAAGCGGATATCGCAAAGGCCGCGATGCGCGCCATCGATGAGTCCCTCCCCTTCCAGGTCGAGAGCGACGCATCCGACGTAGCTCTGGCGGCCACCCTTAACCAAGCGGGCAGACCATGGCCTTTTTCTCCCGGACCCTCCACGCCTCAGAAATCCGCCAATACTCAGTGGAAAAGGAAGCCCAAGCCATAGTGGAAGCTGTGCGACATTGGAGACATTACCTGGCCGGTAGGAGATTCACTCTCCTCACCGACCAACGGTCGGTAGCCTTCATGTTCGATAATGCACAGCGGGGCAAAATTAAAAATTACAAGATCTTAAGGTGGAGGATCGAGCTCTCCACCTTCAACTATGAGATCTTGTATCGTCCCGGTAAGATGAACGAGCTGTCCGATGCCCTATCCCGCGGCACATGTGCCAACGCACAAATAGACCGCCTCCAAGCCCTCCACGAGGACCTCTGCCACCCGGGGGTCACTCGATTCTACCATTTCGTAAAGTCCGGCAACCTCCCCTACTCTGTGGAGGAGGTCCGTACAGTCACCAGAAACTGCCACATCTGCGCAGAGTGCAAACCGCACTTTTTCAGGCCGGATAGAGCGCACCTGATCAAGGCTTCCCGCCCCTTTGAACGCCTCAGTTTGGATTTCAAAGGGCCCCTCCCCTCCACCGACCGCAACGCATACTTCCTGAACGTGGTGGACGAGTACTCTCGTTTCCCCTTCGCCATCCCCTGCCCCGACATGACAGTGGCCACAGTCATTAAAGCCCTTGGCACCATATTCACACTGTTCGGTTGCCCCGCATATATCCATAGCGACAGGGGGTCCTCCTTCATGAGTGACGAGCTGCGCCAGTTCCTGCTCAGCAAGGGCATAGCCTCGAGCAGGACGACCAGCTACAACCCCCGGGGGAACGGGCAAGTAGAGAGGGAGAACGGCACGATCTGGAAGACCGTCCTACTGGCCCTTCGGTCCAGGGATCTCCCAGTTTCCCGGTGGCAGGAGGTCCTCCAGGACGCTCTCCACTCCATTCGGTCGCTGCTGTGTACCACCACTAACCAAACGCCTCATGAGCGCCTCCTTGTCTTCCCCAGGAAGTCCTCCTCCGGAACGTCGCTGCCGACCTGGCTGGCGGCCCCAGGACCCATCTTGCTCCGGAAACATGTGCGGGCGCACAAATCGGATCCGTTGGTCGAGAGGGTTCACCTTCTCCACGCGAACCCGCAGTACGCCTACGTGGCGTATCCCGACGGCCGACAGGACACGGTCTCTCTGCGGGACCTGGCACCCGCCGACAACGCCTGAACAAGCACCTGCACCACCACCGGGGCTGAGGCGATCGACGAGGAAGACCAGACCGCCCGCTCGACTCGTGGAATCCGCGTGACACCAAGAATGTTGTTGTAACAAAAAAAAAAAAATGTTTTGCTAATATTGTAAATAGTTTTCACAAACTTGTACATAGCCCAGTGTAGGGCTAAAACTGTAGTAACACTGTCCGAAATTTTCCTTCCAGGGCCAGCCTTGTAAACCCCTACCACCATGCGAACCACCACCCCGCCGGGTTCCTTTTTAACAAGGGGTGAATGTGGTGGTATGTATTAGGGGTCATGTGGGACTGTGAAGCCGTGATGCTATTGGCTGACAGACCCCAGGTCCTGGTTGGCTGCCGACTCCTGGCTCCGCCCTGAAGGCGGAGTATAAGAACCCGAGCTTCTCCCCGCAGCTTCATTCTGTTGCTGAGCTGCTGGGGACAAGCATCTCTTAATAAAACCTGGATCGACTTCATCACTTCTCGTCTCTCGTAAGTCATTGTGCGCTACACCCCTCCAAAACGACATCATCGGTGAATACACTGCATGCCGTTGGGACAGCCTCAGGACATCTGGGTCGGCCTCTGGCAGGCTGGGTCTGCGCGCGGCTGGTGCTATGTTGTACGGCGCAGGCGCCGCCATGTGCACGTGGGGCCACAGCAATTCTCTGTCCATATCTGCAGGGAAAGCTGGGAGGGGTTACGTGGCATGGCTGCTAGCCCCCCACCAGGCAGAGCATCGGTGCGGGGGCGCCGCCGACTTTTTGGGCGTAATACTAGACACATTCTCCGGACATAGCCTCAAAATCGGAGAATTTAGTTGCAAATTTTATGTTTTAGTAGTCTCACACAAACAGGCAAATTGCTATCCAGACTGCAAAATTTAAAAATTTTGTTGCAGGAACAAATATAAATGATCCTATGCTGGAAGCAGTGAAGCGTCTGGACCAGGCCTATAAAGAAAAGCTTCTGCCTGAAAGAAGTGTCTCCATGATTATTTTGTTAACGGACGGTGATCCAAATGAAGGTTAGTGAAAATAAAGGCCTTCCGTTTCTGTCTTGTGAAAGTCTGACTAACAGAATTGAATCTTGTAACTGGACAGGGACAAACCTGAGATGAGCAATATCAGGTCATACACTCTGGTGCTTCCTTTGCTGCTGATAAGTAGTTCTTTGAAAATGTTGCTATCTTTCATAAATCACAGTCAGATAATAAAACACAAAAGTAGGAATAAAATACCGCAGGCCTTTCAAAAACTGCTGAATCAGGGGGATTGTCCATTTTGCAAATTCGGAACTGCATTAGAAATCTCTTTGTGTTCATTTCCTAAAGCAGTCAGAGTTAATTCCCACCGCCCTTAATCTATTAGCGCAGCGGTGGGGCCTAGGAGTATAACAATTGTCCTTTATGATCAAGACTGGATTTCCATATCTGAAAAGAAGCAACTAGCTTTCAAATTGTTCCTTTCATGACCTCAGGGCTTCCCAATGCACTTTACAGGTAATTATTTTCAAAATGTAATCAGTGTTGTAATGGAGGAAATATGCCAGCCATTTTCCTCGGAGACAATTTCCGCAAACAGCAGTATGATCATGAGGTCGTGGCCATATAATCTGTTTTCTGTGGTGTTGGTAGATATCAAGACATTGGTGAGAACCCCCCTGCTTCTCTTCAAAATAATGCGATGGGATCTTTTGCACCTATCTGAAAGTTTTTGATTTCTCACCTGAAAAATGGCACCTCTGGCGGTGCAGTGTTCCCTCAGTACCCAAATGTCTGTCTCAATTATGTGCTCAGGTCTCTGGAGTGGAACTTGAACCCACAATTTTCTGGCTCAGAAATGAGGGTGTTACTATTGAACCGCACCTAACACCATGGACTGCAGCAGTTTGAGAAGGTGGCTCACCACCAGCTTCTCAAGGGCAATTAGGGATGGGCAAATACATGCTGGCCTTGCCACCAGTGACGCCCACGTGTGCTCTTTCCATTTATCCAAAGGCAGATTGAATTGACATTGGATGAGGCAGTTACGTTTAAATCCTAAGCTGTTTTATATCATAATATGTAAAACGTACAGAATAATGATTGATGAAAGTGGTTTGATTCTTTTTCTTCAATATAAATATTTCAGTTGTCAAAGAGATACAAAACAATTTCTAAAGTATATTTTCACTGCAAATCCATATCAGTGATAATTGTTGGTTATTGTTGATTTAGTCATTTTATAAATGGGACCGAAACTACTAACATAGCCTCAAGTCAAATCTTAATCTCTTCCTGATAGAACCATTAACAACTCTGTGAAAATGAACTGCATTCATTAAATGAAAGGCTCCAAAATTATATTTAATTATTTTTATTACAGGAGAATCAAACCCAACAAAAATCCAGAAGAATGTTAAAAATGCTGTCAATGACAAGTACAATGTGTACTGCCTTGGTTTTGGCTACGATGTTAAGTTCAGTTTTCTGGAGAAAATGGCACTGGAAAATAGCGGTGTAGCACGGAGAATTTATGAGGATTCAGACGCTCCCTTACAGCTCCAGGTAAAATGATTATTTAATATTTACAGATATTGGCTCACTTACCATGGTCCAGAATTTCTTCAGAGATGCTCCCATTGCTGCCATACCTACAATGTGAGCGCAGCAAATCCCAGTTGGCAATAATGCACTGATTTACAAGTAAGGTTATAGTGGCAGAGTGGGAGTATCTTCAAGGAAATTCCATTTTCTCCGTCGACCGTTGCTGGAATCGAGAAATGCGATTGGGGGGAGAATGTGTTATGATGCCGAAATCGTGGTGGGCACCAGTTTCATGCCAAATTGCAATTCACTGGTGCCTCGACAGCGGCATCAATGCGTTCCACTCCACACATACAGTAAACGCCGTTGGCATATCATTAGTGGGCCTGACCCAGTATTCTCCGAGGCCTCCGCAATGCTCCGCCTCCACTGGAGCGAATTCCCGCGGCGAGGTTCGCTTATGCTTTTAAGAATCGTGAAACCGGTGCTGTGGCTGCTGAGGGAGAGAGAGAATGGGTACGGAAAGTGTCCAACGCCGCCATAGTTTCCTGACAGTTGTGCCGCTGGCCGGGGGGCTTCTACCAGCTCCTGGGGGAGTAGAGGGGGTGGCCAGATGGTGGGCTATGGTGTCGGGGTGGATGGGCATGGAACACCATTGCCGTAGCCTGCAAGGCAGCCATGCAGCTGCGCATGCTGCTGACTGCCCACTGTGAGCTTAGGGCCACGGGTCGTATGCCCCCCCCCCCCCCCCAGGCCACCCCTCTAGGTGCCCTCTGGCCCCAGTGACCCATCAGCTGGAAGGGCATGCTCCAGTACAGCCAGTGCCATCTTGTTGGCTGGGATGTGTGTGTGTGGGGAATGAAGTGTGTATATGCGGCTGCAGCTTGTCAACCTCCCGAGTGTCAAGCATGGACCCGGCGAATCCTGCACCGTTTCTCATTGGAATCGATTGTGTTTCACGTGGCGCCGTTGCTAGCCCCTCAACGGTTGCTGAATCGGTCCAGGTGCGCCGCCAGTTTTGCTGTCGTGGAAGTCGACGAATCCTGCCCCGGCATTAACACTTCGGGCTGGATTCTCCGATCGGTGCCGGGGCGGCGTTGACTTCATAAGACCAAATGGATCCTGCGGACATAGCCGCAGGATTGGAGAATCCAGCCCTTAGTCTCATGAACGGACAATTCTGCCGCATGCTTTCACTCACCTCTACCTTGACTCATTTTATGTACTGTGTGATATGAAATGGGATAATGGCTGGTAAGTTATACCTTGTAAATCCGCTGATGACTGGCAGTGAAATAGTCAGATCTCAGTTCAATCTCCATTTCCATCTGAATGACAACGACCACATGATGAGAAACTCCTGGTTTAATTGGTAGTAAAATAAAATGACAATTAAGTGCTGAATTTACAACGTATGTCTGCAATGGCTTAGCAGAGTTGGTGAACAAACGAACCAGTGGTATATGAAAGTGGTCGCCACCAAATGCTGTATTATGGCTTTGACAGCTCAAAGAAGGGTCTTGAAAATATTAACTGCAAGATGTAAGGTGTGTCTGTCTAAACTGCGGATTCATGCCAGTGGCTGAAGTTAAGTCACTATCACCTTGGCCGTCCTTTTCCTTTTTATTTGTTCTTTTAGAAGATGTGGTCGTTGCTGGCTAGGTCAGCATTTATTCCTCATCCCTAATTGTCCTCTAGAAGGTGATGTTGTGCTGCCTTCTCGAACCACTGCATTTAATATGGTGTATATACGTGCACCCACAGTTCTGTTAGGAAGGGAGATTAGTCTTTGGGCCTATGTTAAAAAGGGTGTTTCAATCTTTTTTTCCCTTTTTCTGTGACACCTTTTTCCGTGACACCAAATCCCATAAGGGAAGTTATTACAAGACATGTCCGATCAGTTCTCCTAGCCATATGCCAGGTGACCTTTCTTTGACTTATATGTGAAATTCTGGATTCTATTGTTAGACAAAAGGGGTAAAGATTGCATGAAGGGAGGACTGTGCTCTGCAATTTGCTGCTCAGTTTGCCTCTGAGGGTATCAACATTCTAGCGGTTATGATTTTTTACCAATGAGGAATTGGCATTGAGTAACTTGTCACATGGAACTGGGCTTAATCTAGATCAGGCAGTACAACTCTTCTGAGTGTATGACAAAAACTATCAGGCATGAAACTGAAGGCTCAGTATAGTGTTGCACGCTCTAATATCCAGGGCTGGGTCGTGATTCAGCAACAGAATGCTGAGCATTTTCAATGGACAGAGTTGCTGTTTAATAGAATGTGGTCTGAACTACCGGTGGCGGCAATGAAGGAGTAGGAAGCACATTTGGTGGCTCCCTTTCGGGTCGGACCTTTGGACCTTTTCCCCCAATTTTTTACCGGACTTGATTTGGAAAATTGATGGTAGAGGCAATTGTTGATTGGATTCCCACATCGGCGCATGGAGAGGCGGACTAGAAGTGCTCGCAAAGGAAGAAACAGATGAAGAGAGAAGGCTTGGGCTGAAGCTGCAGCGGGGGAAAGCATGGCGGATTACCGGAGTCCTGGCTTGTCGACCCAGCGGGCAATGGAGCAGCTGATGCAATTTATTTTGATTTGGGCTGGGCTTTATTGACTGGGTCAGGTTGTTGTATCAGGCTCCTGTTGCGAGCGTACGGATAATAGGACAACATCGGACTATTTTAGGCTGCATCGGGGGTCGGGACAAGGATGCCTGCTCTCCCCACTGTTGTTCGCGTTAGCCATAGAGCCGCTGGCAATTGCGCTGAGAACCTCAAGGGGCTGGAAGGGGCTGGTCCGGGGGGGGGAGTGGAACACAGAGTCTCGCTTTACGCAGACGACCTGCTCCTGTATGTATCGGACCCATTAGAGGGGATGGAAGAAATCATGAGGATTCCAGGGGAATTCGGCCGGTTTTCGTGGTATAAACTAAATATGGGGAAAAGTGAGATGATTGCGGTCCAGGCAAGGGGGCAGGAGAGGCAGCTGGGGGAACTGCCATTTAGAGTGGTCGGCATCCAGGAGGTGTGGGAATGGGAACGGCTACACAAGCTAAATCTGGCCTGACTAGTAGACCAAATGAAGGACGATTTTCGGAGATGGGACGCGCTCCCGTTGTCACTAGCTGGGAGGGTGCAGACAGTGAAAATGACAGTCCTCCCGAGATTCCTGTTTGTGTTTCAGTGTCTCCCCATCTTTATTCTGTGGTCCTTTTTTAAACCAGGTAATCACTGGCTTTGTATGGGCGGGCAAGACCCCGCGAGTAAGAAAGAGGAGGCTTGAGCGGAGCCGGGGATAGGGTGGGCTGGCGCTGCCGAACTTCAGTAATTACTATTGGGCAGCGAACATAGCCATGATCAGGAAGTGGGTGGTGGTGGTGGTGGTGGTGGTGGTGGTGGTGGTGGTGGTGTTGGTGGGGGGGGGGGGAGAGAGTGTCGGTATGGGAGCGTGTGGAAGCGGCTTCATGCACGGGCACCAACTTGGGGGCGGTGATAACAGCACCTCTGCCATTCCCGCTGGCACGGTACTCCACCAGCCCCATGGTGGTGGCGGCCCTGATGGTCTGGGGGCAAATGGCGGAGGCACATGGGAGCGGAGGGATCATCGGTGTGGTCTCCAATCTGTAATAATCACCGGTTTGCCCCGGGAAGGATGGATAGAGGGTTTCGGAGATGGCAGAGAGCAGGGATTGAGAGGATAACAGCCGCAAACCTTTGCCAGAATCCCCTCAGCTTTGGGGATATATTTATAGAGGGGAGCTTTCCTAGCCTGAGGGAGCTGGAGGAGAAATTTGGATTGGCGAGAGGAAACAAATTTAGGTACCTGCAGGTGCGAGACTTCCTACGCAGTCAGGTTTCAACCTTCCCGCTCCTACCATCAAGGGGGATACAGGACAGGATAGTTTCTAGAGTATGGGTGGGAGAAGGGAGGGTATCTGACATTTACAAGGAACTCATGGGGTCAGAGGAGACACAGACTGAGGAGCTGAAGCACAAGTGGGAAGAGGTGTTGGGAGGAGAGATAGAGGATGGTCTTTGGGCAGACGCGTTGAGTAGAGGCAACGCATCCATAACATGTGCCAGGCTCAGCCTGATACAATTCAATGTCGTTCAACGGGCTCACATGACAGTGGCCCGGATGAGCAGGTTCTTTGGGGTAGAAGATAGGTGCGCAAGGTGTGCGGGAGGGCCAGCGAACCATGTCCACATGTTCTGTACATGCTCAAATGGGGAATCTGGAAGGGGTTTGCAGATGTCATGCCCAAGGTGTTAAAAGCAAGGGTGGCAATGAGTCCAGAGGTGGTGATTTTCGGAGTGTCGGAAGATCCGGGAATCCAGGAGGAGAAAGAGGCAGACGTTCTGGCCTTTGCTTCCCTGGTAGCCCGGAGACGGATGTTATTAGCTTGGAGGGACTCAAAGCCCCCAAAGTTGGAGACCTGGCTATCTGACATGGCTAACTTTCTCTGTCTGGAGAAAATCAAGTTCGCCTTGAGAGGGTCAATGTTAGGGTTCGCCCGGAGGTGGCAGCCATTCGTCGACTTCTTTGCGGAGAATTAACCGTCAGCAGAAGGGGAAGGGGGGGCTGGGGGTTAGCTTAGTTTAGAGTAGGGGTTAAGTAAAGGTGGGACGAGGAAGGGAGGAAGACGGCTTTTGCACCATGTTTATAAATTCATGTACATTGTTTATTTTGTTGTAAAACCATAAATATCTCAATAAAATGTTTATTTTAAAAAATATAGAATGTGGTCTGTTATGGTGCTGATGTGAGGAGATGGGGAAAAATAATGCATATATTATGGTGAATTATACTTTTCTAGCCATTTCAGTTTAGTTCCTGATATCTGGGGCTGGATTCTCCATTATTTGTACTTTGTCCCCACGTGGCGTCAAAACGGTGGATTTCATGCCAGAAAAACTGGCGTGGAAGGACCACATATTCCTATCCCTGCAGGGGGCTAGCAGGGACCCGGAGTAAATCTCGCAGCTTTTGCTGCAGATATGGGCCCCCGCACTTCTGCGTCGGAAGCCGCGCATGTGTAGGGCGGCGGCGTCCAGCAGCTGCGCCGTGCTCCATGGTGGACACGGACTGCGGAGCTCTATTTCCGTGCAATTAACAAGAGCCACCATATCCAATGGCCTCCCGTCATTCAGCGGCCTCCCCAGCAAGTGGTCATGCTGACGCTGTTTAGTCCTCTTCATTAAAAATGTGAACCTGACGGAAGGGCTTCTGTGGGGAACTGAGAAGGTGAGTAGCCATCTTTGCTCACGGGGGAAGAGCCCAGGGACACTGGACTTGCCACCCCAGTGCTTGGCGGGGGGGTGGGGGACTCTTAGCTGGGTGTGGGGATCCTCTGCAGGGGTGGGCCGCCATGGGAGGGTGGGGGGGGAAGGTGCTCGGATGCAACCGCTCATGGCACCACCATACCAACCCTTGGATCATGTGTAGCCATTCCTGGGGCAACCCTTATCCCAGTCCGTCTGCCCCACCGACCACCCATAACCCCCATCGACAGCCAAGGCCTCTGGCATGCGGCAGAAGGCTATTACTAATCGGGAATTGGCAACCGTGGTCAAGTGAGCACTTCACACAACCCAAGTGGATCCCTGTAGGTGGATGGGCCATGTAGCATGTAGGAGTCATTGCCTAGCATCTCAATCACACCTTGATGCATGGACACTGCTTGAACATTGCAGGAGACAGCACTACACATGCAGCAGCCAACATCTGAACACCCAGGGGATGGGACACAGCTTTGGGGACATGTCCACGGCCGGAGGGTGGGTGAGAGCCACTGGGAGGGAGGGAGGGAAGGGGGTGGGGGGGGGAATGCCTTGGAGAAATGGGCCAAGGTTTGTAGGTTCGCCCGCATTGTGGAAGAAAGTAACAGAAGCATCATACTAGTTGTGCACAAAGGTGCTTATCGTGTTTTACATTTCCCCACCCTCCTGATGGTGCTGCTCTTCCCTCATCTCCAGACACCTCACCCCCTACTACTCCCCCACCCCCTTCCCCAGTGTGCTCAGTAATCCTCTGTGATGAACGGTTACTGACTTATCATCATGTAAGGTGATGTCCCCTTTAAGACCGGGTTTGGAACCCTGGGGACTCCGCCTCTGGCTCCGCCCATCTGGGAGCCATACATAAAGGGCTGCCTCATGGTCTGTGTAGCAGTCAGCTCTCGTCTCTAGCTGTAGCATAGTTATTAGTCTAATAAAGCCTTCTTTACAGTTTAATCTCTAAGCGTCATTATTGAGGGTACCTCAATTTATTAGAGTAAACTAGATTCAGGATGGACGCAGGCCTAAAACCAGAGAAGCTCAATCTGAAAGCACGAACGCCGGAGGGAAAGGGAATTTTTTAATACTGGCTGCGCTGCTTCGAGGCCTACCTGGACTCCGCAGAGACTCCCATCCTGGGGCCACGCAAGCTACGTCTACTCCACGCCCGGGTGAGTCACAGAATCTCCGCCACGCTCGAAAAGGCGATGACTTATGATGCGGCGATTGAGTTGCTCTGCAAGCGGTTTGTCAAACCCGTCAATGAGGTGCACGCCCGGCATCTGCTCTCTACCTGCCGGCAGCGCTCGGGGGAATCACTCGACGAGTTTGTTGAAAAGCTCACCGCGCTTGCCAGGGACTGTGACCATCAGGATGTGACAGGGGAAGTCCATATGAACCTGCACATCAGGGATGCTTTTGTGTCCGGCATCCGCTCGACCTACATCCAGCAGCGGCTGCTCGAAAACGGGGCAAAAGACCTCCAGGAGACCGCTAACGCTCGCCTCCTCGCTGGAGGTGGCCCGACATAACTTGGGTATGTACCCCGCGGACTCTGCCAGCACCCCCCCCGGACTTCCTCAGACTCAACCGTATTACAGACCTGCTCCATGCGGCGACCCGCTCACCATGGGGGCACACCATGCTACTTTTGCGGGCAGGGCCACGCCCACGCCCACGCTGCCCAGCCCGCTCCGCGATCTGCAGCAACTGCGGGAAGAAAGGGCACTTTGCGAGGGTCTGCCTGGCCAGACCCAGGGGCCAGAAAAAACAAAGAACAGCCGGCCCGAAAATCAGGCTCTCAGGCCCGCAGGCCTCGCAATGCTGCTGCGCACCGACCCGACACACCCTCTTCTGATGCGCCATCAGACTCGTGCGAATCATGGGAGCGGCCATCTTGTCGGTGGCCATCTTCTCGACCTGACACGCGCAGCCAGTGGCGGCGGCCATTTTACAAGTCCGATTCGGCTGATGCCTCCGACTACCCGCGACTGGGTGCGATCACCCTCGATCAAACTCGGCCAAAACACCTGCAGAACTCCATGATGCAGGTCCAGGTCAACGGGCACGACACTGCATGCCTCTTCGACTCCGGGAGCACGGAGAGCTTTATCCACCCTGAAACGGTAAGGCGCTGCTCCCTACGCACCCATCCCGCATCCCAAACCATAGCCCTCGCATCTGGGTCCCACTCGGTACAAATCACGGGGTACTGTATTGCAGATCTCTCGATCCAGGGTGCCAAATACACCCGTTTCAAATTTTATATCCTCCCTCACCTCTGTGCCCCCCTGCTGCTCGGACTGGATTTCCAGTGCAGCCACCGAAGCCTGACACTGAAGTTCGGTGGACCCTTGCCCCCCTCACGGTGTGCTGCCTTGCGACACTGAAAGTCGCACCCCCCTCGCTATTCGCTAACCTCACCCCTGACTGTAAGCCCGTCGCCACCAGGAGCCGGCGCTACAGTGCCCAAGATATGGCTTTTATCAAGTCAGAGGTCCAGCGTTTACTGGGAGAGGGGGTCATCGAGGCTAGCAACAGCCCTTGGAGAGCGCAACTGGTGGTAGTCCGGTCCGGGGAGGAGAAACGGATGGTCGTGGATTATAGCCAGACCATTAACCTATTCACGCAGCTTGATGCGTAACCCCTTCCTCGCATCGCGGAAATGGTAAATCGGATCGCCCAATACCGGGTCTTTTCCACGGTCGACCTCAAATCTGCCTACCACCAGCTCCCCATCCGACCAAAAGACCGCCCCTATACTGCCTTCGAAGCAGCCGGCCGGCTCTTCCACTTCCTCAGGGTCCCCTTTGGTGTCACAAATGGGGTCTCCATCTTTCAAAGGGCGATGGACCAAATGGTGGACCAGTACAGTTTGCGGGCTACATACCCATACTTGGACAATGTCACCATCTGCGGCCATGATCAGCAGGACCATGACGCTAACCTCAAAAAGTTCCTCCAGACCGCCCGAGCCCTTAACCTGACCTATAACGAGGGCAAATGCGTTTTCCACACCACCCGGCTGGCCATCCTCGGCTATGTCGTAGAAGACGGGGTCCTAGGTCCCGAACCCGACCGCATGCGCCCCCTTAAGGAACTCCCTCTCCCCCGCAGCCTCAAGGCCCTCAAACGGTGCTTGGGGCTTTTCTCCTATTACGCCCAGTGGGTCCCCAAGTATGCGGACAAAGCCCGCCCACTCCTAAAGACCACCACTTTTTCCCTCTCGGCTGAGGCTCAATTGGCCTTCAACCGCATCAAGGCCGACATCATCAAGGCCGCCATGCACGCGGTGGACGAAACCATCCCTTTCCAGGTAGAGAGCGATGCATCAGACATCGCCCTGGCTGCTACCCTCTATCAAGGAGGCAGACCAGTAGCGTTCTTCTCCCGAACCCTCACCGCCTCCGAGGTTCAACACTCTGCAGTCGAAAAGGAGGCCCAAGCCATTGTGGAGGCTGTGCGGCGCTGGAGACACTACCTAGCCGGTAGGAGGTTTACCCTCGTCACCGACCAACGGTCGGTCGCCTATATGTTCGATAACACGCAACGGGGCAAAATAAAAAACGATAAAATGTTGAGGTGGAGGATCGAACTCTCCACCTACTTGTACGATATCAAGTATTGTCCAAGGGAGCTCAACGAGCCCCCAGATGCCCTGTCCCGCGGCACATGCGCAGGAGGACCGCCTGCAAGCCATCCACAAGGACCTCTGCCACCCGGGGGTTACCCGGCTCGTCCATTTCATCAAGTCCCGCAACCTACCTTACTCAACCAAGGATGTCAAGGCCATGGTCAGGGCCTGCCAGGTCTGTGCGGAGTGCAAACCGCACTTCTATCGGCCAGACAAGGTTCGGCTCGTGAAGGCCTCGGGCCCCTTTGAGCGACTGAGCGTGGACTTCAAGGGGCCCCTCCTGTCCACCAACCGTTATGCCTATTTCCTCACTGTGATCGATGAGTTCTCCCGTTTCCCATTCGCCATTCCCTGCACCGACATGACCTCAGCCACGGTGATTAAGGCACTGCACAGCATCTTCACCCTGTTCGGTTTCCCTGCTTATATCCACAGCGACCGGGATACATCGTTCATGAGCGATGAACTGCGTCAGTATCTGCTCAGCAAAGGCATTGCCTCGAGCAGAACGACCAGTTATAACCCACGGGGAAACGGGCAGGTGGAGAGGGAGAACGCGACCGTGTGGAAGGCTGTCCTTCTGGCCCGGCGGTCGAGAAATCTCCCAACCACCCGCTGGCAGGAGGTCCTACCCGATGCCCTACACTCCATTAGGTCACTCCTCTGCACGGCCACAAATGAGACCCCTCACGACCGATTGTTTCTCTTCCCCAGGAAATCTACCTCCGGGGTCTCGCTTCCACCTTGGCTGATGGCTCCGGGACCTGTTTTTCTCCGGAGGCACGCGAGGAGCCATAAAACGGACCCCCTAGTTGAAAAGTTCCGACTGCTCCATGCCAACTCCAGTTACGCCTACGTGGAGTACTCCGACGGCAGGCAAGATACGGTTTCCCTCCGGGATCTGGCACCCGCTGGATCCTCCACCACGGACGCCCCTTCCCGCGCCGCTCCCCTGCAGGACCCGTCGCCCTACCACCCGTTGGTAAGCTCCTACCGTGCGCCCCCCCCTGCGCCCCCCCTTTACACACCCCGCCGGCGCCGGCTCCGCTACCCCCGGCCCTGCCTAGTTCCTCTGCCCCGACCCGGACCGAAGCTCCGACCGCTGTGCTCCCGGATGTGCCCTCAACCGGGACGTCTGTGCCCGCCGCACCACCTCCCGAATTGAGGAGGTCGAGGAGGACGATCTGGCCACCGAGACGGATGGACCTATGATGGCACTTCACTGCCGCCGGACTCCTTTTTAAACAGGGGGTGAATGTGATGAACGGTTACTGCCTTATCATCATGTAACCCCTTTAAGACCGGGCTTGGAACCCTGGGGACTCCGCCTCTGGCTCCGCCCATCTGGGAGCCATACATAAAGGGCTGCCTCATGGTCTGTGTAGCAGTCAGCTCTCATCTCTAGCTGTAGCATAGTTATTAGTCTAATAAAGCCTCTTTTACAGTTTAATCTCTAAGCATCATTATTGAGGGTACGTCATCCTCGATGTATGTTGCACTCCTAGCTCTACAACTACGTCTAGGTGTGTCCCCAGGATGCACATCAGAGGTGGAGACAATCAGCTGCTTACCTCGTCCCGTGGCCCATGATGCCACTGGCGGGCATCCTCTGGGGGCTCTGAGGCCAGAGGATGCCAGCTCACCTGTCAATGGCACAGACACAGCCCTGTCCCTGTGCTGGCTGTGAGAGGCGGTCTCATCACGGGCAGCACGGTAGCATTGTGGTTAGCACAATTGCTTCACAGCTCCAGGGCCCCAGGTTCGATTCCCGGCTTGGGTCACTGTCTGTGCGGAGTCTGCACTTCCTCCCTGTGTGTACGTGGGTTTCCTCCGGGTGCTCCGGTTTCCTCCCACAGTCCAAAGATGTGCAGGTTAGGTGGATTGGCCAAGCTAAATTGCCCTTAGTGTCCAAAATTGCCCTTAGTGTTGGGTGGGGTTATTGGGTTATGGGAATAGGGTGGAAGTGAGGACCTTGGGTAGGGTGCTCTTTCCAAGAGCCGGTGCAGTCTCACTGGGCCGAATGGCCTCCTTCTGCACTGTAAATTCTATGAAATCTATAAATCAGAGGGGTGGAAATCAGGGGAGCTACTGGTCACTGTCGCCACTCCATTGGACGGGTCCTGGTTGGCACCCGGTGCCCCCCCTCCTCCTCGGTGCCCACAGGTACCTGGAGCTCACCTTGGGATGGAGGGGCAGCTTGTTCGAGCCCCGGACGCCCCGCATCATCTGGCTCTGCCAGTCCTGACGGTTCCCCAATTTCTGCACCATGGTGTTGACTCCTCAGTGATTGGGCCATGCTCTGCAACACCTCAGCAATGCCCACCTGTGACTGGACAAGCTTCGCAGTGCCTTGGCCATTCCCATCTGAGAGCGGGACATGTCCCGCAGAACCTCATCAAGGTCAGCCTGGTACTGGGTAACATCCCCCATTGAGTCGAACATTCTGCCGAGATCCGCAGCCATGGTCGTCACGGCTGCATGATGCCTTGGACACCTTCACTAATGGTGCCAATGTTGTGCACCGGGCTCTCCATTGTGGTCGATGCCTTAGCTGTGTTGGCCTCGGTGCCATTCATTGCCGATGACATCTCCTGCGCCCGTAGTCTCTGGGGCTCCTCCAAGCGGCACTGGATCTGCTGGAGTGTCGCTGTCGTCGCCCTCTGAATGTCCTGGCCACAACCTAACGTTTCCATCAGCTCCGGGATTACCTATTCACCAGGCTCCGCATCATGCGTCTGCCAGCCCCTGCATGGGTGACGGCCTGTCTTCGGCCACACCGGTCACCTCCAGGACCCAGGGCCCGCCCCTCAAAGGTGGTGAGGATCCTGATGCTTGGCACACCACCGCCAGTCTGGGCCCTCTCCCGGCGATTGTGGGAGAGCTTTTCTTGAGGAGACACAGAGGGGGCATCGTTAGCCACATGTGTGGTTCTCATTGGGGGAGGGGATGGAGGAAGGGTTGGGAGGGAGAGTGGACGCTCCTGTAGGGGCGAGAAGGTCTCTTGGGGAGGGATGGGCTCCGTTGGTGTCTATTCACTTGTGCTGCCCAGTGTAGGTCATTGACCTTCTTCCTGCACTGGAGGTCAGTCCTCCAGATCACACTCCCCGAGCTCACTGTTGCCGCCACCACATCCCAGGCGGCACTGGTTGCCCTATGGCTCACTCTCCGTGACCCTCTGGGGAACAGGACATCCCTCCTGGCCTCCACAGCGTCTAGCAGCCTCACCATGTCAGCGACCCCGAATCTTTGGGCTGGTCTCCTTGGCGCCATTGCTGCGATCTGACTGGGTTTGGTTGAACAAGCACTGCTTAAGTGCTGCTCGACCTTGTTAGCGGGGGGCTGGCATGCGCGCAGTCGGAGAATCAGCTGGCAAGCCTTCATAGGACTGGTTTAACACAGGGCTAAGTAGCTCACTTTTAAAGCAGACCAAGGCAGGCCAGCAGCATGGTTCAATTCCCTTACCAGCCTTCCCGAACAGGTGCCGGAATGTGGCGACTAGGGGCTTTTCACAGTAACTTCATTTGAAGCCTACTTGTGACAATAAGCGATTTTCATTTCATTTCATTTTTCATTTCATTTGTGACGAGAAGCCAGTGCGATCTCGTTAATTGGACCAATTAACATTGAATAGTTGCCGGCCTAGCTGGGCCAAGCATCGGGAAGTTCCCGCAATTCCCGCTCGCTACAGCACTGAGAAAACTTTCCGGAGAATCGCACCCTTGACATTCCAACAAAACGCCATTAACTTTCAGTGACATTGGAAAATCCCAGCCATGAACGAGGTCAGAAAATTTTGGCCATACTCTCTGGTATGTGTACCTGCCAAATTACTTGGCATGAGAAGTCAGTGAATAGTCTTACCTTGCCAGTTTCCCCCAGGCCTTCCATCTTCTTTCAAATTCGGGACTAGGACATCTGGGCATTTATTCTGTCAGCTAATATTTGTAAAGCTTGTGCCAGTCTTTTCTGCAGAGGATGTTCTTCAGTGTGTCATGTGAGAGTACCTTTAAGAAATGGGTGTTTATAAATGGGTGTGTAGAAATATTTGTAGTGAGAGTACCTTTAAGAAATGGGTGTTTATTACTGCAGTGATGTCAGAGAGGGGGTGGAGCTGGGCTGTCTGTCAGCTTTTCACTTTTGTTTTAGGCTGTTTGTTGCAGGGTGTGTTTTAGTTTCGTTTTCAGAGCTGGATAGCTGCAGTCACAGGCAGAAGATGTATTAGAGTCTCCCTCTGTAATCTAAAGAATGTAAATCAATCCTTTGATGATTTAAAACTAATAACTGCTGGCAGTAGTGACTTTAACCTAATGTGCTTCTGTTTAAAGGTTTTTTAAAAAAAAGTCTTCTGGATGTTAAAAGGACAGCTTACGGATTACTTAGTGTTGTATTCTTTGGGGGTTGTATTTGAATTAATGCTTGCTAAGACGTTCACTGTTTATTTCAAAAAGGTTAACTTGAATTCATAGAATAAACATTGTTTTGCTTAAAAAAAATACTTTTCCATTTCTGCTGTACCACACCTGGAGAGTGGGCAGTGTGCTCCCCATACCTCAATCTATTAAAAGTTGTGGGTCAGGTGAACTGATACACTTTTGGGGTTCTCTAAACCCTGGCTCACAACAAATTGGAGGCTCGAGGGGCATGAAAGTCTATCTATTGGATTGGCTTAGTGAATTTAAAGACAGTGAGGGGTGAGCATATTGTGGGTGTTTTTCAGGTGTGGTATTTCAGTTTAAATAGGGAGTGTGTTGTGGACAATGGCTCTTTCAGAGGCTCTGAAGCGTTTGGGGGTGGAGACGGGCACACGCAGTACCTTACGGACAGAGACTAAAGGCAGACTGTTAGATTTGGCAAAAACATTGCAGTTAACATTACCTGACAAAATGCGAAATGATGAGGTAATTATGGCAGTGGCTAAGCATTTAAAGTTGCCTGAGATACAGTTTGACTCATTGGAAATGGCAAAACGTCAGTTACAAATTAAACAAATGGAACATGAGAAAGCATTAAAGCAGCTTGAATATGAAAGAGAGAATGGGGAAAAGGAAAGAGAAAGAGAGAGAGGAAATAGAGAGAGAAGAAAGGAAAACAGAAAGAATAGCCCCAGCAGAACAAAAAGAAAAAGAAAGAGAAAGGGAGATACAGATCAGGGAAAAAGATAAAGAGAGAGAGTTTGAACTTCAGAAAATGGCCATGAAACATGACAGTCAGTTAAAATTGGCAGACGTAAAGGGAAACGTACAGTTGGTTGATAGTGATGAGGATAATGAAAAAAAGCTTTAAAGTCAAAGGCTTGGTGTGAATCCATTTAAATATGTCCAAGCATTGCCAAGGTTTGATGAGAAGGAGGTGGAAGCCTTTTTCATTTCATTTGAGAAGGTGGTAAACAAATGAAATGGCCACAGGACATGTGGGTATTACTGATTCAAACAAAGCTGGTAGGTAGGACAAGTGAATTGTTTGCATCACTACCGGAGGAGGTATCTGAAACGTATGAGGAGGTGAAAAAAATCCATCTTAGGTGCATATGAACTAGTGCCTGAAGCCGACAGACAAAGGTTTAGAAATTTAAGGAAAGAATTTGGTCAAACATACATGGAGTTTGAAAGGATCAAACAGAGTAATTTTGATAGGTGGATAAGGGCTTTGAAAATAGACCAAACATATGAAGCTCTCAGAGAAATTATACTTTTGGAGGAGTTTAAAAATTCAATTCCTGATGTAGTGAGAACTCATGTGGAAGAGCAGAGGGTTAAAACTGCGAGATTAGCAGCAGAAATGGCAGATGATTATGAATTAGTTCATGAATCAAAGCTTGGTTTCCGACATCAGTTTCAGCCTGTGAGGGATAGAAACTGGGGACTTGAGAAATACTCAAGTGGTAAAGGTAAAGGTGATCTGATGGGAGATAATAAGGAGACTGTACCTCAGATTAAAAACGAAATCCAGGAGGGTGGAAAAGAAATGAAAAATGTCAAATGTTTTCACTGAAATAAACTAGGCCATGTATGTCACAGTGTTGGTCACAGATCCCGAAAGGGCTACAGATCACAAACCTACTCAAGTCGACCTACAACACAGACTTCGCTGAGAGACTCTGCTGTCGCACCTCTCTCACACTCCTCAACCACCTCGTCCGCCAGCTCTACAGCAGACGACGCAACCTGGAAACCAAGATAGAGGCCATATTCTCAACTTGCGCTCAGGACGCAGCAGACCAGCTGCGGAACACCGCCAAACAGATGAGACAACAATACTATGCCACCTATATGCATACCAAGAACAGAAAGCTTGAGAAACTTGGTATCACCACCGGCAGCAACCAAGCCACCCCCGGTGTCACAGTAGAAAACAATACAGGGAAATCTATTGTCAACTTGTCAGACTACACCCTTCAACCAGACGGAATCGAAGTCCTCAGCAGAGGGCTTAATTTCTGCACCACCACCAAAATGGACCCCATCAGTCTCGCGGCAGACACGGAGGAATTCATCAGGCGAATGAGGCTCCGGGAATTCTTCCACAGACCCCAAGAGGCCAACAGCGAACCCAAGCAGACTACCAATGAACCGGAACAGCAGACCGAGAGATCTGCGGTGCGGCAACCGAAGAGGAAAGAGTCGAATTGGACCCCTCCGGAAGGCCGCTGCCTTAGACTCGACATGTATGCTCAAGCCGTCAGGAGTCGCGTCAATGCCAGATTCATCAGTCGCATTCACAAGACAACCCCGAACGTCACCCAAGCACAACGCAATGCCATCCGCGCTCTCAAGACCAACCACAGCATCGTCATCAAACCAGCAGACAAAGGGGGGGCCACTGTCGTACTGAACAGAACGGACTACTGCAAAGAAGTATACCGACAACTGAACAACCAAGCACACTACAGACAGTTACCCGCAGATCCGACCAAGGAACACATCTGCCAACTTAACAGACTGATCAAGACCTTGGATCCAGATCTTCAGAGCATCCTACGTGCTCTCATCCCACGTACTCCCCGCATTGGAGATCTCTACTGCCTCCCAAAAATACATAAGGCCAACACGCCAGGCCGTCCAATCGTTTCAGGCAATGGGACCCTGTGTGAGAACCTCTCTGGCTACATCGAGGGCATCTTGAAACCCATCGTACAAGGTACACCCAGCTTCTGTCGCGACACGACGGACTTCCTACAGAAACTCAGCACCCATGGACCAGTTGAACCAGGAACATTCCTCGTCACAATGGACGTCTCGGCACTCTACACCAGCATCCCCCATGACGACGGCATTGCTGCAACAGCCTCAGTACTCAACACCGACAACTGCCAATCTCCAGACGCAATTCTGCAACTCATCCGCATCATTCTGGATCACAACGTCTTCACCTTCGACAACAAGTTCTTCATCCAGACGCACGGAACAGCCATGGGGACCAAATTCGCACCCCAATACGCCAACATCTTCATGCACAAGTTTTAACAGGACCTACTCACCGCACAGGACCTTCAACCGATGTTATACACCAGATACATCGATGACATTTTTTTCCTTTGGACCCACGGCGAAGAATCACTGAAACGACTACACGATGACATTAATAAGTTCCATCCAACCATCAGACTCACCATGGACTACTCTCCAAAATCAATTGCATTCTTGGACACACTCGTCTCCATCAAGGACGGTCACCTCAGCACTTCGCTTTACCGCAAACCCACGGATAACCTCATGATGCTCCACTTCTCCAGCTTCCACCCTAAACACATTAAAGAAGCCATCCCCTATGGACAAGCGCTCCGTATACACAGGATCTGCTCAGACGAGGAGGAGCGTAACAGACATCTACAGACGTTGAAAGATGCCCTCGTACGAACGGGATATGGCACTCGACTCATCGATCGACAGTTCCAACGCGCCACAGCGAAAAACCGGACCGACGTCCTCAGAAGACAAACATGGGACACAACCGACAGAATACCCTTCGTCGTCCAGTACTTCCCCGGAGCGGAGAAACTACGTCATCTTCTTCACAGCCTTCAACACGTCATTGATGACGATGAACATCTTGCCAAGGTCATCCCCACACCCCCACTACTTGCCTTCAAACAACCGCGAAACCTCAAACGAACCATTGTTTGCAGCAAACTACCCAGTCTTCAGAACAGTGACCACGACACCACACAACCCTGTCATGGCAATCTCTGCAAGACGTGCCAGATCATCGACATGGATACCACTATTACACGTGAGAACACCACCCACCAGGTACGCGGTACATACTCGTGCGACTCGGCCAACGTTGTCTACCTCATACGCTGCAGGAAAGGATGTCCCGAAGCGTGGTACATTGGCGAGACCATGCAGACGCTGCGACAACGAATGAACGGACATCACGCAACAATCACCAGGCAGGAATGTTCCCTTCCAGTCGGGGAACACTTCAGCAGTCAAGGGCATTCAGCCTCTGATCTCCGGGTAAGCGTTCTCCAAGGCGGCCTTCAGGACCCGCGACAACACAGAATCGCCGAGCAGAAACTTATAGCCAAGTTCCGCACACATGAGTGCGGCCTCAACCGGGACCTGGGATTCATGTCACATTACATTCATCCCCCACCATCTGGCCTGCGAAATCCTACCAACTATCCTGGCTTGAGACAATTCACACCTCTTTAACCTGGGGTTACCCCATCTCTGGATCTGTAAAGATTTAATCACCTGCTAATGCTCGCATTCCAAGCATTGTTTGGCATCTTTGAATTTGTCTATATATGTGTTTCTGGAACAGACCTCTTCATTCACCTGAGGAAGGAGCAGCGCTCCGAAAGCTAGTGACATCGAAACAAACCTGTTGGACTTTAACCTGGTGTTGTAAGACTTCGTACTGTGCTCACCCCAGTCCAACGCCGGCATCTCCACATCACAGTGTTGGTGGTTGAAGAAAAGTACTGGGAAGGCTGATGTGGTAAAACAGGATAAGACAGTGGGGTTTGTTAAAGTGGTAAAGGAAAGTCCAAGTGAAGCGAAGGAGGTGCAAAAGATTGTACAGCCTGATCAAGAGGGGATTGATAAGAAGGTGCCAGATCTCTTTAAAGAATTTACTTGTGTGGGTAAAGTTTACTCATGTGTATCAGGAGGAGCAGGTAAAGAAGTCACAATTTTAATAGATACGGGAGCTAGTCAATCTTTAATGGTAAGAGATGAGGAGTTATGTAGTTTGGGAAGAATGTTGCCAGAAAAGGTGGTGTATGTAGAACTCGGGGTGCGAGGAGTAGTGTTCCATTATATAAGGTAAGGTTGGAAAGTCCAGTGAAGAGTGGTGAAGTGGTAGTAGGAGTAATAGAGAAACTATCTTGTCCAGGAATACAGTTTATCTTGGGTAATGATATAGCTGGATCGCAAGTGGGAGTGATGCCTACTGTGGTGGATAAGCCAGTGGAAAACCGGACAACTGAAGTGTTGAAGGCCGAATATCCTGGGATTTTTCCGGATTGTGTAGTAACAAGGTTGCAAAATCACAGGTTAAGACAAGAGGAGAAATCAAAGAGTGAAGATGAAGTTGAAGTGCAATTATCAGAAACGATTTTTGATCCAATGGTTGAAAAAGAACAAGAACAGGTGAAGGCTGAGGCGGATATTTTTAGTTCAGGAAAATTGGCGGAGTTACAACAAAAAGATGTAGAAATAAAACGGATGTATCAGAAAGCATATATGGAAGAGGAATCTGCGTGTATACCAGAGTGTTATTACCGTAAAAGTAATGTCTTGATGAGAAAATGGAGACCTTTACATATGCAGGCGGATGAAAAGTGGGCAGAAGTTTATCAAGTAGTATTGCCGGTAGGGTATAGAAAGGAGGTGTTGCGAGTTGCACATGAGGTACCAGTGGGAGGTCATTTGCGAATAAGGAAAACTAAAACTAAAACCTAGAAACATTTTTCTTGACCTGGACTACATAAAGATGTAGTTAAATTTTGTCAATCATGTTACATATGTCAAGTGATAGGGAAACCTTAAGCAGTGATAAAACCAACGCCCTTAATACCCATTGCAGCATTTGAGGAACCTTTTACAAGGGTCCGAACTGATTGCGTAGCACCGCTTCCTAAAACAAAAAGTGGGAATCAATATCTTTTGACGATAATGGATGTGTCTACTAGGTTTCCAGAGGCCATACCAGTCTGTAATATTACAGCTAAAAAGATTGTGGAGGAGTTACTTAAATTCTTTACTAGATATGGACTGCCCACAGAAATACAATCAGATCAAGGATCAAATTTTACCTCAAAGTTATTCAAAGAAGTTATGGATAGCTTAGGAATAAAACAATTGAAATCAACTGCGTACCATCCAGAATCGCAGGGAGCGTTAGAAAGGTGGCATCAGACATTAAAGACAATGTTGAGGGCGTATTGTCAAGATTATCCAGAGGATTGGGATAAAGGAATTCCCTTCGTACTGTTTGCATTTAGGGATGCACCAAATGGCTCAACCAAATTTAGTCCTTTTGAACTAATTTTTGGTCATGGGGTAAGAGGACCACTTAAATTGATTAAGGAAAAATTGGTGAGTGAGAAATCGGAAATTACATTATTGGATTACGTGTCAAATTTTAGGGAACGATTAAATAGGCAGGTGAATTGGCTAGACAACTTTTAAAAGTTGCACAAAATGTGATGAAATGGGTAGCGGACAAGAAATCCAAAGTTCGTAGTTTTGCCAGTGGAGATGAAGTTTTAGTGTTGTTACCAGTGGTAGGTGAGCCTTTAAAAGCTACGTTTTGTGGACCTTATCAGATTGAAAGGAAATTAAGGGAGGTGAATTATGTGGTAAAAACACCAGATAGAAGGAAGACTCACTGAGTGTGTCATGTGAATATGCTTAGAAGGTACTTTGAAAGGGAAGGAGAGAAAAATTAGGAAGTTTTAATGATTCTAACTCTAAGTGACAAACCAAATCCAGATGACTGTGAATTTGACATACCTCAAATTAAATTGGAAAATTAGGATGTTCTTAAAAATTGGGAAAAATTGTTGAGTTACCTTCCAGAGGAAAAACGACTGACCTGAAAGAGTTACTGATATCACATGGGCAAGTTTGTAGCAATAAATTGGGAAGTATTAAAATGGGTATACATGATGTAGATGTGGGAAATGCTGTTCCAATTAAACAACATCCATACAGACTTAACCCTTTAAAATTGGCACAGGTTAACAAAGAGATTGAGAGTATGCTTAAAAATGACATAATTGAAGTAGGTTGCAGCCAATGGAGCTCACCCATAGTGATGGTACCAAATCCAGATGGTACCCAACGGTTGTGTGTGGACTATAGAAAGGTTAATGCAGTTACAAGAATGGACTCTTATCCTATCCCACGTTTGGAGGATTGCATTGAGAAAGTGGGACAATCAGCTTTTATTTCCAAACAGGATTTACTTAAAGGTGACTGGCAGGTACCTTTATCCGAAAGTGCGAAGGAGATTTCAGCTTTTGTGACTCCAGATGGTATATACCAATTCAAAGTTATGCCATTTGGTATGAAAAACGTCCCAGCCACATTTCAACGGTTAACTAACAAAGTTGTTTCAGGATTATCCAATTGTGCGATATACATCAATGATCTGGTCATTTTCAGCCAGACATGGAAAGAACATTTAAAACATTTGATGGAGTAATTCGATAGACTTCAGGAGGTGGGTTTGATGATAAACCTAGCCAAAAGTGAATTTGGAAAAGTCCAAGTCACTTTCCTTGGCCATACAATCGGATGGGGTCGAATGGTCCCACGAGATGTGAAAACAAAAGTTTTTGGGGAGTTTCCGATACCCTCGACATGACGGGAAATAATGCGATTTCTTGACATGAGTGGATTTTACCGGAAATTTGTACCGAATTTCAGCAGTGTGGTCGCTCCACTGACGGACGTGCTCAAGAAGCATAACAAATTCCAGTGGACAGCGGAGTGTCAACAGGCATTTGATGGCCTGAAGGCTGTGTTAACCACTGCTCCTGTGTTAACCATCCCAAATTATACAAAACCATTCAAAGTGGCGGTTGATGCGAGTGATGTGGGTGTAGGCACGGTGCTTCTACAAGACGACGACGAAGGGCTAGAGCGGCCTATTGGTTATTTTTCAAAGAAAGTGAATTCTCACCAGAAAAGGTATTCAACAATTGAGAAGGAGACGTTGAGTTTGGTGCTAGCTTTGCAACATTTTCGTCTGACACCATTATATATACTGATCATAATCCGTTGACGTTTTTGAAGCGATTCCGGAATAACAATGCGAGGCTGTTTCACTGGAGTTTATTGTTACAGCCATTTCATTTAAAAATAGTATATGTGGCAGGACGAGAAAATGTCATAGCCGATGCTTTGTCACGAATGTGATGAACGGAAGCAGTTTCAGTTGGAGGCAGAAAGAAAAATGGACTATATTATTATACCTGTTTGCCTGTGTTGTTTTTTGAAACGATAAAGTATATTTACTGTGTGCATTTCTTAAAGGATGGTGAAAAGGTGAAAAATGAAACCATCTTAAAGTTGATGGGTTTTTTTTTCTTGGGGAGAGGTGTCATGTGAGAGTACCTTTAAGAAATGGGTGTTTATAAGTTGGTGTGTTTATAAATATCTGTAGTGAGAGTACCATTAAGAAATGGGTGTTTATTACTGCAGTGATGTTGGGGGGGGGGGGGGTGGAGCTGGGCTGTCTGTCAGCTTTTCACTTTTGTTTTAGGCTGTTGGCTGCAGGGAGTGTTTTAGTTTCGTTTTCAGAGCTGGATAGCTGCAGTCACAGCCAGAAGGTGTATTAGAGTCTCCCTCTGTAAGCTAAAGAATGTAAACGATTTAAAACTAATAACTGCTCGCAGTAGTGACTTTAACCTGATGTGCTTCTGTTTAAAGGTTTTTTTAAAAAGTCTTCTGGATGTTAAAAGGACAGCTTACAGATTACTTAGTGTTGTATTCTTTGGGGGTTGTATTTGAATTAATGGTTGTTAAGATGTTCACTGTTTGTTTCAAAAAGGTTAACTTGAATTCATAGAATAAACATTGTTTTGCTAAAAAAATTACTTTTCCATTTCTGCTGTACCACACCTGTAGAGTGGGCTGTGTGCTCCCCATACCACAATCTATTAAAAGTTGTGGGTCAGGTGAACTCCATGATACACTTTTGGGGTTCTCTAAACCCTGGCTCATAACAAATTGGAAGCTCGAGGGGCATGAAAGTCTATCTATTGGATTGGCTTAGTGAATTTAAAGACAATGAGGGGTGAGCATATTGTGGGTGTTTTTCAGGTGTGATATTTTAGTTTAAGTAGGGAGTGTGTTGTGAACAATGGCTCTTTCAGAGGCTCTGAAGTGTTTGGGGGTGGAGATGATACACTTTGGGATTCTCTAAATCCTGGCCCATAACAAGTGTCACAAATGACAACCTCCTTTCCGGCACTTTCTGAGGTGAAGCTCAGTACTGCATCAATAAATTGGGACACCTCAATTGTCCAGGTGCTCTGCACAGCCCCTGCCCTTCTGTGGCAGGCAGGAACATTGAAATTTGGCTGCTGTAGCGCTTTAAATGATTGTCAGCCTCAAGCAATCCAACTGTGCAAAAAATGTCTTACAAATACAAATACATTCCGTGTGCTTCAGTATGAGTTTCCAGGCTAAAGATTATATATTATGAGTATTTGGAAGGTACATCAAATTCTTTCTCTTTTTTTTTTCTTTTTCACAGGGTTTTTTTGATGAAGTGGCAAATCCCTTGCTTTTGGATATTGAATTTCAATATCCAGAAAGTGCCATTTCAGGATTAACTAAGTCCAGTTATGGTCAGCTTTACGGTGGGTCAGAAATTGTCATGGCTGGCAAGATTTTAGACAATAACATCGAATTACTCAGAGCAGAGGTCTTTGCACAAACTGTAAGTATTCTTTAACAGCTTTTCCAATTTATTGATTTTTTGTTCTGGATGAATTATAGAATACAGTTTGACAGTTATGTCTCCAGCCCTTCGAAAGAACTACCTGCTTAATCCAGATTCCCTTCCCATTACTCATACTTTTTCAAAATGTTCTCCTGCAATTAATTATCTACTTCCCTTTTATATGATATTATGATGGCTTCTGCTTCCAATACTTTTTCTGGGAATGGGGAACTTTTCCTAAACCACCCTGTTGTATGGCAAGGAAAAGCCAAGTGGCAGAGTTAAATCACAATGGTGACTTATTAACAAAAGAAGAATTTATATCACAGTGCACAACTCCAACAAAGGCCAATTTCCCTCGACTTCTAGGCTTACTCTGATGATACCCAGCTACCCAGGTCCGCGTCCTGGCACCCAATAGGCTGCAGTTCGCATGCTCCACCCCCATTGGCTCTAGGCAGGTCACGTGGTCCATGAAGGTTCGCCCCTTAAACGCTACCACACACCCTAACAAAAATCTCCTAGAATCATGGAGACATATCGGAGAAAGCCATCGTACTTATGAATATTCCTCGAAAGAGCTAAAGAGTTAATCTCACTTCCATGCTGTTTCCTCTTAGCCTGGAAAATATTTCCTTTTCAGATATTTATCAACTGCCTTTTTGGAAATTATCATCAAATCCTCTTTCACAATTTTTCAGGCAGTATATTTGAGATCACAATATCTCATTGCGTAAAATATGTTTCCCAAATGCTGCCTCTGGTTCTCTTTCTAATTACTTTAAATCCATGTCTTCTGGTTACCGACCTGCCACTAGCAATAATTTTTCCATATACTTTATCAAAATCTTACCACATTTTGAACACGTCCACCTAATCTTCTCTTGGGCTTCTCTGTTCTGAGAACAACTCTGGCATCTCTACAAAACTGAAACATTTATTCCCCTTGTTATCATTCTAATAAAGCTCTCTACGTTTTCTATAAGGCTTTGACATCCATCCTATAGTAAAGTGTCCAGAATTCGCCACAATATTCCAGCAGGGAGCCAAACTAGTGTGTTAAAAATTTGACATATCTTTGTTGCTTTTGCACACACTGGCTGGAATTTGTTGGAAAAATGTCATTTTCAGCACAAAATTCCCCTTGGACCCCTGCTGTGCTGCCTTGGACCACAATCATCAGGCATTTGAAAAATGTATTTTTCCCCACGTGAAAAATGCCATGCCTGAGGCCCGAAACGTCTGATTCGCCCGCCCTGGGGGTCATCTGAGCACTTCAATGATGGGAGTGCTTGATTTAAACAGTTCCACAACACTTGGCTGTCATTCAAGCCAGAAGGATGGCTGCGAGGAATGAAGCTCCTCGATTCACAGAGGGAGCCCTCACCCATATAATAATAATCTTTATTGTCACATGTAGGCTTACATTAACACTGCAATGATGTTACTGTGAAAAGCCCCTAGTCGCCACATTCCGGCACCTGTTCGGGTACACCAAGGGAGAATTCACAATGTCCAAATTACCTAAGAGCATGTCATGTGGGAGGAAATCGGAGTACCCGGAGGAAACCCACGCAGACACAGGGAGAATGTGCAGACTCCACACAGACAGTGACCCACGCCGGGAATCGAACTTGGGATCCTGGTGCTATGAAGTAACAGTGCTAACCACTGTACTACCGTGCGTGTCATAGCGGAAAGGTGGGCAACAATATACCCTTGGACTGGCAGATGATCCTCCAGCAAGGTGGCAAATCCTGCCTGGGAGACAGCCACAGTACTGGTTACCTGCGCAACACCTTTTGGATCCGTTGGACATCTCACATTGCTTCATTTATTTTTGCAGTGTGCTTAGTGTTGTTATGTCGACAACCACAGCAGCCAATTTGCACACAGAAATGTCCCAAAACCAACAATGAGACCTCTAACCAGCTAATCCATTCCAGCAAAGTTGGTGGAGGGGTAAAAGTTGACCAGGACAGTTCTAAATTTCAAATCAACACAAAATGGTATTATTTGTTCACATTATCTATTGCATATATCCTGTCATTTTTTATTGTTCAGATTGATAAAATAGCTCACATAATTTGTGCCTAATATATAAATTAACATGGGCAGGATTTTCTGGCCCTTTGTGGCGTATTTTCTTGCAGCAGAAGCAGCCCGCCATTAGTTGGCAGCGGGATCTTCAGGTCTTGCCGATGTCTAAAGAACTTTTCCGTCCACACTCTCCGTTGCTGGGGAACGTACCATGGGACGGGGGCATAGGCGGGGCGGGAAGATCCCGCCAGCGGGAAGAGTCAGAAAATTGTAGCCATTACCTTTAAAAGCATAATTAGTAGCAAATTGTAAGCTTATGTCATGTAACAAAGGACAAGATGTAATGGACTTAATTCTCCCACAGGCCAATGAAAACCTAACTCTACAAACTGAAGTAAAGGTATCAGAAGCTGAAAACATTACTCAACAGCAGCAATACATTTTTGGTGATTTTACTGAGCGACTGTGGGCATATTTGACCATACAACAGCTCTTAGAGAAGCGGTAAAGTAGCAAGAATTTTATGTCTGTGAGCTTGAAATGCAATTTATGTGCAAGCAGTGATTGGTAGACTATCATATCTAGTCCATCAGCACCTGAAAGATAAATCAATGTTTTTGTTGTTTTTTTGTTACTCGTTCTTAGTATGTGGGCATCGCTGGCTAGACCAGCATTTGTTGCCCATCCCTAATTGCCCTTGAACTGAATGAATTACTAGCCCATTTCAGTGGGGGAAAGTTAAGAATCAACCGCTTCGCTGTGTGGGTCTGGAGTCACATGTAGGTCAGACTGGGTAAGGATGGCATATTTCCTTCTCTGAAGGACATTGGCGAACCAGATGGTTTTTTACGACAATCAGCAATGGTTTCATGGTCATCAATGGACTTTTTAATTCCGGATTCTTATTGGATTCAAATTTCCCCATCCGCCATGGTGGGATTCGAACCTGAGTAGCCAGAGCATTACTAGGATTGCTAGTCCAGTGATAATACTACTATGCCACCACTTCCCTTGTTACCCATTATCCTTACTAACTCTAGCTGTCACTGTGGCAAAATAGCACATAATCATTCTGGTTTAATGATCTATTTAGCTTACATGTGGACAAAAATCGCAGGAATCATTAAAAATGATTGTGTTGGGAAAGGTAAGGGGCGGGATTCTCCCGCAATTGGCGGGGCGGCCCGTACCGGCGGCAAGAGCGGCACGAACCGACCTCCGGTTGCGGCTACGCGGAGCTAAGTCGCACGTTCGGCAGCTCCCGTCAGAAACTGACTTTTGGGCTCTTTTGAGGGGCCCCAACGGCATTTGTTCGACGGTTCCCAGTGTGGGAAGGTGACAGTACGGTTCCCCCGGCACTGTATGGACTGGACCAGGAGTGGAGCAGTCAAAAAAGTGATTTTGGTGCTGCGAAAAGTGCAAGGGAGGAGAAGCAAGATGGCGGCGGGTGGAGACCAAGCAGCGTGGGCACTATGGTCGCAGGAGCAGCAGGAGTTCCTCAAGCGCTGCTTTGCGGACCTGAAGGCAGAGTTGCTGGAGCCGATGAAGTCATCGATTGATCAAGCTGGTCGAGACCCAGAAGGCCCAAGGGGCGGCGATCCAGGAGGTGCGGCAAAAGGCCTCGGAGAACGAGGATGAGATCTTGGGCCTGGCTGTGAAGGTGGAGGCGCACGAGGTGCTGCACAAGAAGTGGCAGGAAAAGTTTGAGGACTTGGGGAGAATCGGTCAAGGAGGAAGAATCTTCGGATTCTGGGTCTCCCGGAGGGAGTGGAGGGGTCGGGTGCCGGGGCATACGTGCTTAACACGCTGATGGACGCGGGAGCTTTTCCGAGGCCCCTGGAGCTGGATGGGGCTCACCAAGTCCTGGCAAGGAGGCCCAAGGCCAACGAGCCGCTGTGGGCAGTATTGGTGCGGTTCCACCGCTTTGTGGACAGGGAGTGTGTCCTGAGATGGGCCAAAAAGGAACGGAGAAGCAGGTGGGAGAACACAGAGATCCGAATATATCAGGACTGGAGCGCGGAGGTGGCCAAGAAGACGACCGGCTGCAACCGGGCAGAGGCGGTTCTGCATCGGAAGGGGGTAAAATTCGGGATGCTGCAGCCGGCGCAATTCTGGGTCACGTTTCAGGATCGGCATCATTACTTTCAGACGCCGGAGTCCAGTGTGGGAGTGTGTGTGTCGGTTGTTGGAAGGATGGGACCCCGTTGGGGGGGGGGAGTTGGAGGCCCGGGGTGGGGGAATTGAGACAAGGCCGCAAAAAGGGAGCTGCGCCAGAGAGTGCAGGGCCGGCTTGGTGGGAAAGCGCGGGCTTTTTCCCATGCTAGGGAAGGAAGGGGGCGGGGCTGGGGGGAAGGGCGGTGCTGAAGAGGAGCGCACACTGATTGCCAGGAGGAGGAGGGGATTCTCGCACTGGGGGGTCGATGGAGTGGCGGGAGAGGCCGGGGTCAGCAGGCGTCAGCTGACTTACGGGAGTGCCATGGGGGGAGCAATACAGCTACGGGGGGGACCTAGCTGGGGGGGGGGGGGGGGGGGCGACTGGGTTGCTGCTGCATTGGCCAAAGGGGAGCTGGTGTTCAGAGAGAGAGTCGGGGCGGGGGTCCGCCGCCTGGGGGAAATGGAGGTTGCAGGGTGCACGGGCACGTGGCTGGCCTAGAAAGGGAGATGGCTAGTCGGCGGAGGGGGGGGGGAGGGGGCGGGAAGCCCCCTGATCCGGCTTATAACTTGGAATGTGAGAGACCTGAACAGGCCGGTCAAGAGGGCCCGGGTGTTCGCCCACCTGAAGGGACTGAAGGCAGATATGGTTATGCTCCAGGAGACGCATTTGAAGGTGGTTGATCAGGTTAAGCAGAGAAAGGGTTGGGTAGGGCAGGTTTCCCACTCGGGGTTGGACACAAAGAATCGAGGGGTGGCGATTTTGGTGGGGAAGCGGGTGTCGTTTGAGGCGCTGAACATCGTGGCAGATAATGGAGGTTGGTACGTGAATGGTAAGTTGCAGGGGGTACAGGTGGTACTAGTGAATGTATACGCCCCAAATTGGGACGATGCCGGATTCATGAGGCGCATGCTGGGTCAGATTCCGGACCTGGAGGCTGGGAGCATGATAATGGGGGGGGGACTTCAACACGGTGTTGGACCCAGCACTGGACTGCTCTAAGTCCAGGACGGGTAAGAGGCCGGCAGCGGCCAAGGTGCTTAGGGGGTTTATGGACCAGATGGGGGGAGTGGACCCATGGAGGTTTGCCAGACCGAGGGCCAGGGAATTTTCCTTTTTTTCCCACATCCATAAAGCCTACTCCCGGATAGATTTTTTCATTATGAGTAGGGCGCTAATCCCGAGAGCACGGAATATTCGGCCATAGCTATTTCAGACCATGCCCCGCATTGGGTGGAGCTGGAGTTGGGGGAGGAGAGAGACCATCGCCCACTGTGGCGCCTTGATGTGGGACTGTTGGCGGATGAGGAGGTGTGCGGACGGATTCGGGGGTGTATCGAAAGATACATGGAGGCCAATGACAGTGGGGAGGTGCAGGTAGGGGCGGTCTGGGAGGCGCTGAAGGCGGTGGTCAGGGGAGAGCTAATCTCCACTAGGGCCCATAATGAGAGGAGAGAGAGGGAGAGATTGGTGGGGGAGATATTAAGGGTGGATAGGAGCTATGCAGATGCCCCCGTGCAGGGGCTACTTAAGGAGCGACAAAGCCTCCAGACCAAATTCGACTTGTTGACTACCAGGAAGGTAGAGGTGCAGTGGAGGAAAGCGCAAGGGGCGGTGTATGAGTATGGGGAGAATGCGAGCCGGATGCTGGCACATCAGCTCCGTAAGGGGGAGGCAGCGAGGGAGATTGGTGGAGCTAGGGATAAAGGGGGGAACATGGTGCGGAGTGCGGTGGGAATAAATGGGGCTTCAGGGACATTTATGAGGAGCTGTATAGATCAGAGCCCCTGGCGGGTAGGGGGGGATGCGGCGATTTTTAGATTGGCTGAGGTTCCCGAGGGTGGAGGAGGAGCAGGTGGTTGCGTTGGGGGCACCGATTGGGCTGGAGGAGCTGGTCAAGGGGCTAGGGAGCATGCAGGCAGGGAAGGCACCAGGGCCGGATGTGTTCCCGGTAGAATTCTATCGGAAGTACATGGACTTGTTGGGCCCACTGCTAGTGAAGACTTTAAATGAGGTGAGGGAGGGGGGGCCCTGCCCCCGTCAATGTCCAGGGCGCTGATCTCGCTGATCTTGAAGCGGGACAAGGACCCATTACAATGTGGGTCGTACAGGCCGATCTCGCTCCTCAATGTCGGCGCGAAGTTGCTGGCGAAGGTGCTGGCTACAAGAATTGAGGACTATGTCCCGGGGGTGATTCACGAGTGCCAAACAGGATTTGTGAAGGGTAGGCAGTTGAACACCAATGTGCGGAGGCTCCTTAATGTAATTATGATGCCTTCAGTGGAGGGGGAAGCGGAGGTAGTGGCGGCTATGGACGCGGAGAAGGCCTGCGATAGGGTGGAGTGGGAATATCTTTGGGAAGTGCTGCGGAGGTTTGGGTTCGGGGAGGGGTTCATCAGGTGGGTTAGGCTACTTTATAAAGCCCCGGTGGCGAGCGTGGCCACAAAC
Organism: Scyliorhinus torazame; assembly: GCF_047496885.1. Taxonomy (NCBI): domain Eukaryota; kingdom Metazoa; phylum Chordata; class Chondrichthyes; order Carcharhiniformes; family Scyliorhinidae; genus Scyliorhinus; species Scyliorhinus torazame. Next base: position 194,759,588 of record NC_092719.1, on the reverse strand, counting down.
CGGCGGAGGTCGGAGTACTTTCGGCTGTACCGGGGGACGAGGCAGGAGTGTCCCCTGTCCCCCTTGTTGTTCACATTGGCAATTGAGCCTCTGGCCATGGCACTGAGGGAGTCCAGGAACTGGAGGGGACTGGTCCGGGGGGGAGAGGAACACCGTGTGTCGCTGTATGCCGATGACCTGTTATTGTTTGTGGCGGACCCAGTGGAGGGGATGCTGGAGGTAATGCGGATCCTCAGGGAGTTTGGGGACTTTTCTGGATATAAGCTTAACATGGGGAAGAGTGAGCTCTTTGTGGTACACCCAGGGGACCAGGGAAGGGGGATAGATGAGCTTCCACTGAAGAGGGCGGAAAGGAACTTTCGGTACCTGGGGATCCAGGTGGCTAGGAGTTGGGAGGCCCTGCACAAGCTCAATTTGACACGGTTGGTGGAGCAGATGGAGGAAGAGTTCAAAAGATGGGATATGTTGCCACTCTCGTTGGCGGGTAGGGTGCAGTCTGTTAAAATGACGATCCTTCCGAGGTTCCTCTTTGTATTCCAGTGCCTTCCCATTCTGATCACCAAGGCCTATTTTAAGCGGGTAAGCAGGAGTATAATGGGATTTGTGTGGGCGCGTAAGACCCCGAGGGTAAAAAGGGTGTTTCTGGAGCGTAGCAGGGACAGAATCTATGTGGGTACTACTGGGCTGCCAATGTGGCGATGATCCGAAAGTGGGTAATGGAATGGGAGGGGGCGGCGTGGAAGAGGCAGGAGATGGCACTGTTGCCGCTCCCGCCTACATTGTACACCACGAGTCCGACGGTGGCGGCGACTCTGAAAATTTGGGGGCAGTGGAGGCGGCACAGGGGCGAGGTGGGGACCTCGGTTTGGTCCCCGATTCGAGAGAACCATCGGTTCGTCCCGGGAAGACTGGATGGGGGGTTTCTGAGCTGGCATCGGGCAGGAATTAAAAGAATGGAGGACCTGTTTATAGATGGGACGTTCACGAGCCTTGGGGTGCTGGAGGAGAAATTTGGGCTGCCTCCTGGAAACGCCTTCAGGTACATGCAGGTGAGGGCGTTTGTGAGGCTCCAGGTGAGGGAATTCCCGCTGCTTCTAGCACGAAGGATTCAGGACAGGGTGATTTCAGGTGTATGGGTTGGAGAAGGCAAGGTCTCGGCGATCTATCAGGAGATGCAGGAAGAGGAGGAGGCCTCGGTGGAGGAACTAAAAAGCAAGTGGGAGGAGGAGCTCGGGGAGGAAATAGATGAGGCTCTGTGGGCTGATGCCCTGGGTAGGGTTAATTCGTCCTCCTCTTGCGCCAGGCTCAGCCTGATACAGTTTAAAGTTGTTCCCAGGGCGCATATGACAGGGGCGAGGTTGAGTAGGTTTTTTTAGGTAGAGGACAGGTGTGTGAGGTGCTCGGGGAGCCTGGCAAATCACGCCCATATGTTCTGGGCGTGCCCGGCGCTGTAGGGGTTTTGGAGGGGCTTTGCGAGGACTGTGTCCAAGGTGGTGAACACCCGGGTCAAGCCGAGCTGGGGGTTAGCATTATTTGGGGTATCGGACGAGCCGGGACTGCAGGAAGCGAAAGAGGCCGGTATTCTGGCCTTTGCGTCCCTGGTAGCCCGGCGGAGGATTCTGCTACTGTGGAAGGATGCGAAGCCCCCAAGCGTAGAAGGTTGGATTAATGACATGGCAGGGTTCATTAAATTGGAGAGGGTAAAGTTTGCCTTGCGGGGATCTGTGCAAGGGTTCCTCAGGCGGTGGCAGCCAGCCGTTCCTAGACTTTCTGGCAGAACGTTAGGAGGAGGTCAGCAGCAGCAGCAACCCAGGGGGGGGGGGGGTCTCCGGGTACGTGTTTATTTTGTTTTGTGGGGGGGGGTTGTATATCGGGGGAATTCTCTGTATATTTTGGGCGTACGGTGTCTTTCTGTGTGTTTTCTTTTTTCTTTCTGTAAGGGGGGGGGAGTTTTGTTGAAAATTTGTTAAAATTGAATACAAAATTGTTTTTTTTGATAAGGGCGGCGCGAACCACTCCGGCGTTGGGTCGCCCGGAAGTTGCCGAATCCTCCGCACTTCCAGGTGCTAGGCCGGCGCTGGACGGGTTGGTGCCGTGCCAACCGGCGCTGATGGACCGCCGCGGGCCGGCGCGAGTTGGCGCATGCGCAGGACTGCCGGTGTGTTCTGGTGCATGCGCAGAACTACAGCCGTGTTTCCTGCGCATGCGCAAGGGGTTTCTTCTTCGCATGGCCAGGCAGAGCCTTACAGAGGCCGATGCGGAGGGAAAGAGTGCCCCCATGTCACAGGCCCGCCCGCAGATTGGTGGGCCCCGATTGCAGCCCAAGCCATCAAGCCAGATCCTTCTGCGCCCCCCCCCCCCCGAGGACTCCGCAAGCCGCCCTCCAAGCCAGGTCCCGCCGGATGGACCATGTCTGTTTCACGCCGGCGGGACTGGATGCAAACGTGTGGCCGCTCGGCCCATCAGTGCCCAGAGATTTTCCGGGGGTGCACTGCCAAAGGCCCCCAACTGGCCCGATCCCTGCCCGAAAACCGGCGCCGGAGAATTCGACAGCCGCCGTCGGAGCGGCGGGGTGGGATTCACGCTGTCCCCCAGCAATTCTCCGACCCGGCGGGGGGTCGGAGAATCCCGCCCAAGGTAGTTTAAGGGATTTATATTTGCATTGGTAAGCATTAGAAATAAGGTATAGTTTTAAGTGTATTTAATTTAATATTTCTGTGGCTCGAAGGGTAAAACCTATCATTATTCATGTCAACATAGGTCTTTGTACGTGTGGGAGTTGTTTTCAATTCCAACGGTGATTGTATTGTGCTTAGAGAGATCTATGGAATGAAGAGTAAATAAACCAGCAGTGGTTGCTAAGCAACTGGGGCCTTGTAAAATAGCGATACCTTTGAGTTTTAGTTTAGCTCAATTTAATTGCAGCTGGAGACAGGTAGTAAGAGAGAGGGCAATTCTTACAGCTCTGCTGGAAGTAGTTGGTTTTAAAAGGCTAAACTGGGAACATTTCTCTCAGCCTTGCGAGAAGAAAAGCCATTCTATGGAGTAATGGTTAAGAAAACAAGTGTAGAGATCTGAAGAGCAGCTAGTTAAAGAAATTAGAGAAAATTCCAAGAAGCTTGAGGTTAAAGGTACTAGAACAAGAGTAAAGTCACAGAGAGTTGAAAAGGTATTGAATCGTGACAGGCCTGAAAGATATCTGAAGTGATTTTCAGGTTTGTGATATTTTGCTACAGCCTGTGGAACATTAGTTGAAATAACTATAGAAATCGGTGGCTGGATCTCGGAGTTTGTGTTAAAGCAATTAAGACAAAATAAACTTAAAAGGTGGTGGTGTAAAATCTTAGGCTGGATTCGCTGTTAAAAGTGGAGCGGAAGCTTTGCTTAAAAGTGTCATTTGTAAAACCTGGACTGGAGTTTGCAATGCAAATCACTAAGGGAAAGCATAATTAAAAGAGAAGATTTTAACGCATGATTTTGGAAGTGAAGTTTGGAAACTCTCACGTAACAATCATCTGGGGGGATTCTGAGGGGACAGCCACAAACATTCACTTGGGGTTCAGAGTAGAGAGTGTGTTTGCCCACAGTTACCTTCTGTGCTTCAAAGGGACTTTTTGAGTTAATGAGACCATTGTAGCTTAAGATGTATTTTCTAATCCATGTTCATCTTTAAATCTGTGTGTATTTGTTAAGCAAACGGGAGAGTAAAGGAATATTGTTAAATAATCCAACTTTTCATATTTAATAAAAACAAATTTGTGTTGCTAAAACTAATTAGTGGTTCTGTGACTCTGTTCCTCCACGAGTAAAATTTAGGTCTTTTGAGCCAGGGTTCCATTCTGGGATTTTCCCGTCCAGTTATATCAACAGCTGGGATCGTAACAATTTCAGGAACATTTGTTTCAATGGCAGCACAAGTGTTTACTGCATTGAATGACAAATGTGTTACAAAATTAATCGCTACCAATTGTTATACTCAGGATTTCTGCAGAGACAAATGAAAAGAAAAACGTAACGGATCGAATCCTGGAACTCTCACTCAAGTACAGCTTTGTAACACCTTTAACATCAATGGTCGTCACAAAACCAGAGGAAAATGAGAATGACACCTTTGTGGCTGACAAACCGTCAGATGATGATGGTAATGCTTGAATAAAAGTACCCTTTATTAAACCTTGATTTTGTAATAGTATATCAGTTAGCACATTGTGTGAAGGGTTGATTTAAAAAGCTACACTTTTGTTCATAAGTAGATTTTATTTCTCAATTAAAGATCTCTATAGTCCCATATTGGTCTAAAACAAAGCTCATCTTCAAAACGTTCAACATTTTAAATGTTACAAGTAAATAACATTCTGATCAGATCAATATATTTCATATAACTATCGAAGGCATCAAAAAGATTTAACTTTTATTGCAATTAGAAAGAAGATCTTCCATTAAATTGGTTCTGAGAAGTAGATGCACTATTTTATCATGAAAGAAACTGGACTATGAAGCACACAGTTGTATTATTTGGCAATAGTGAGTAATGGGTTGAAGGGTTATGGAGAACGGGCAGGATGGTGGGATTAGGGCCAGGATGAGATCTGCCATGATTGAATGGTCGAGCAGACCGATGGGCCAAATGGTCCAATTCTGCTCCTATATCTTATGAATTTATAATGTTGATAGCCTGTGCTGTTGCTCATGGAACAAAGAATGGGAAGAAACGTATCAGCTCTGACAGTGGCTGGAATTTTTCCAAGATGGTAGAGAGAGATTCAGGGGTTGGGGGGGGGGGGGGGGGGAAGTGAGAAAATTGCAGAAAATGACATCAGGTAGGTTTACTGATGGGATCCTACCTTCTTCCTACATTTCAGGGATTGGGAGTGCAGCAGGAAACCCCAGGTGGGAAGCCAATTCAACTACTAAAAAAGGCAATTAGGAACAAACACGCACATGGATTCCCTTGTCCTTAACAGCACACGGGTTCTATGCTGTGTTTGTGCCATGGCAGGTTGGTGAAGGCGATTGTCCTTCCTCAGTGTATCTGACTAGGTCTGATGGCTTTCATTATGAAGAGTTCCAGCCACAGCCAGGTGAGAGGCTGTTGTTCTCTCAGAGAGTGCTATTAACTGCTTGGAAGGTACTTCACTTGTCCAACACTTCACCCACTTTCAGTTGCACTTCTCTCCTGCCAGCCTTCAGAGTAGCATAGGTGCAGTTTATGACCTCCCTCCACTTCTGCCAAGTGGCTCACCATCACCAACTGCTTCAGCAGGAGGAACCGCAAGAAGAACAACAGACACTTTCTCCTCAGCCACATGCCCCTGCACAGGCATCGGAGATTGACACTGAGATTCTGCTAGAAGGAGGAGGCACTCCCAAATTAGTGCTTACAGGCAGAGGATAGGCTCCCTTGATATATCTGAGGAGGCTCAGACACTCACGGCAAGTCACTAGTGACATCTGCATCTTCATGGCACATGGTGGCACAGTGGTTAGCACTACTGCCTCACAGCACCAAGGACCTGGATTCAATTCCGGCCTTGGGTGACTGTGGAGTTCACACTTTCTCCCCTTCTATGTGTGGGTTTCCTTTGAGTGCTCCAGTTTCCTCCCACATACAAAGATGTGGATTAGCCATGCTACATTGCCCCTTAATGTCCAAAGAGGTGCAGGTTAGGTGGACTTATGGGGATAGGGAGTGGGCCTAGGGAGGGTCGTCTTTCAGAGAGTCAGTGCAGACCCAATGGGTCAAATGGTCTTCTCCTTCACTGCAGGAATTCTATTCTAAGACCTCCTTCTGAATGGACCTGGTAGTCATGCATTGCCAATAGCCAGCAATGTCCTGTCACTGGTCGGTCACCCTTCCACACCCCTGAAGTCTCCCCACACCCTTTGTCTCTGCCTCTTGTCAACTTATGTTCTCTCTTCTCCAGCGAGGAAAGAAAGCAGAGTGCTAGTAATGGCTTCTGTGCAGGTGAGGGTCAATGGAAGACATCACTGGAAGAGGATAATGAGCTGAGGGTGAGTGTTGGCTGCTCAGGTGGGGATGTGAGGTGCTTGCAGGAAGAGGATAGAGTGAAGCTACAAAGTGCATTGACCAGAGGAGCACTGCACAGGAGATTGTTGGGCAAGTCACAGTGTGGGGTCTGGCACCTGAAAGTGTTATGACACTCATATCCTATTGAAGACCTGGATCCTCGGTTCACTGTCTTCAGGCTAGAGGGGCTACACTCCAGCTGCTGACTTTCTCAGCCACTTCATCCGCCTTGCTTGGTTGGAGAGGGGTGTCCTCCTCTTTCCATCTTTGAGGTAACTCAGCTTGCAGCAGCCTTTCAGCTCCTTCTGTTGGGTCTCAAGGTAGGAAAGAGAGGCCTGGGGTTGGGGTGATCAGTCTTCCAAAATCTCCTCTCCATTTCCTTGGTGCTGCAGCCTTCAAAGCTGAAGCGCTGCTGAGCTTTTCTGAAACGTATCACGGACCCTTTAAATAGAAATCGATCCTCTGATAAAATGGCCACTTTAACCTGTCCACCCATCTAAATTGGCTATGGAGTCCAGAGAGCATTGGTAGAATCATCCAGGTCTTGGTTTGTAGGTTTGTGGATCTGGAGGTTACATGAATTCAATCACATCTCCCCTCAGTCTCCTCTGTTCCAAAGAGAACAACCCCAGCCTGTCCAAATTGTCCTCATAGCTGCAATTTTCCAGTCCTGGCAACATCTTTGTAAATCTCCTCTGTACCCTCTCTAATGCAACCAGATCCTTTCTGTAGTGAGGTGACCAGAACTGCACACAATACACAAGTTGTGGCCAACTAATGTTTTATATAGTTCCAGCATAACCTCCCTGCTCTTTTAAGGAAAATATTCCATGTGCTTTCTATACCTGTTCTGCTACCTTCGGGGATCTGTGGAATGCACTTGAAGGTCCCTCACTTCCCACACAACTCTTTGTATCCTCCCATTTATTGGGTATTCCTTTGTCTTTTTTGACCTTGGATGACGAGTGATATTGTAGGCCTCGTCAAAAAGAAAAAGGAGGCATTTGTCAGGGCTAAAAGGCTGGGAACAGACAAAGCCTGTGTGGCATATAAGGAAAGTAGGAAGGAACTTAAGCAAGGAGTCAGGAGGGCTAGAAGGGGTCATGAAAAGTCATTGGCAAATAGGGTTAAGGAAAATCCCAAGGCTTTTTACACGTACATAAAAAGCAAGAGGGTAGCCAGGGAAAGGGTTGGCCCACTGAAGGATAGGCAAGGGAATCTATGTGTGGAGCCAGAGGAAATGGGCGAGGTACTAAATGAATACTTTGCATCAGTATTCACCAAAGAGAAGGAATTGGTAGATGTTGAGTCTGGAGAAGGGGGTGTAGATAGCCTGGGTCACATTGTGATCCAAAAAGATGAGGTGTTGGGTGTCTTAAAAAATATTAAGGTAGATAAGTCCCCAGGGCCTGATGGGATCTACCCCAGAATACTGAAGGAGGCTGGAGAGGAAATTGCTGAGGCCTTGACAGAAATATTTGGATCCTCGCTGTCTTCAGGGGATGTCCCGGAGGACTGGAGAATAGCCAATGTTGTTCCTCTGTTTAAGAAGGGTAGCAAGGATAATCCCGGGAACTACAGGCCGGTGAGCCTTACTTCAGTGGTAGGGAAATTACTGGAGAGAATTCTTCGAGACAGGATCTACTCCCATTTGGAAGCAAATGGACGTATTAGTGAGAGGCAGCACGGTTTTGTGAAGGGGAGGTCGTGTCTCACTAACTTGATAGAGTTTTTCGAGGAGGTCACTAAGATGATTGATGCAGGTAGGGCAGTAGATGTTGTCTATATGGACTTCAGTAAGGCCTTTGACAAGGTCCCTCATGGTAGACTTGTACAAAAGGTGAAGTCACACGGGATCAGGGGTGAACTGGCAAGGTGGATACAGAACTGGCTAGGCCATAGAAGGCAGAGGGTAGCAATGGAGGGATGCTTTTCTAATTGGAGGGCTGTGACCAGTGGTGTTCCACAGGGATCAGTGCTGGGACCTTTGCTCTTTGTAGTATATATAAATGATTTGGAGGAAAATGTAACTGGTCTGATTAGTAAGTTTGCAGACGACACAAAGGTTGGTGGAATTGCAGATAGCGATGAGGACTGTCTGAGGATACAGCAGGATTTAGATTGTCTGGAGACTTGGGTGGAGAGATGGCAGATGGAGTTTAATCCGGACAAATGTGAGGTAATGCATTTTGGAAGGGCTAATGCAGGTAGGGAATATACAGTGAATGGTAGAACCCTCAAGAGTATTGAAAGTCAAAGAGATCTAGGAGTACAGGTCCACAGGTCATTGAAAGGGGCAACACAGGTGGAGAAGGTAGTCAAGAAGGCATACGGCATGCTTGCCTTCATTGGCCGGGGCATTGAGTATAAGAATTGGCAAGTCATGTTGCAGCTGTATAGAACCTTAGTTAGGCCACACTTGGAGTATAGTGTTCAATTCTGGTCGCCACACTACCAGAAGGATGTGGAGGCTTTAGAGAGGGTGCAGAAGAGATTTACCAGAATGTTGCCTGGTCTGGAGGGCATAAGCTATGAGGAGCGATTGAATAAACTCGGTTTGTTCTCACTGGAACGAAGGAGGTTGAGGGGCGACCTGATAGAGGTATACAAAATTATGAGGGGCATAGACAGAGTGGATAGTCAGAGGCTTTTCCCCAGGGTAGAGGGGTCAATTACTAGGGGGCATAGGTTTAAGGTGAGAGGGGCAAGGTTTAGAGTAGATGTACGAGGCAAGTTTTTTACGCAGAGGGTAGTGGGTGCCTGGAACTCACTACCGGAGGAGGTAGTGGAAGCAGGGACGATAGGGACATTTAAGGGGCATCTTGACAAATATATGAATAGGATGGGAATAGAAGGATACGGACCCAGGAAGTGTAGAAGATTGTAGTTTAGTCGGGCAGTATGGTCGGCACGGGCTTGGAGGGCCGAAGGGCCTGTTCCTGTGCTGTACATTTCTTTGTTCTTTGTTCTTTGTTCTTTGACCTCCACAATTCACCACCTCATACGTCTCCAGGTTGATTTCCATTTACCACTTTTCTGCCCACCTGACCAGTTCATTGATATCTTCCTGTAGCCCATGGCCATGAACATGAGACAAAGGGGCTGTTAATGGTGCCATTAGGGACTGAAGAGTGTTAATCGTGGCAAAGGTAGGATAGCAGAATGTGTTAATAGGAAAACAGAGATCAGTGCTCGAGGAAGGCTAAGCTGAACAACAAGGGACTGTGGCAATAAAGGCGGCAGGGTGGGTAGTTGGCTAGTGTTGGGACAAGACAGGGAAACTGAGTACACGGCCCCCAAGACAAGTTTCCGTGCTAATAATATTAGTTCAGGGTAATTTGGGTTGCACCGGGGGACGAGGCAGGAGTTCTGCTCTCCCTGTTGCTCTCCCCTTCAGCGATTGAGCTGTTGGCAATGGCACTTAGAGCCTCAGGGGTGTGGGGGGGGGGGGGGGGGGGGGGGGGCGGCGGCGGTGTGAAGGAGTATCATGGGGGTGGGGAGGCGGAGCATCGAGTCTCCTTGCACGCAGCCGATCTCCTGCTGTATATTTCAAACCCATGGAGAGCTTTGACAGGATTATGGGGATACTGGGTGAGTTTAGTTTGTTTTCGGGGTATAAGCTCAACATGGGGAGGAGTGAGATATTTCCGATCAATGAAAGGGGGCAGGGGACAGGCTTAGACACTGCGTTCCGGCTGGTAGGAGCGAGCTTTCGATACTTGGGAATAGAAGTGGAACATGGTTGGGCTGAGCTGCACAAGTTAAATCAGGCAAATTTAGTGGAGGGGATGAAGGAAGATTTTAAAAGTGGGACGTTTTGCCATTATTGTTAGCTGGAAGGGTTCAGACGGTAAAGATGATGGTGCTGCTGAAATTTCCGTTCGTCTTCCAGAACCTCCTGATCTTCGTGCCCAAGTCTTTTTTCAGTAGGGTCAATAAAATGATTTCAGAGTTCTTATGGGCAGATAAGGTACCTCGGACCAGGAGGGTGTTCCTGGAGGGAGATGGGTGGAGAAGGGGTTAGCGTTACAAAGTCTGCTGAATTATTACTGGCCTGCGGACGTTGCAAAGTGGACAGTGGAGGAGAGGTCAGTGTGGGGATGGATGGGAGAAGCCTCGTGCTGAGGATCGAGTTTGAGGGCATTGTTGCTGGCGCCTCTTCCGTTCTCGCCGGCTAAGTACTTCACAAGCCCTGTAATGGTATCAGCGTTGAGGGTGTGAAACCAATCTCGACAGAATTTCAAGATGGAAAGCATGTCACCGTGGGCGCCGATTTGTGACAATCATAGTTTCCCGACCTAATTAGACTCTACGTTTAGGGTGTGGGAGCGGATGGGAATAGACAGCTTCAGGAACCTGTTCATAGGGGGGATGTTAGCTTAGTTAGGGGAGTTGTAGGTGGAGTACCAGCTGCCAAAGGGGAATCTCATTCAGTTCAAAGTGGTGTGCAGGTTGTCATGATATTCAGGTAAACATCATGGTGCAAACATACATACATACTGATGGACAGATCAACGGACCAATCAACACACACACAACACCACAGCCAATCACAGGCAAGAGCATACACACTACAAAACAGGGAACACAACACATCCCGCCCATTCGATCAGGAGACAGCTCAGGGCACAGAGCTCTCAGCAAGTCACTCAGACATTCACCATGTGCTGAGTGCCACTCCAAGATAGCGTTAGGAACAGGTCCACAGATTCAAGGGTTATGATCGAACCTCAGTAACCAGTTTACCACTGTAAATATATGTTAGTAATAAAACTGAGTTGTACCATTCGCAACCGTGTTGGTTCGTCTGTGTAGCAGATCACCCAACACATCATAGTACCAGAATTGGAACCCGGTAACTGTGGGACCTACCTACGAATCGTCAGGAATCTGCCATCCTGCGCCATGGACACCGTCAGCACGCCGCAGCCGCTACAAGTCACTGGAAACCTCGGCGTCAATTGGAAGCTGTTCAAACAGCGCTTCCAGCTCTTCCTGGAAGCCAACGAAAAGGAGAGCGCTTCGGACACCAGAAAAATCGCCATCCTCCTCTCCACGGCAGGTCAACACGCCATCCATGTCTACAACTCCCTGGTGTTCGCGGAAGATGAGGACAAGACCAAGTACAAGACGGTCCTTCTCAAACTTGACCAGCATTTCAGCGTCGAGGTCAACGAGAGTTTCGAGAGGTATCTCTTCCAGCAGCGCCTGCAGGGTAAGGATGTGCCCTTTCAGTCCTTCCTTACACACCTCCGTATCCTCACGCAGTCCTGTGGTTACGACACCACCTCCGATTCAATCATTCGGGACCAGATTGTTTTTGGGGTCACCTCAGGCACCCCACGCCAGCAGCTCCTAAAAATTAAAGGCCTCACCCTAGCCTCCGCAATCGAAGCCTGTGTCCTGCATGAAAACGCGACCAGCCGCTACTCCCAATTTCAGGCGGCCGAATCAGCGCGGCAGGGGTCCTACGCGACCGGATCGGCGAGGCAGGCGTCCTACGAGGCCGAACAGGTCCAGGCGATCGAGTTCCTCCCGGCCCGCGGCCCGGACGAGGGCGGCCATTTCGCGTGCTTTTCGAGGCCTCCCGCGTTTGTGCGCGCCAAAAAAGACGCCGACACAGAGGGACGTGATGCGCAGGCGCGCTCGACGCAAGACCGAACTGCGCATGCGCGGCGGCGCAACGAACGCCATGACGTCCCGACGTGCGGCAACTGCGGAGCCGCACATTTAAAGCGGCAATGTCCGGCAAAAAACCGACAATGCCTCCGCTGTGACAAGGTGGGCCACTACGCTGCCTGCTGTCGAGCAGCTCAACCTGCCAATGTTCCCCAATTCCGACAACCTCACAGGGACGTGCGGACCATTCAGCCTCCTTACTACGAGTCGTGCCCAGACCAGTGACACAGACGACCGGGACGCCTTCCGTGTTGCGGTCATTGATGGGAACCGGATGTCTCCAGCCAGGACCCACCAGCCGTTGCAAGTGAACACTGTCAATCCGGGTGATGAATGGTGTGCCACCCTAACGGTCAACCCGAATTCGTCACCCACCTACTAGACTGGACTTATGAGCCTGTTTGTACATTGAACTCATAATACCACTGTGTTAATATGTTTCTGTTCTTCCTTGTCGTTACAGGAGTTCGCTTTGTCGTTCAACATTTCCCCGTCCTTTGTTTATGGTACAACCTCATTGCTATGTCGCACCCGACATCGCCCCTTATATATAGCTTAGCCCCATGTACATGCTGTAGATATTGCAAACACACACATTCAGCTGCACTCAGTACACATCTCTATTTATAACCACATGGGCACATGTTGTTGTACAAAAGGGGGGATGTCATGATATTCAGATAAACATCATGGTGCAAACATACATACATACTGATGGACAGATCAACGGACCAATCAACACACACACAACACCACTGTCAATCACAGGCAAGAGCATACATATTACAAAACAGGGAACACGACACATCCCGCCCATTCGAGCAGGAGACAGCTCAGGGCACAGAGCTCACTGCAAGCCACTCAGACATCCACCATGTGCTGAGTGCCACTCCAAGATAGCGTTAGGAACAGATCCACAGATTCAAGGGTTATGATCGAACCTCAGTAACTGGTTTACCACTGTAAATATATGTTAGTAATAAAACTGAGTTGTACCATTCGCAACCGTGTTGGTTCGTCTGTGCTGTCAAGGATGAGTCGGTTCTTTAAGGAGTGGTAAAACATCAGTGGGGACTGTGGATCTGGGCTAGGACAAAGAGATAGGGGTGGTTAGGATGTGGTTACTGTTTGATGATTATTGATGGTGTTGTTTTCTCTTTTTTTCTGCAGATACTTGAAAATGCCGCTAATAAAAATATATGTTTAAAGAGATTCTTTGAAAGTTTGACACCATTGAGGTGTGATGGCCTCGATCAAAGATATTTCATAAAACTGACCAATCAAATAGCTCGGGTGATTGGGTGGGATTACCATGAGCCCCCGTCGTGTTTCACAGTGGTGGAGGCAGCCCGCCATAGCCCGCGGTGGGATCCTCTGATCCCATAGCTGTCAATCGGGTATCCCCTTCTATGCACCCCACACACCACCCATGATGGGTGTTTGATGTTGGCAGGACAAGAAGATCCTGCCAGCGAGAAGGACTGTAAAATTCCAGCCACTATTTCCAACCCATTGACCTTTTTAGTTAAGAATTACATTTAGATTGCAATAAAAATGTTTCCATTTAACATAACACTTCAGAAAGGGCAGCACGGTGGCATAGTGGTTAGCACAGTTGCTTTGCAGCTCCAGGGTCCCAGGTTCGATTCTTGGCTTGGGTCACTGTCTGTGCGGAGTCTGCACATCCTCCCCGTGTGTGCGTGGGTTTCCTCCGGGTGCTCCGGTTTCCTCCCACAATCCAAAGATGTGCCGGTTAGGTGGATTGGCCACTCTAAATCGCACTTAGTGTCCAAAAAGGTTAGATTGGGTCATGGGGACAAAGGGGATGGTGTGGGGCTTAAGTGGGGTGCTCTTTCCAAGGGCCGGTGCTGACTTGATGGGCTGAATGGCCTCCTTCTGCACTGTAAATTCTATGATTGTAAATTCTATGATTCTATGAAAGTTTACTAAACTTGGTCAGTTTTATGATATATCTGTGTTCGAGGTCATCACACTGCAAAGAGTCAAACTTTCAAATAATCTCTTTTCGATAAAAAATTCTATTGGAGGCATTTTCAAGTATCTACAGAAAAAAAGAGAAAGCAACAACAAGCTAACAATATGCTATAGCTATAGCTACCTGTTAGGCACAATTTAAAAAAATAATTACATAAATAAATATATGCCTTTGTTTCTTTTTCAGAACCCTTGCAGGAATTTCAAACTTCCTTCGGACATCAGTCAAGTAAGTGTTTTGAAAATATTCTTGGGGGAGATTTTCCATTTCCGGTTTTCTAGGGGTAGGAATGTCAGAGAGGGTGCAGAATTGAGCAGGACTCCCAAAATAGCTTTTACGTGAGGGGGGGGGGGGGGGGGGGAGTTCCCTGCACAATTGTACCCCCCCAGCCAATGACGTAACGGAGATCCAAGCTTTAAACGTCGGGATCGCTGTTTACATTTGTTTGAATAGGCAGATCAGGGATTTATGCCTGATTTATGTTGGCGGCATGGTGGCACAGTGGTTAGCACTGCTGCCTCACAGCTCCAGGGTCCCAGGTTCAATTCCAGCCTCGGATGACTGTCTGTGTGGCGTTTGCACTTTCTCCCGTGTCTGCATGGGTTTCCTCCAGGTGCTCTGGTTTCCTCCCACAGTCCAAAGATGTGCAGATTAGGTGGATTGGCCATGCTAAATTGCCCTTTGTGTCCAAAAGGTTAAGTCGGGTTACTGGGTTACGGGGATATGGTGGAAGCCTGGGCTTAAAGTAGGGTGCTCTTTCCAAGGGCCGATGCAGACTCGATGGGCCGATTGGCCTCCTTCTGCACTGTAAATCCTATTCTATGATTCTATGTTGAACTGTACATTCATGTCAGCATAAGGAAACGCCAATGTGATTTGCAACAGATCCCCCATGACGTACACCTGGTGAACAGAACCTGCCAAGGGCACGCAGGTGAGTACTGCCCCAGGGAGAGAAGGTCATGCCCAGGCAGTTTCCTGGCCATGTCCAGGCACTGCCTCCTGGCAGTTACAGGGGCAGTGCCAGAAGGGGTTCCATGGGGGAGATCCTGATGGTTCTGTGTCTGTGGGGAGAGGTAGGGTCTGTGTCTGTGGGAGGTGCGATTCCATTGTTGTGGGGGGGGGGGGGGGGGGGGGGTATTCCGTTCCATGGTGGAGTCCGGGTTTCTGTGGTTGGAGGTTCCTTTATTCTATTTTTATCTTTTTTCATCGTGACACCTTCAAACGGGCTCCCTGACCTTTCATGTTCATCCAGAGCCTGCCCCGCCAGCGTGACATCGTGGGACCGGCCTCCTTGATTTTTTTTTTAATGAAGTGTAAACAAATATAGCGAGACTCTGCTTTTCCCATTTGAGTTGACAGTTAGTCAAAAAAATGGCAAAGATCCATGTTTAATCTTTGAGATATTTCTGAGAATATTGTTGTTTATTAAACGGTGAACAAATTTTAAAAATCAGCTACGTAACATTGCACATATCACACTAACCATTAAACAACAAGGAACATCACTGTTCCATTGGTACCAGTACAAAGCCAAAGCAGCTCATTTTCATTAAAAAAACAAACACATGGAATTACCCCTTGTAGATTCCTCAACAGAAACAGAGGGTAAGCTGAGAATGTGTTATCATGTCCAGAACTTTGTCGTAGAAACAATTTGTCCATTAATGTGTTACGTGTTCCACCTGAGATATTTCTGAGAATATTTTTGTTTATTAAATGATGAACAGTAACAAATTTTAAAAACCAGCTACGTAACATTCCACATATCACACTAACCATTAAACAACAAGGAATATCGATGTTCCATCAGTACCAGTACAAAGCCAAAGCAGCTCATTTTCATTTAAAAAAACACACGGGTTCACCTCTTGTAGGTTCCGCAACAGAAACAGAGGAAAGCCGAGAGTGTGTTACCATGTCCAGAACTTTGTTGTACGATGTGTTACTTGTTCCACCTATCAGTGCTATTCCCTGTCCAGCGATCGCAGCTGTGCAGGCCCTTCCACACGGCTCAATCTCACTGGAACCAAATCCTGGCATCCACATATTCCACTGGCTCTCAAGGTGCAGTTGAACATCCTTGACTTCCAGTGTGTTTAACCCATGGTGACATGCCAGTTACATGTAGCACCCACCACACCAGCAACAAAAGCAACTGCAATCTGCGAAAGCATTTCTTTTACGGTGTCATCAGGTGGCTCATTCAGATCAATGTCACGTATCAGGTCCCGCAGCGTCTTCCTGCTTCAAACCTGATTACCTTCTGGACTCATACAATCCCCTGAGCCCAGTGTTCCAGAGGCCAGGTATCTTCAAATAAATTGTCCTTCTTTCCGGCTACAGAAAGGGAAATAAACAGCAACAGCAGTCTCCAGGCATTAGTAGCCACCAGCAGGAGCAAGCAGCAAACACAACCAGTAGCTGTGAAGTGAGAGATGTGGGGAGCTGCTGTACAAATGGAACAGATATTTTGTGAAATACAAATTTGTGAAGGAAGCCATAATTTCAAGGCAGTAAAACCTTATTTATCAATGCTGTCAAAGAACAGTTGTCAAAGCCCGAATGGCAGAGGAAGAAGGTATACCAATGACATGAGAATGAAAATGTCGATGGTAGCAGAAAGTGGGATTCCAGCAGGAGATGTGCATCATTTGCACAGACACAGAAATTCTGGTGTGTGATGGTTCATTGGAATTGAAATTGGAATTGATTACATGACTGAAGGAGTTTTATGTGTGGGTAGCTTGCAACATAGGGAATATGAAGAATAAGTTTACCCAGGTGGAAATGGTAAGGTATTGAGAAAGAGTTTCATCTTGAAGACATGAACAGTGCATCATAGTGTTGGTGAATGCATGGAAGAACGTATTTGGAGACAAGTTTGTGTAAGAGTAGTTATTTTTCTAAAGAATTAAGTAACTTTATTGTATCCCTTTTGTTATAACTTGAATTGTTAACTGTATACAGTGCAGAGAAATTAGTATAAGAACATAAGAACATAAGAAGTAGGAACAGGAGTAGGCCATATGGCCCCTCGAGCCTGCTCCGCCATTCAATGAGATCATGGCTGATCTTTTGTGGACTCAGCTCCACTTTCCAGCCCGAACACCATAACCCTTAATCCCTTTATTCTTCAAAAAAACTATCTATCTTTATCTTAAAAACATTTGATGAAGGAGCCTCAACTGCTTCACTGGGCAAGGAATTCCATAGATTCACAAACTCAGTCCTAAACCTACTTCCCCTTATTTTGAGGCTATACCCCTAGTTCTGCTTTCACCCGCCAGTGGAAACAACCTGCCCGCATCTATCCTATCTATTCCCTTCATAATTTTATATGTTTCTATAAGATCCCCCCTCATCCTTCTAAATTCCAACGAGTGCAGTCCCAGTCTACTCAACTTCTCCTCGTAATCCAAACCATTCAGCTCTGGGATTAACCTAGTGAATCTCCTCTGCACACCCTCCAGTGCCAGTATGTTCTTTCTCTGGTAAGGAGACCAAAACTGAACACAATACTCCAGGTGTGGCCTCACTAACACCTTATACAATTGCAACATAACCTCCCCAGTCTTAAACTCCATCCCTCTAGCAATGAAGGCCAAAATTCCATTTGCCTTCTTAATCACCTGTTGCACCTGTAAACCAACTTTTTGCGACTCATGCACTAGCACACCCAGGTCTCTTTGCACAGCAGCATGTTTTAATATTTTATCATTTAAATAATACTCCCTTTTGCTGTTATTCCTACCAAAATGGATAACCTCACATTTGTCAACATTGTATTCCATCTACCAGACCCTAGCCCATTCACTTAACCTATCCAAATCCCTCTGCAGACTTCCGGTATCCTCTGCATGTTTTGCTTTACCACTCATCTTAGTGTCGTCTGCAAACTTGGGCACATTGTCCTTGGTCCCAAACTCCAAATCATCTATGTAAATTGTGAACAATTGTGGGCCCAACACTGATCCCCGAGGGACACCACTAGCTCCTGATTGCCAACCAGAGAAACACCCATTAATCCCCACTCTTTGCTTTCTATTAATTAACCAATCCTCGATCCATGCTACTACTTTACCCTTAATGCCATGCATCTTTATCTTATGCAGCAACCTTTTGTGTGGCACCTTGTCAAAGGCTTTCTGGAAATCCAGATATACCACATCCATTGGCTCCCCGTTATCTACCGCTCTGGTAATGTCCTCAAAAAATTCCACTAAATTAGTTAGGCACAACCTGCCCTTTATGAACCCATGCTGCGTCTGCCCAATGGGACAATTTCCATCCAGATGCCCCGCTATTTCTTCCTTGATGATAGATTCCAGAATCTTCCCTGCTACCGAAGTTATGCTCACTGGCCTATAATTACCCGCTTTCTGCCTACCTCCTTTTTTAAACAGTGGTGTCACGTTTGCTCATTTCCAATCTGCCGGACCACGCCAGAGTCTAGTGAATTTTGGTCAATTATCACTCGTGCATTTGCAATTTCCCTAGCCATCTCTTTTAGCACTCTGGGATGCATTCCATCAGGGCCAGGAGCCATGTCTACCTTTAGCCCCATTAGCTTGCCCATCACTACCTCCTTAGTGATAACAATCATCTCAAGGTCCTCACCTGTCATAGCCTCATTTCTATCAGTCACTGGCATGTTATTTGTGTCTTCCACTGTGAAGACCGACCCAAAAAAAACTGTTCAGTTCCTCAGCCATTTCCTCAGCCAGATGTAACCAAGATAATTGTGCAGTTGGATCTGTCCATTATCTGGTACTTGCTGGCTATGGATAATAACATGGGGAGGAAATGGTTCCTTAAGAATTCAGCTGATTATTCATTTTTGCCATTTGTCACTTGTCAAATGATCCATTTTAGTTAATTTGCATTTGATCATTCAGATGCCTGATTTGTATAATTATCCACGTCTTTAAGTTGTCAATCAACGTTATCTTTTTTTGTCCCAGGCAGATGTAACAATTTGAAGGTGTGACATGTGAAGCCCTTGAAACAAGAGTAACACAAAACAGATTAATTAAATTGCTCAAACTATTTTACCCACTGAACTAGACAAAGCTAATAATTAAATTTTGAATCCACTAATAGGTTTATAAATCACATATTTCTTTAGAAATGTTGCTAAATTTGGTTTCAACAACCCTCTGTAGATACATAGAACATAGACTATCACAGCGCAGTACAGGCCCTTCGGCCCTCGATGTTGCGCCGACCTGTGAAACCACTCTAAAGCCCATCTACACTATTTCCTTATCGTCCATATGTCTATCCAATGACCATTTCAATGCCCTTAGTGTTGGCGAGTCCACTACTGTTGCAGGCAGGGCATTCCACGCCCTAACTACTCTCTGAGTAAAGAAACTACCTCTGACATCTGTCTTCTATCTATCTCCCCTCAATTTAAAGCTATGTCCCCTCGTGCTAGACATCACCATCCGAGGAAGAAGGCTTTCGCTGTCCACCCTATCCAATCCTCTGATCATCTTGTATGCCTCAATTAAATCACCTCTTAACCGTCTTCTCTCTAACGAAAACAGCCTCAAGTCCCTCAGCCTTTCCTCATAAGATCGTCCCTCCATACCAGGCAGCATTCTGGTAAATCTCCTCTGCACCCTTTCCAATGCTTCCACATCCTTCCTATAATGCGGCGACCAGAATTGCACGCAATACTCCAAATGCGGCCTGTACAATGTGGTTGCAGCTGTACACCAGAGTTTTGTACAGCTGCAACATGACCTCATGGCTCCGAAACTCAATCCCTCCACCAATAAAAGCTAACACACCGTACGCCTTCTTAACAACTCTCTCAACCTGTGTGGCAACTTTCAGGGATCTATGTACATGGACACCGAGATTTCTCTGCTCATCCACACTGCCAAGAATCTTACCATTAGCCAGTACTCTGTCTTCCTGTTATTCCTTCCAAAATGAATCACCTCACACTTTTCTGCATTAAACTCCATTTGCCACCTCTCAGCCCAGCGCTGCAGCTTATCTATGTCCCTCTGTAACTTGTAACATCCGTCCGCACTGTCCACAACTCCACTGTCTCTAGTGTCATCTGCAAATTTACTCACCCATCCGTCTACGCCCTCCTCCAGGCCATTTATAAAAATGACAAACAGCAGTGGCCCCAAAACAGATCCTTGTGGTACACCACTAGTAACTGGACTCCAGTCTGAACATTTCCCATCAACCACCACCCTTTGTCTTCTTCCAGCTAGCCAATTTCTGATCCAAACTGCTAAATCACCCTGAATCCCATGTCTCCGTATTTTACATAGGAGGTAGGGACAGATGGCTCCATACTGATAACATTCTCCTTAAACATGAGAGTCCGGGCAGCCATTTTCTATCCGGATCAAAATATACTTTCCCTGATTATTCGCAATCCTTATTTTCATATTTTCTTTCTAAATTCTTGAAGTCTGCGCAAGCTGTCTTTTCCTTAAGCAAGAAATCATTTCTGTATTTTTTAAAAGTTAAATTGTTTTATAAATTACTTCTCTTTAAGTCTTTTGCTGGCAAGGCTTTATTGAGAATAGATCTAAGTTTCTCTCAATTGTAATCAGTAGAGGCAATAAAAGATTCTTACACCGCAACCGAGAAGTGTAACTCAAATTTCTACCGAGTTTTAAAGTGTATGCGAGACTGCACTTGAACCGCATGATAGATCTCTGCACCCTCCCATTTCCTTAACCCTTCCCCATTACCCTTCCCTGTCATTCCTCCGTATTCTCCTCGCCATTACCATTCCCTCTTAACTCCTCACAATTACAACTGTCCATTGCCCTCTCGGCTTCCAATTACCTCTCCCCATTCCCTGTCTAAATTACCCATCCCCCCTGCAAATTACACTTCCCCATTCACTATCACTCCCCAGCCCCTCTTAATTACCCTTCCACTTTTCCCCTTCCCAATTACCCCTCTCCCCTTAACGCTCTCCCAATTATCCAATCCAATTACCCCCATTCCCTCCTCCTCACCTCACCCCAATCCCGCTCTCCCTCCCCACTATCCATCCCCCCTCTCCACCATGCATCCCACCCTACGGATTATATTCCAAAGAGAAAATGCTGGAAAATCTCAGCAGGCCTGGCAGCATCTGTAGGGAAGAGAAAATAGCTAACGTTTTGAGTCCAATGATGCTTGGCCAAAGCTGGGATTATATTTCTTTCTTTCCGAATGGATGGTGATTTATTGCTGTCCCTGCTTTGAAGCTTCCTTTTGGTCTTTGCCCCTCAGAGATGCCGACCTCTGGGGTAATGCGGCCACCATTATTGACAAGGATCATGGGAGCAGTAACAAGAGTGAACCACGGGGAGCTGTCTCCTCCGACACTGCCACTGGGAGAGTCTGGACAACCAGTGCAGTGATCCATAGAATCCCTACAGTGCAGAAGGAGGCCATTCAGCCCAACGAGTCTGCACCAACCGGACTGGGATCCCCACCCCCGCAACCCCGCCGAACCTTTGGACGCGAAGGGACAATTTAAGGGGGCCGATCCCCCTGAGCCGCACATGTTTGGCCGAGAGGAACCCCAGGCAGGCACTGGGCCGCGATGAAACGGGGACTGCCGCTGGGCCGCGGAGAAACCGGGACTGCCGCTGGGCCGGGGTGAAACTGGGACTGCTGCTGGGGCAGCCGTGCCCAGCCAGTGGTGGCACTGGATCCGGGGGGGGGTCACGAAGTGGCTTCCACACCCATGTGCTGAAGCGAATGAAATGTTGACCCAGCGCACATTAGTCTAAGTTACCTTTGGTTTGTGTCAGAAATAAAGATGAATTTCCGCCCTCTGCTTTCGCGCGCTTTTCCCGGGACCTTCTCTTTGCTCCGATACAGACTTTGAATAATGATATAAATAGATGCATGCTTTCACTTCTTTTTCAGAACATTCTTCAAGAAAAACAAAAGTACTTTCCACTCGCTTGCAAACTTTAGCACGTAAGGTTTTTTAATGCAATCTTAATCTTATTTTGAAGCGTTTCATTTTTTAATTCATTTCCGGGATGTGGGCATCGCTGGCTAGGCCAGCATTTATTGCCCAATGTTCGTTCCATTCAGAAGGTGGTAATGAGCTGCCTCATGGACCGCTGCAGTCCCTCAGGTGTAGGAACACCCACAGTGCTGTTAGGGAGCGAATTTCAGGATTTTGGCCCAGTGACAGTGATAATGAGTGACTTGGAGGGGAGCCTCCAGGTGGTGTTATTTCCGTGTGTGTGCTGCTCTTGACCTTCTAGGTGGTAGTGGTCGTGGGTATGGGAAATTTTGCCTAATTTACCTTGGTGAGTTCCTGCAGTGCTTCTTGGTTTAGCACAGGGCTAAATCGCTGGCTTTGAAAGCAGACCAAGGCAGGCCAGCAGCGCGATTCAATTCCCGTACCAGCCTCCCCGAACAGGCGCCGGAATGTGGCGACTAGGGGCGTTTCACAGTAACTTCATTTGAAGCCTATTTCTGACAATAAGCGATTTTCATTTCATCCATTTCATAGATATTACACACTGCTGCTACTGTGCATCAGTGGTGGAGGGATTGAATGTTTTTGGGCAGGATAGCAATCAAGTGCGTTGCTTTGTCTTAGATGGTGTCAGGTTGCTTGAGTGTTGTTGAAGCTGTACTCCTTCAAGCAAATGGAGAGTATTCAATTACACTCCTGATTTGTGCCTTATAAGTGGACAGGCTTTGGGGAATCAGGAGGCTAGTTACTCTTGCAGGATTCCTAACCTTTGACCTGCTCTGGTAGTCACAGTATTTATATGATTAGTCCAGTTCAGTTTCTGGTTAATGAGAACCCCCAGGATGTTGATTGTGGGGATTCAGTGATGGCAATGCCATTGAATGTAAATGGCCGATGGTTAGGTGCTCGCTTGTTGGAGATGGTCATTGCCTGGCACTTGTGTGGCACAAATGTTACTTGCCACTTGTCAGCCCAAGCCTGAATTTGTCCAGGTCTTGCTGCATTTGAATATTGACTGCTTCAGTATCTGAGGAGTTGCGAATGGTAATGAATATTGCGCAGTCATCCGCAAACGTCCCCACTTCTGACCTTATGATGGAAGTAAGGCTATTGATGAAGCAACTGAAGAAGGATTGGTACTAGGAAACTATCCTAATGAACTCCAGAAGTGATGCCCTGGAGCTGAGATGATTGACCTTCAACCACCAGAACAACTTACTTTATGCTAGGTATGATTCCAACCAGTGGAGAGTTCCCCCCCTGCTTCCCATTGGCTTCAGTTTTGCGAGGGTCCTTGAAACCATACTCAGTCAAATGCTTACTTTGCATTGGTTGAATAAACTCGGTTTGGTCTCACTGGAACGACGGAGGTTGAGGGGCGACCTGATAGAGGTTTACAAAATTATGAGGGGCATAGACAGAGTGGATAGTCAGAGGCTTTTCCCCAGGGTAGAGGGGTCAATTACTAGGGGGCATAGGTTTAAGGTGCGAGGGGCAAAGTTTAGAGGAGATGTACGAGGCAGGTATTTTACACAGAGGGTAGTGGGTGCCTGGAACTCGCTGCCAGAGGAGGTGGTGGAAGCAGGGACGATAGTGACATTTAAGGGGCATCTGGACAAATACATGAATAGGATGGGAATAGAGGGATACAGACCCAGAAAGTGTAGAAGATTTTAGTTTAGTTTACCCGACAATGTGGAAAATTGTGCAGATATATCCTGTACGTAAGAAATAGGATAAATCTCACCTGGCTAATTACCTTCCCATCAATAACTCTCGATCATCAGTAAATTGATGAAAGGGGTCATTAACAGTGATATTAAATGGCTCTAACTCAGCATTAACTTGCTCATGGCACTCAGTTTGGGTTCCATCAGGGCCACTCAGCTGCTGACCTCATTACAACCTTGGTTCAAACATGGACAAAAGAGCTCAACTTCAGAGGTGAGGTGAGAGTGACTGCCCATGGGCAGCATGGTCGGCACGGGCTTGGAGGGCCGTAGGGCCTGTTCCTATGCTGTACCTTTCTTTGTTCTTTGTTCTTTTGTTCTTTTTGATGTTAAGGGCAGTCACTCTCACCTCACCTCTGAAGTTGAGCTCTTTTGTCCATGTTTGAACCAAGGTTGTAATGAGGTCAGCAGCTGAGTGGCCCTGATGGAACCCAAACTGAGTGCCATGAGCAAGTTAATGCTGAGTTAGAGCCATTTAATATCACTGTTAATGACCCCTTTCATCAATTTACTGATGATCGAGAGTTATTGATGGGAAGGTAATTAGCCAGGTGAGATTTATCCTATTTCTTACGTACAGGATATATCTGCACAATTTTCCACATTGTCGGGTAAATGCTGTACAGTAAATGGGCGATGGTTGCTTGAGTTTCTAGATGTGTTCGAAGTCTATCCCATTAAGCACGGTGTTGGTGACACACAACAGATGGAGGGTATCCTCAATATGAAAGCGGGATTTCATCTCCACAAGGACTGTACGGTGGTCACCCCTACTGAAACTGTCATGGACAGATGCATCTTCAGCAGGAAGATTGGTTCTTGTTGGTTCCCTTGCCACCTGCCACAGTCCCAGTCTAGCAGCTATGTTCTTTAGGACCTGGCCATCTCAGTCTGTGGTGGTACTATCAAGTCACTCTTGGCGATGGATGTTGAAGTCCACCACCCAGTGTACATTCTGCGTCCTTGTTACCATCAAAGCTTCCTCCAAATGGCATTCATCAGATGAGGGAGGACAGTACATGGTCATCAATAGGATATTTGACCTGGTGCCATGAGATTTCATGGGGTCCAGAATCAATGTTCAGGACTCCCAGACCAACTCCCTCCCAACAGTATAGCACTGTGCCGCCACGTCTGCTGGGTCTGTCCTGCCAGTGGGACAGGACATACCCAGGAATGGCGATGGTGGTGTCTGAGACATTAGCTGTAAGGTATAACTCCATGAGTATGACTATATCTGGCTGTTGCTTGACTAATCTATGGGACTGTTCTCCCAATTTTGACAGAAGCCCTAGTAAGCAGGATTACGCAGGGTTAACACGGCTGGGTTTGCCATAGTTGTTTCCATTGCCGAGGTCAATGCTGGGTGGTCCATCCAGTTTCCTTCTTTTTGTAGCGATTGAATACAACTGAGTGGTCTAGGGCATGTAAGAGTGAATCACATTTCTGTGCCACTGGAGTCACATGTAGGCCAGGTAAGGATGGCAGGTTTCCTTCTTGAAGAACATTAGTGAATCCGTTAGCTTTTTCACAACAATCGACAATGGTCATTGTTAGATTTTAATTCCAGATTCTATTGAGTTGAGACCCGGGTCTCCAAAGCATTACCTTGGGTCTCTGGATTGCTAGACCAGTGACAATGCCATTGTGCCACCACCTCCCCATTTCTGAGAGATGTGGTAAGCCACTATATAAGTGAATATTTGGGCAAAGTGGGATAATTATTGAAGGATACTGAATGTGTTGGCATGGTGGTGTTGTAGTGGACTTCTGTGAACTAATCACAGGAAATTCAAGTACAGGTCACGATCATGTATTCAAGCACATAGGGAGAGCAGTGTCTAAGAGATCCCTAATACAGCACTCTGCCAAAAACTTCACCTTATTTACAAGGTGAAGATTTTAACTGGCCCTCCTCCCCATGAAGAAATGTGGCCGATCTGATATCCCGAAGACTGCAACTCTCGGGCATGACTCCACTCTCATCCCCACCAGCTTGGACATTGCCTCGAAGAGAGCTGTCCAGAACCCAGCAAGTCTGGGGCAAGACCAGAACATGTGGGCGTGGTTGGCCGGGCCGCTTTGGCACCGTTCGCATCTATCCTCCACCTCTGGGAAGAACGTGCTCTTTCAGGTTCTAATTAAGTGGGCTCTGTGTACCACTTTTAACTGCATTAGGCTTAGCCTTGCGCATGTGGAAGCGGAGTTGACCCTGTGCAGTCACTCCAGAATCCTCCCCAAGTCCTCCTCCCACTTCTCCCTCATCTCGTCCAGTTGGGTGCTGGCCCCCCTTAGCAGCCGCCCATCATGTCACCACAGTTCCCTTTCCCTAAGATGTCTGCATCCAGCAGGTCCTCTAACAGTGACTGTCATGGTGGTTACGGGTACATCCTTGTTTCCCTTTGTAGGAAATGTTTGATTTGTAGGTACCTGAGTTCATTGCCCCTGTCAGCTGGAATCTTTCTTTCAGTTCTTCAAGCATTGTTAACCTGTTGTTGGTGTAAAAGTCCCTAACTGTCAGCGTCCCCCGACCTGTCTCCACTTTTTGAAGGTGGTGTCCATAGTCACCAGCGTGAACCTGTGGTTGTTTCTGATGGGGGCTTTGTTGGGCATTTCAGTTAGCCCGAAATACTGCTGCAGTTGGTTCCACGACCGGAGTGTTGCTACCACCACTGGGCTCGTTGAATATTTATTAGGTGAAGATGGGAGTGCCTCCGTGGCTAGGGCCTGGAGGGAGATCCCTCTGCAGGAGCCCTCCTCCATAAGCACCCACTCGGCCTCTGGTTCCTTTATCCACCTCTTTACCCTCTCTGTAGTCGCTGCCCAGTGGTAATATTGTAGGTTTGGGAGGCTAGGCCACCCTGGATCTCGTTCTCTGCAGTACTCTCTTTGGGATCCTTGCATTCTTCCTGTCCCAAACAAATGCCATAACCAGTTTGTCCAGTGAATTGAAAAAGGCCTTGGGAATGTAGATCGGGATGGATCTAAACAGGAAGAAGAACCTGGGCAGTACGTTCATTTTGATCGTTTGCACCCTCCCTGCCAGGGAGAGTGGGAGTGTGTTCCATCTCTGCAGGTCCTTTTTCACTTCCTCTGTCAGGCTGGTCTGATCCCACTTGTGGTGGGCCTGTTTAAACGGCAGCCCCTCCAGCTTTGCCCCTCCTCCTTGAGGGTTCACCAGGAAGATCTCACTCAGGTTAAGTTTGTAGCCCGAGAAGGCTCCAAACTCTTTCAAGAGTGCCATGATTCCTTCCATGCTGCTTCGCGGGTCTGAGATGTAGAGGAGCAGGTCATTGGCATAGAGTGAGACCCTGTCCTCTCTGTCTCCTCTCCGGATACATGTCCAATTCTTTGCTGTCCTCAGCGCGATCACTAGTGGTTCGACCGCTTGGGCAAACAGCAGCAGGGATAATGGGCATCCCTGCCTTGTGCCTCTATGCAGCTGTTAGAGCTCGTGGTATTTGGCTGTACGCTCGCTGAAGGAGCGTTGTATAAGTGTCTCACCCAGGCGGTGAATCCTGATCCAAGCGCAAACCACTTCTGTACCTCTATCAGGTACATCCATTCGACTCTATCGAAGGCCTTTTCAGCATCCAGGGAGACGATCACTTCAGGTGTTCTCTCACCGGTTGGGATCAGGATGACGTTCAACAGGCACTTGATGTTCGATGTTAGCTGTCTACCCATGACAAAACCAGCCTGGTTTTGCTACTACCTCTGGTACACAGTCCTCCAGCCTTTTGGCTAGGATCTTGGCCAGTATTTTTGCATCTGCGTTTAGCAGCAGGATGGGTCTGTAGAGACCACATTCTGTTTGGTCTTTGTCTTTTTTCAGTATCAGCGAGATTGAGGCTTGTGTTAACATAGGGGAGAGTGTGCCCCTCTCCAGCGAGTCTATGAACATCCCCCGCAGTGCGGGGCCAGTGCTGTCGCGAATCTTTTGTAGAAGTCCACCGGGAACCCGTCTGGTCCTGGTGCCGTCCCCACCTGCATGGAGCTAATACTCTCCATGACCTTTCCCAGTTCTGGCGGTGCTTCCAGGACCCGTTTCCTGTCCTCCCCCACGACTGGCATGTCCAGTCCATCTAGGAATTGCTTCATACCGAGTACCCTGCTGGGGGATCTGAGGTGTACAGCCCCTGGTAGAAGGTCTCAAATGACTTGTTGACCTTTTCCGGCTCTGCTACTAATTTGCCTTTGCTATCCCTAATCTGGGCTATTTCCCTCGTGGCTGCCTGCTTTCGTAGCTGGTGAGCCAGCAGGTGGCAAGCCTTGTCTCTGTGCTCATACAGGGTCCCCGTGCCTGGCGGAGTTGGTGTTTGCTTTCCTCTTGGAAAGCAGGTCAAAGTCCATTTGTAGCTTTTTCCTCTCCACCAGGAGCTCTAAGTCGGGGCCTCAGAGTATCGCCGGTCTACCTCCAGAATGGAGACAACTAGCTGTTGCCTAGCCACCCTCTCTTCCCTGTGTTTCCGTGCTTTGTGAGCTATAATTTCACCCCTGATCACAGCCTTCAGCACCTCCCAGAACATGGAGGGTGAGACCTCCCCATTCTGGTTATTAGTAAAAAACTCGTCTATGGCCTGTGAGAGTTCCTCGCAGAATGCCTTATCGGCCAGGAGGGCCACGTCCAACCTCCATGGGGGAGTGTTGGGCACGGCCCGTCTCCAACCTCACATTAACATAGCGTGGAGCGTGGACATCCGGTGGGGTGGGCGAGCAGGGTGGCCGCAAAAAAAAGAGCTCCCGCCGGTGGCCGCGATTCGCGGCGATTTCGGGGAAATCCCGAGACCCAATGCACTCCCCGACTATCGTCGGCCTTTGGGGCCGCCACGAGCAGCCAGCGGGGCCGGCTTAAAAGCCAGTGAAGAACCCCGCGCGGGTGTCGGGCGGCGGAGGCTGAGGCACCGGGCCCGGCAGGTCGGAGCAGCGGGGGCGGAGCTTCGAAGAGGTCGAGGCGGCAGGCCCGAGCGCCATGTACGGAGGGTGCTCCACGTCGGATGGCTCCTACCTAGGAAGAAGAAGGCTGAAGCGGAGAATCACTGCCATTGGCGCCGGCGTGGTTGGCGCAGCGCCGGTCGGAGGCCGCTCTACGCGGCCGGCCCGCCGATTCTTGGCCCGGGATGGGCCGAGCGGCCATCATAAAAACGTTGAGTCCCGCTGGTGCCATCCACATCTGCCCTCAGCCGACGGGAACTCGGCGTGGGGGGGAGGGGGTCCGACCCCGGGAGGGGGAGGGGGGGGGCTCCGGAATGTGGCCTGGCCCGCAATCGGGGTCCACCAGTCGGCGGGCCGGCCTCTCTGACAGCCTCCTTTCTTCCGCGCTGGCCCCTGTAGCCCTGTGCCATGATGCGTCGGGGCCGGCGCGTTGAAGGAAGCCACTGCGTATGCGCGCGTTGGCGCCGTTGCCACTGTGCATGTGCAGACCCCACGGTGCTCAGTTCACGCCAGGATCAGAAGCTGGAGCAGCACGAACTGCTCCAGTGCCGTGCTGGCCCCCATTGCTGATCCTGAGGCCGTGTTGACGCCGTCGAGAAACGCGACAGCGTTTCCGACGGCGTCAACACTTAGGCTCAGGATCACAGAATCCCGCCCCCCATTTTTGGCCTCTGACGATATTCTGCTGCAATTAGGGGATTTACACCCACGGCTAACGGACCTGCAAAATCACACTACAGATGCTTGATTGGTTTAAAGATCCACTTTGCCATTAAGTTACAAATCACGAGTGTTCTTTCTCTCATCCCACATTGATGTAACTCTTAAAGAAGTGATATTTCTGTTCTTCTTTAATTTAGAATATCCAATTCATTTTTTCCAATTAAGGGGCAATTTAGCGTGGCCAATCCACCTAGCCTGCACATCTTTGGGGTGTGGGGCAAAACCCACGCAAACACGGGGAGAACGTGCAAATTCCACACGGACAGTGACCCAGAGCCGGGATTGAACCTGGGACCTCGGCGCCGTGAGGCAGCAGGGCTAACCCACTGCCCCACTGTGCTGCAACCGAAGATGTGACATTTCTGAAGTGGGATGCCCTTCAACCAATAATGATCACAAAATTGACGAAACAAGTTGATCAAACTAAGTTATCAGTTGGATTTTCCAGCCCATGGGAAACTACACAGTTAATAGCTAAATTCAGAACATGATAAACACATTTGCAAATCAAATCATTCTTCAAAAGTATTATTAAATTTGGTTGCAACAAAATTCTGTGGATACATGGTGGACACAGGTCCCTTTAAAAGTGAGAGAAATAAGTGCATGTTTTCATTTACTTTTCAGGCCCAGTTCACTCAGCACAACAACATTTTCATAGTCGTTTAAGTCCTCTCGCTCCTCCAGGTGTTGGCGGTTTTGTAAGTTCTCCAGGAATGGCTTTCCGTAAGTTTTTTGAAATAAACCTTCATCTTGGGTTGAATTCTCAGCCTCTTAATGTCGGCAGCTAGAATCATGATCGGGCGGAGAAAACATGACAATCCAACAATCGCGATTTCGATTCCAATACGATATCGATTCCGATACGACATTCCAGTCCCCTGTTAGTGGTGTGAGTGAGGTTTTCTCATCATGCCAGCGAGTCCATACAAATCCATAATTTGCAAGGATTTGAATGTCATCAGCAGGTCGGATACCACATGCTTCATCCTTCCACGATGCTCCGCCCTTCTCAGGTTGATATCATGCAGGCATAAATTGGTGTCAGTAAGCGGGGTCAGTAAGTAAATGGCAAAGGGAAGATCGAAGAGTTCATAAGAAAGACGTTTATTCAGCATAACAGCAGTATTTACACAGGACCCAGTTACCCATCTCAAGGTCCTCACTCCTTTCTGACTTGTTATACTCGTGCTGGTTAACTCAAACCCAATCAGCACTAGGAAACATTCAGCCCCAGCTGGATGAGTCCCATGTCTGGTTATGACACCCCTCCCCACAAAGTCCCAAAACTCTCATAATCGACTATGGAGGAGAGGCCCAAAACAAAATTGAGGAGAATAAAAAATCGGTACAACAAAACCAGACAAGGACAACAAAAAAACATTTTGGGCCCATCAAGGCATCACAAAAACGCGGGAACAGGATGGTCCAGCATACACCTTGCCGAACAGTACATCCGGCCCAACACCCCCACTAACCACACAAAGAGCGAAACCGTTAACAGCCAAGCCCTGGGGACGATGCGCACCGTAGTGTCTGACCCATCGACCCAAGGCCTTACCGGCACGGCATAACATTCAGCCACAAGGGGACCAGGTTGATGGTGGGGGGGTGGGGGGGTAATCATCAGACAATGCCCAAAACTACAACACATATACCCCAAAAACACTCACGTCAGCCAGCGTGCAGAAAAGAAAGGGGAATTTACTGTGCCCACCGACCGCCCAGGGAATTGTCGCCCCAGAATTTCTATAGTACCAATTTAATCCTACACATCACACAAAAAAATAATATCCAGTCCACACACCGACAGTGTCTGTAGGCACAAAGCTTGCAACCATGAAGCAACGTTAATAGTCATGTATAATACAGCTGTAGTCCATCTTGCAATCCCAATCATCATGGAACAGTCTTTCAAAATCAAACCGCACTCACAAACGCTAATGACAGTCCCAAAGGGCAGCGGCCAACTCCAATAAGGACTCCCCAGTAAACCATTCGTCCACAACAAGCCGGCATCGTGAAAAGGCCACAAATGGAAAACGGATGAAAACATGGTGTGACCATCACCAGAAGTCGACCTGGTGATGTCACCTCCAGTACTGCTGGATACAGCAGACCCCAAAACTCTCCCAGCACACGCGCTCCACCAGCCGGCATCAATCCTCTCCTGCCATTTCAATTCAGGTTCCAGAAAAAAGGCCTGGCAGCAACAAAAGCCTGTACCTCAGTCGACACTCTTAAAAATAATTTCAGGGAAAGCGGCCGACAGCTCCAATTCATCCTGGTCGTCAATGTTTATTCAGCATAACAGCAGTATTTACACAGGACCCAGTTACTCATCTCAAGGTCACTCCTTTCTGACCTGTTATACTCGTGCTGGTTAACTCACAACTCAATCAGCACTTGGGAACAATCAGCCCCAGCTGGATGAGTCCCATTGGGCTATCACACAGGCCTGGGCACCATGGCTGCCGAAGGGGAGTGAGAAGGTAAGAAAACTCTCTAAACTTGTCGGGCTTTCTGGGGGGTGGCTGCTGGGCCATGGGGAGTAGCGGGAAACAACTAGGTGCCAAGTCCGGGCACTCTGGGTGACCCCCTCAGGATCAGTGTAACCTGGTTCAGACCACCATTGCCACAGTATGTTACTTAAACGCACCCTTTTTGTGCTTCTTACAGATTGGTCACACTGCTGACTGCTCACTGTACACTGTAAATGCTCAGAGAGCCTCTGGTCCTAAGGGAAGGCAGCCAACCTACTGGAAACCCTCAGACCCTCGCAATATTATCAACGGGAAAGGTGTGGCCATTATCAATCCCCGGCCCACCAGGTGGTGGCACTCCTTACTGCACTCCACAGAAGCGCAGACCCACAGCATAGGAAGCAGGGGAATAGCAAAGCTCACCCCAAACAAAGGACACATGCACCATGGCATCATCCCTGGCACAATTCTCCTCTCAGAGTGGAAGCCTCACCAATGGCACCATCAGATAGACCACCTCTGACTCCAAGCCCTGCCTGTCCACAGCACCCCTGCTCCCATCCACCCTGCCCCTGGCCAGGAAACCTGACAAGCTCTCTTTCGCAACCTGTGTATAAAATCCAGGCTTCACATCATGCTGTAGCTAGGTTCCCAGTAAATGCACATTTACCTCGCTCACCCCATCTGTACGACCTTCCCACACACCAACCTTGGAAGTGTGGAGGCGACTGACAGCACACGGTGACCTTCTCCACCACACAACCAGTTACCATCCTGCTGGCTTGAAAACACATGGCCCACCCAGTGATGTGACCCTCAACAGACCCCAATGGGGGAAACAGGACAGGGACCACAGAACCTATCGCTAACACGGGTTGCAGCAGCCACCGGTACCGCTGTTGACAGGGACCGATGGTGAGAATAAAAGATCCTGACATCACATGCTAGGTGCCACTCACTGATGGGGACCAGGATGCCCGGCCAGCAGGAATTACCACCATCGCTGGCATGCCGCATGTCGAGGGGGTGATCGATGGCCTACATGTCCCCTCTGAGCACAGGTTCAACAGCAGGTTCCCTTCATCATTAGGAAGGGGTTCTGCTGCCTGAATGTGTCGTTGGTGTGTGATCACCAGCTGTGCATCATGCACGTCGCCGATATTACCCAGGCAGCAAATACGGCACTGGCACACGATGAGGTTTCCGGCACCTTCAAGGCACTCCCTCGGGTGAAGGGTTGGCTCTTGGGTGACAAGGGTTACCTGCTGACGTCATAGCCGATGTTACCTATGCGGAGGCCCCAGACCGATATGAAAAATGAAATGAAAATGAAAACCGCTTATTGTCACAAGTAGGCTTCAAATGAAGTTACTGTGAAAAGCCCCTAGTCGCCACATTCCGGCGCCTGTTCGGGGAGGCTGGTACGGGAATTGAACTGTGCTGCTGGCCTGCCTTGGGCTGCTTTCAAAGCCAGTGATTTAGCCCAGTGTGCTAAACCTGATATAATGATGCCCATGCAGTAACCAGGAGTTTCATTGAGCGGTGCAGTCCCATCCTCAAGATGCGCTTCCGATGCCTGGATCGCTCTGGTGGGCTACTCCAATATAGCCCCAGGAGTATTTGAGTATTGTGCGGGCCAGCTGCATCCTGCACAACATCGTACAACAGACAGGTGACATGCTGGAGCTGGAGGAAAAACTCAAGGCCTCATCTGAAGAGGAGGAGCTGCAGGAGGATCCAGACATGGAGCCTGAGTTGGCAGCGCAGGCCACCCACATGTGATCTAGGGCCACAGGACAACCTCATCACCTCCCGATTCACCAACAGGGAGGCCTAGCCACCGGCATCTCTGCCATTCTGTCGCACCTCTCCAGGCACCAACCCGTCAACTTCATACAGAGTCTCCCTTCTCCATAACCGCTCACCCCTTCCCTCTCCCTCAGTCCTTCACTGCATCATCTCCCTCGACTTCCATTCCTTCCTACTACCAGAGCTCCCCCTCCCCCATCTAGCAGCTTCACCACAAGGAGTTGGCACTGATGTGTTGGGTAGGCTGGGTCGATGTGGACTGCACTTAATGCAGTGTAGCAAGAGACAGACCTCCAACACTTGATAAGATGCAACACAATTTTATTTAACATCTAAACTATTGTACATGTTCAACTGTGGGTTGACACGATGCTGACTTGACTGGAGACCTGATACTAGCCTAACCAGGCTTACTAGCTACCACATGGTGTTTGCACTGGCCAGCTCACTAACTCTGACTGTCTCAGAGGCTGGGTCCCGAGAGAGCGGGAAAACTGGTGCCCTCAGGCTTTATAGTGGTCGTGTCCTGTCTGATGATTGGCTGCTCTGTTCCGCGTGCTTACTGGTCATCCTGTGTGTCAATCACTGCCTGTCTGCACTCCATTATATACATAGATGTATATTATGACAGACGCAGGGTTGGCAGTATCGGCGGGTCTTGTCCACAGGATGGAGGATGATGATGACACGCTGTGAGATAAGCTCTCATCGTTTGACAAAGTCTGACTTATGCCTTTAGGATCACAAGCGCATGTGTGTTGGCAATTCCTTCTCACGGGCCCATATATCTTGTGGAGGGGGAGAGGTTATGGGAGATGGTGAACGGCTAAGGCTCACTCACTGTGGATGCTATCATACAAGGCAGGCTGACACATCCGGCACCGTGCCCTGCCACCTCTGGAGGTATGCGTGGCTCATGTCAAATTTTGTAAATGACTTCCTTAGGCAGCTCGGGTGAGTCACCAACACAGTGCCCCTGGCAACACTCCTCTCCCTCATTCCTCACATCACCTCCCCAATCCCCAGAGGCCAACAACACCCCACCTGCCTGCATCTCCCTTTACAAAGAACAAAGAAAAGTGCAGCACAGGAACAGGCCCTTCGGCCCTCCAAGCCTGTGCCGATCATGATGCCCTAACTAAAAAAAAACTTTCTGCCCTTACTCGGTCCAAAGAACAAAGAACAAAGAAATGTACAGCACAGGAACAGGCCCTTCGGCCCTCCAAGCCCGTGCCGACCATGCTGCCCGACTAAACTACAATCTTCTACACTTCCTTGGTCCGTATCCCTCTATTCCCATCCTATTCATGTATTTGTCAAGATGCCCCTTAAATGTCACTATCGTCCCTGCTTCCACCACCTCCTCCGGCAGCTAGTTCCAAGCACCCACTACCCTCTGCGTAAAAAACTTGCCTCGTACATCTACTCTAAACCTTGCCCCTTTCACCTTAAACCTATGCCCCCTGGTAATTGACCCCCTACCCCGGGGAAAAGCCTCTGACTATCCACTCTGTCTGTGCCCCTCATAATTTTGTAGACCTCTATCAGGTCGCCCCTCAACCTCCTTCGTTCCAGTGAGAACAAACATTCTGGTAAATCTCTTCTGCACCCTCTCTAAAGCCTCCACATCCTTCTGGTAGTGTGGCGACCAGACTTGAACACTATACTCCAAGTGTGGCCTAACTAAGGTTCTATACAGCTGCAACATGACTTGCCAATTCTTATACTCAATGCCCCGGCCAATGAAGGCAAGCATGCCGTATGCCTTCTTGACTACCTTCTCCACCTGTGTTGCCCCTTTCAGTGACCTGTGGACCTGTACTCCTAGATCTCTTTGACTTTCAATACTCTTGAGGGTTCTACCATTCTACCATTCACTGTATATTCCCTACCTGCATTAGACCTTCCAAAATGCATTACCTCACATTTGTCCGGATTAAACTCCATCTGCCATCTCTCCGCCCAAGTCTCCAAACAATCTAAATCCTGCTGTATCCTGTGACAGTCCTCATCGCTATCCGCAATTCCACCAACCTTTGTGTCGTCTGCAAACTTACTAATCAGACCAGTTACATTTTCCTCCAAATCATTTATATATACTACAAACAGCAAAGGTCCCAGCACTGATCCCTGTGGAACACCACTGGTCATAGCCCTCCAATTAGAAAAGCATCCTTCCATTGCTACTCGCTGCCTTCTATGACCTAGCCAGTTCTGTATCCACCTTGCCAGCTCACCCCTGATCCCGTGTGACTTCACCTTTTGTACTAGTCTACCACGAGAGACCTTGTCAAAGGCCTTACTGAAGTCCATATAGACAACATCCACTGCCCTACCTGCATCAATCATCTTAGTGACCTCCTCGAAAAACTCTATCAAGTTAGTGAGACACGACCTCCCCTTCACAAAACCATGCTGCCTCTCACTAATACGTCCATTTGCTTCCAAATGGGAGTAGATCCTGTCTCGAAGAATTCTCTCCAGTAATTTCTCTACCACTGAAGTAAGGCTCACCGGCCTATAGTTCCCTGGATTATCCTTGCTACCCTTCTTAAACAGAGGAACAACATTGGCTATTCTCCAGTCCTCCGGGACATCCCCTGAAGACAGTGAGGATCCAAAGTTTTCTGTAAAGGCCTCAGCAATTTCCTCTCCAGCCTCCTTCAGAATTCTGGGGTAGATCCCATCAGGCCCTGGGGACTTATCTACCTTAATATTTTTTAAGACACCCAACACCTCGTCTTTTTGGATCTCAATGTGACCCAGGCTATCTACATACCCTTCTCCAGACTCAACATCTACCAATTTCTTCTCTTTGGTGAATACTGATGCAAAGTATTCATTTCGTACCTCGCCCATTTCCTCTGGCTCCACACATAGATTCCCTTGCCTATCCTTCAGTAGGCCAACCCTTCCCCTGGCTACCCACTTGCTTTTTATGTACGTGTAAAAAGCCTTGGGATTTTCCTTAACCCTATTTGCCAATGACTTTTCATGACACCTTCTAGCCCTCCTGACTCCTTGCTTAAGTTCCTTCCTACTTTCCTTATATTCCACGCAGGCTTCGTCTGTTCCCAGCATTTTAGCCCTGACAAATGCCTCCTTTTTCTTTTTGACGAGGCCTACAATATCTCTCGTTATCCAAGGTTCCCGAAAATTGCCGTATTCATCCTTCTTCCTCACAGGAACATGCCGGTCCTGAATTCCTTTCAACTGACACTTGAAAGCCTTCCACATATCAGATGTTGATTTGCCCTCAAACATCCGCCCCCAATCTATGTTCTTCAGTTCCCGCCTAATATTGTTATAATTAGCCTTCCCCCAATTTAGCACATTCATCCTAGGACCACTCTTATCCTTGTCCCCCAGTACTTTAAAACTTACTGAATTGTGGTCACTGTTACCGAAATGCTCCCTGACTGAAACTTCTACCACCTGGCCGGGCTCATTCCCCAATGCCAGGTCCAGAACCGCCCCTTCCCTAGTTGGACTGTCTACATATTGTTTTAAGAAGCCCTCCTGGATGCTCCTTACAAACTCCGCCCCATCTAAGCCCCTGGCACTAAGTGAGTCCCAGTCAATATTGGGGAAGTTGAAGTCTCCCATCACCACAACCCTGTTGTTTTTACTCTTTTCCAAAATCTGTCTACCTATCTGCTCCTCTATCTCCCGCTGGCTGTTGGGAGGCCTGTAGTAAACCCCCAACATTGTGACTGCACCCTTCTTATTCCTGATCTCTACCAATATAGCCTCACTGCCCTCTGAGGTGTCCTCCCGCAGTACAGCTGTGATATTCTCCCTAACCAGTAGCGCAACTCCGTCTCCCCTTTTACATCCCCCTCTATCCCGCCTGAAACATCTAAATCTTGGAACGTTTAGCTGCCAATCCTGCCCATCCCTCAACCAGGTCTCTGTAATGGCAACAACATCATAGTTCCAAGTACTAATCCAAGCTCTAAGTTCATCTGCCTTACCCGTAATACTTCTTGCATTTAAACATATGCACTTCAGGCCACCAGACCCGCTGTGTTCAGCAACTTCTCCCTGTCTGCTCTGCCTCAGAGCCCCACTGTCCCTATTCCCTAGTTCTCTCTCAATGCTCTCGCCTTCTGACCTATTGCTCCCGTGCCCACCCCCCTGCCATACTAGTTTAAATGCTCCCGTGTGACACTAGCAAACCCCGCGGCCAGGATATTTATGCCTCTCCGGTTTAGATGCAACCCGTCCTTATATAGGTCACACTTGCCCCGGAAGAGCTCCCAGTGGTCCAGATAACGGAAACCCTCCCTCCTACACCAGCTGTTTAGCCACGTGTTTAGCTGCTCTATCTTCCTATTTCTAGCCTCACTGCTATGTGGCACAGGGAGTAATCCCGAGATTACAACCCTAGAGGTCCTGTCTTTTAACTTTCTGCCTAGCTCCCTGAACTCCTGCTGCAGGACCTCATGCCCCTTCCTGCCTATGTCATTAGTACCAATATGTACAATGACCTCTGCCTGCTTGCCCTCCCCCTTCAGGATGCCCACTACCCTTTCTGGCAACATACCATCCTGGAGTCTCTTTCACGTCCACAGAAGCACCTATCTGTGCCCCTGACTATAGAGTCCCCTATTACTATTGCTCTTCTGCGCTTTGACCCTCCCTTCTGAACATCAGAGCCAGCCGTGGTGCCACTGCTCTGGCTGCTGCTATTTTCCCCTGATAGGCTATCCCCCCTGACAGTATCCAAAGGGGTATACCTGTTCAAGAGGGGGACAACCACAGGGGATTCCTGCACTGACTGCCTGCCCTTTCTGGTGGTCACCCATTTCTCTGCCTGCACCTTGGGTGTGACCACATTTATACAACTGCGATCTATGATGCTTTCCGCCACCT
Organism: Scyliorhinus torazame; assembly: GCF_047496885.1. Taxonomy (NCBI): domain Eukaryota; kingdom Metazoa; phylum Chordata; class Chondrichthyes; order Carcharhiniformes; family Scyliorhinidae; genus Scyliorhinus; species Scyliorhinus torazame. The sequence continues at coordinate 194,721,358 of NC_092719.1, read as the reverse complement.
GCATGCTCCTAAATGCATCCAATTGCTGCTGCAACCGAACCATGCGGTCTGTGAGGAGCTCCAATTGGGTGCACTTTCTGCAGATGAAGCCATCTGGGACGCTGGAAGCCTCCCGGACCTGCCACATCTCACAGTCAGAGCACTGCACCCCTCTAACTGACATTGCGTCAATTAATTAAAATTAAAAGTTTTTTTTTTTAAATTATATTTTATTTTTATTTTTTCAAAGTTACTGTTAACTATCTGTTTCCTTGCACTAGATTTCGAATATAAATGCGAAAGCTAAATATAGTACTCTCTGATCTCTGGCTTAGATTCCCCTCTAAATTATAATTAAGTAATTATGTTTAATTAGTTACCAATGCTTAATTTTTTTAATTTAGTGTAGATTCCTAACCAGCCACTCAGGTCACAGCTTTTCTGTGATGTCACTTCAGTTTCCTCCCCCGACACACACAATTTGAAAAAGGTATAAAAGCAAAAATGAGTAAAAATCACTTACTTACCTTCTTACCTTCTGAGTGTCTTAGATGTTCTCAGGTTCTCTCCCTGACAGAGACTGCTCCTCCTCCTCCGAACGGCCGCGATCTTTTAAAATCTCTGCTCTGACTTGCAGCTCCCGCGCATTTTAAATCTCCTGCGCTGTTTTCACGTTCCCGGCTCACTCAGCTCCCGCGCTGTTTTCAATGTCCCGGCTCACTCACCTCCCGCGCTGTTTTCAATTTTCCGGCTCACTCACCTCCCGCGCTGTTGTCAATGTCCCGGCTCACTCACCTCCCACGCTGTTTTCAATGTCCCGGCTCACTCACCTCCCGCGCTGTTTTCAATGTCCCGGCTCACTCACCTCCCGCGCTGTTTTCAATTTCCCGGCTCACTCACCTCCCGCGCTGTTTTCAATGTCCCGGCTCACTCACCTCTCGCGCTGTTTTCACTGTCCCGGCTCACTCAGCTCCCGCGCTGTTTTCAATGTCCCGGCTCACTCACCTCCCGCGCTGTTTTCAATGTCCCGGCTCACTCACCTCGCGCGCTGTTTTCAATCCTCTGGCAGCGCGTTTCCAGGCACCCTCCACGCTCTGTGTAAAAAACCTATCCCGCACATCTCCCTTAAACTTTCCTCCTCTTGCCTTAAAATGTGCCCCCTTGTAATTGACACTTCCACCCTTGGAAAAAGCCTCTGACTATCCACCCTGTCTGTGCCTCTCATGATTTTGTAGACCTCTTATCAGGTTTCCGCTCAGCCGCTGTCTTTCCAGTGAAAATAATCCTAGTTTAGTCAACCTCTCCACATAGCCAACAACCTCAAGACCAGGCAACATCCTGGTGAATGTTCTTTGCACTCTCTCCAAAGCTTCCACATCCCTCTGATAATGTGGTGACCAGAACTGCACTCAATACTCCAAATGCAGCCAAACCAATGTTTTATATAGCTGCAACATGATTTCCCAACTCCTGTACTCAATGCCTCGGCTGATGAAAGCAAACATGCCATATGCCTTCTTAATCACCTTGGCCACCTGCGTTGCCACTTTTAGGGAACTGTGGACCTGCATGCCTAGATCCCTCTGTATGTTAATGTTCCTAAGGGTTTTGCCATTTACAGTGTACTTCATACCTAGATTTGATCCTCCAAAATGCATCATCTCACATTTGCCCGGATTAAACTCCATCTGTCATTTCTGTGCCCAAGTCTCCTCCTATCTATATCCTGTTGTATCCTCTGACAATCCTCGGCCCCATCAGCAACTCCGCTAATCTTCGTGTCACCTGCAAACTTACTAATCAGACCATCCACATTTTCCTCCAGATCATTTTTATATACTACAAACAACAGAGGTCCCAGCACTGATCCCTGCGAAACACCACTAGCTACAGATCTCCATTCTGAAAAACACAGGGCTGGTTTAGCTCAGTGGGCTAGACCGCTGGTTTGTAATGCCGAGCAGGGCCAGCAGCATGGGTCCAATTCCCATACTGGCTGAGCATTCTGAATTCTTCCTCTGTGTACCTGAACAGACGCCGGAATATGGCGACTAAGGTTTTTTCACAATGACTTCATTGCAGTGTTAATGTAAGTCTGCTTGTGACAATAAAAAAATTATTATTATTATTACTCTTCCACCGCTATTCTTTGTTTTCTATAACCAAGCCAGTTCTGTATCCATCTAGCCAGCCCACACCGAATCCCATGTGATTTTAGTTTTTATACCAGTCTGCCACGTGAGACCTTGTCAAAAACCTTACTAAAGTCCATATCAACTACATCCACAGCCCTTCCCTCATCAATTTTTTTTGTCACCTCTTCAAAAAACTCAATCAAGTTGGTGAGAAATGACCTTCCCCGTACAAAACCATGCCGCCTGTCACTAACTATTCCATTTTCCTCCAAATGTGCATATATCCTGTCCCTCAGTATCTTTTCCAAAAGCTTCCCCACCACTGATGTCAGGCTCACCAGCCTATAATTTGCTGGATTATCCCTGCTTCCTTTCTTAAACAAGGGAACAACATTGGCATTTTTCCAGTCCTCTGGAACCTTGCCTGTAGTCAAAGAGGATGTGAAGATATCTGTTAAGGCCCCAGCTATTTCTGCCCTTGCCTCCCGCAGTAACCTTAATGCAATTTTGGTTACTCAACACTTCCTCCTTTCATATATTGATGTTCTCAAGAGCATTCACACACCTATCCCTGACCTTAACATCCATCATATCCTTCTCCCTGGTGAATACCAATACAAAGTACTCATTAAGAATTTCAGCAACTTCCTGTGATTCCACGCATAACTTGCCTCCATTATCATTGCGTGAGTCTACACTTTCTCTTGAACCCTCTTGCTCCTAATACATGTATAGAAGACTTGGGATTCTCCTTGACCATGTTTGCTAAAGACATTTCATGGCCCCTTTTAGCCCTCCTCATTCCAAGTTAAGGTTTCTTCCCACTTACAACCCACCTCTCGCAAACCTTTGCATGTACTTTCTTCCTTGCCCAGGAGCCTTGCACACACATGTCACCAACTACAGAATCCCTGTAGAGCTCACTTCCCAGCATCTCATTATGTCCTTTCTGTGTGGCCCATAATAAGCGAGAGCGACCGAAGACCAGAGGGGGAATTCCAGACTTGCAGTTCTACACCCCAGCACAGAAGAGGACCATGCAACTTGCAGGCGCAGCCGAGGAAAGGGCAGGGGCTGACATGGAGGTTGGCATGCACAAAACAAGTGAGAGCCCAGTGCCACGCTGATGTCCCTATAGCAACTAAGTCACCCCTTTCCCACAAGCCACTCCTTCCCAAGATCTCACTATGTCTTTTTTCTTTTATTTTGCAGGATCACCATCAGACGAGGCTGGGCTATCTGGGGTTGCTGCTCTCCAGCCACAACCCCAGCACACCCAGAGCACTAGTCTGGGGAAGACACCGATCTTTTGTCACTGCTGCCACCTGCATCCTCCATTATTGCAGACACTATCACCTCTGTGGGACACATTAGTCATGAGGCTCCTCGGTCACTTTCTGGTGCACACTACACACATACTGCAGCACATCAGATGGAGGCAGGGACTCCAGAAGGAGCAGGTGGTCAGTGGGCTGCCTGATCCCAGGAAACCTGTCGTCTGGACAGGTGTTGCGCAGTATGATCCCATCACTGGTAGCGATGCAGACAGAGAGCCAGGATTTACAGGAGGGGGTGTCCACGCCTGAAAGTACAACTGAAGGAGTCCAACCACCTTTAGCCGCTGGAGATGGTGCCCAGGCACCCAGGCCAACACTTGAAGGGTGGCATCCGCTGTGGAAGGCCTAGGCAAGAAGTCAAAGCCATGAGTCAGGAGTCCAAGGCACATTGCGGTCGATGGCTAAGATGCAGGACAGAGGAGCCTATTCACAGGAAGACATGTCCCGTGAACATAGGGATATTGCTGCAGCATTCCAGAGTATTTCCCATTCACAAAGGGTCATGGCTGATGACCTGAGGGCTTACACATCTAAAATCCCGAAGCTGAGCGATAAGAGCTGCATTATCTTTTGGGGAATGCGAGTCATGGTTCCAGAAAGAGGACTTCAGCATGATCCCCACAACAGGAGACCTGATAGTTTCCAAAATGAAGATGCTGGCCCGGAATAGATGCTGATATTGCCGCAATATGTGCAATGCCAGGAACATCAGAAATTGCCACCGGCGGCATCCCTCCACCCATGGGAATGGCTGGGTCGACCCTGGTCCCGTCTCCACGTTGACTTTGCAGGACCGTTCCAAGGCTCCATGTTCCTCTTCATATTTGACACCCACTCCAAATGGATAGAAGTGCATCGGTTGCAGGCAACAGCCACAGAAGTCGAGCAGCTTCGTCAGACGTTCAGCACACACGGCATCCCTGAAGTGCTAGTTTCAGATAACGGCACGGCCTTTACCAGCGCAGAATTCAGCTCATTCTTGCACTCGAATGGAATTTGCCATGTGTGCACCGCTCTGTACCACCCGACCTCAGATGGATTGGCCAAACTTTCAAATAGAGCCTGAAGAAACATACCTTGGGATCCCAAGAGACACAATTAGCCAGGTTCTTTTATTACTATCGGATCACACCACATGCCACCATTCGAGCTGCTCATGGGACACTGCCTCCGCACTCAGTTGAGCCTGGTGCTTTCAGACATCGGCGGGAAGGTTTGTTGCAGCCAGGACAGGTCCAGGGTGGACACAGCCAAGAGAATTCCCCTATGCAACCTTTCGCTGACCGACTCGGTGCATGTCTGGATCTTTGGTGACGGGGCTACATGGATCCTGAGCATGGTACTGTCCCAGATGGGGCCAGTATTGTATAAGGTGCGCCCGCAAGACCACAAGTCAAACAGGCACATAGACCAGCTCCGCAGTCGTGTCCCTGATCTACCGGACCCACTCCCGGATGCCCCAGACCCGCGTATTCTGCCTCCACCATTGCCACCACTGCCCCCAGCCCCATTGATCACAGAGCACCAAGATGCCGAGATGGCAGATGCGGACCTTTCAGACTCTGACTCAGAGATGGGGACTCAACCACCCATCGAGACCAACGACCCTGTTCCCGACACTGTGCTGACCGCACCGACCCTACCCAATTCCCCATCTGGTATACGCCACCGAACCCCGCACCAGTGACACCTGTGCGCCAAACCCCAGCAAATAGGATAAAGGGCCCTCATGGCAGTCTGCCGACGCCACTTAGAACTTAGGGGAAGTGGGAGTAGTGCTACAAGTCCCATGGAGATCATGGGGTGTGGACCATCCGGTCCCCCATGACCTCTACCAAGTATGAACTTCCCCGGTAACAGGTCGGGGCTTCCCCTTTAACAAGGGGAGCCTGTGCAGTATAAAAACCCCAACCTGGGTGACGGTTGGGGCAGGAGAACCCTTCGGGGAGTGGTGTAGTTTAATGTTAACAACCCTTTAATTTTGCATCCTACCCTTCATTCCCTGTGGTCAGTTGTGCAGATTCCACAGAAGCCATGGTTTTAAAGATTGTAAGACTTCGTACTGAAACAATGAGTACTGGAGCAAGCAAACTGCACACTTACCATTCCACCTCCCTTACACTGCCAAAAATAATATGCCGCGTCACGTATTGACAGCCTCAGGACATTGCCTGAGGCCCGCCCCCCGATGCACCGCCCCCGACCAGCCGAGTTCCCGACAGCGTGGGTCTCTATTGGTCGAAACGTTAGGAACTCAGCATGGCGGCTGCGGACTCAGTCCAGCGCCGCCAGTCGGGGAGGGTCGATCCACGGCAGGGGGGACACTATTCGGGGCTGGGGGCACTGTGGGGTGGGTGGCCTGGGGTGCGCGACCTGACTAAAGGGGGGCACTATTTTGTGGGGCCGGGTCCGTGGGCTGCGTCCGCCATGTACCATGATGCTGCCGCTGCTGGCCGCCGCTGTGCGCATGCTCGGCCATGGACCCGGCAATTCTCCGGGCCGTATTAGCAGCTACAGCCGGGTGCTTTACGCTGCCATCCTGCTAACCCCCAGCAAAACAGAGGATCGATGGCCATTTCGCACCAGTTTTTCTGGTGTAAAACGCCACCGTTCCCATGCCGGCGTGGGGACATAGCCGCAGAATCGGAGAATCCAGCCCATGATTTCTTCAATTTCTGTCGGTTTACATTCTTAATTTTGGCCATGAACCACTGGCCAAATGAAGGGAACTATTTTGGTTCATTTTCACTTTGTCAATCAGAAACTTGGTTGCTATGTTACCAAATAAAGTGGTTATTTGTAGCAATCGTGATTTCCATATGATGCTCGATCAATAACTCCTGAAGCGATATTGGAGACAATTGAAGGCTTTATTGTACTAGATGTTTCCCCCAGCAGCGCAGGTACAGAATGCAGCTGCTGGGGAGACACAGGCTCTTATACTCCGCCTTACTGGGTGGAACCAGCAGGCAGGCTTCACCAATGAAATAGCAGTCTCAGGTACCTCCCACACCAATGGTCTTACAGCATTATTCAGGGTACCGTAATACCCCTAATACCGACTACCACACCATAGAATCCCTACAATGCAGGAGGCCCTTCAGCGAATCAAGTCTGCACCGATCCTCTGAGAGGGCACCCTACCTAGGTCCAATCCCATAACCAAACCTAACCTACACCCCTTTGGAATCATTCTCCTTGTCCCACAGAGATATAACACTGTAAAGGTGTCACCTTTTTGAGGTCAGACACCTCTGAACCACAGATGTAATTCCTATGACCCAAGCTAAATTATTAAACTGACCAATCACATTGCTCAATCTTTTCTGTTTTGTTAAAGTCATGAAACTATCCATAAATAATAATAAGAAATTTAGAATTCAATAATTTTTCTAAGTTACATAAATATTTTACAAATGTAACCTGTGGATACATACCAGATCCAGATTTTTAAAACTATATCAGTAATTAAAAGTTTTAATATTTTTCAGGAACACAAGGGAGATTACAAGACATTTTTGGTAAGTGAAAAAAAAAATCCTGGGCTGCATTCTCCGCCGGCGGGATGCTCCATTTTGCCGGCAGCCTGGGGGTTTCCCGACTGCATGGGGCTGCCCCACAATGGGAAACCCCTTGACCAGCCGGCGTAACGGAGCATCCATATGGATATGCAATGCTTACGGTGGTGGTCCCAGCTTGGAGCTCCATTCAGATGCTTGCCCTCTGCACGCTGCTCGGCTCATCCCCTGCCACCGATTCGTAGTATATGACCTGCGGCTCCATGGTCAAGCTTCACAACAGCCGGCACGATGTCCACTTGCACGCCCATGTTGTGAAGTATGGGTTGGGAAGTGGTCCACAGTCTGTGGCTGGGGTGGATCCACCCGGCGACAGTAACAGCTACTGTACAGTCAAAGGGAAGCCAGGCCAGGTTTGTCAGCGAGGAAAACCGATCAAATGAGGCCCGTTAATACGGCTGACACATGTCAACACTGGAAGAAACCTACACAGTCATCACTTTGTGTCACCACTCTCTGGGAACCAGGAAGTAAGTGCTTTTGGGGAAAATGGAGAAGGAGGTGACTTGGGTATTTGGATAGTGCAATGCAGTGTGTGTTTGACAAGTTACTTCATCGCGTCTAAAGTCATAGTTTGTAAAATAAAAACAAGATTTTAATTTTTTCTATCCTTGTTTAAATTTCTAAAGAAATGGGAATATATTTAAAACAAAGTTTGTGTGTAAATGTAAGGATGAGCATTTTCAACTGAAATTGCTTTAATTTTCAGTAGTAAAAAATCATAAACTTGGGAAAATTAGGTATTGGAAATAAAGTTTAAAAGTCAAAAAGAAAGAATGGCAGCAGTCACCGGCTTTTAAGTTGAGCGTGTCGGCCTTTAAATACAAACAATGGCGTCTTTCCGTGGTCACAGAGAGCAGGTCATGCGCCCAGCATGTACACTGATGTCATGCACCCTATACATCCCTGCTTTGAGCACAAAATCACGGAGGAGAAGTTCCTCCATTTTGTAGCTGCCAGCAAGCAACAGGACTGTGCGAAGAATGGAAGGTGGATTATTTTGTAACAAAGAAGAGAGGGCCAGACACACAAACAGGCCAGGATCTCACAACTGAATGTGCTGGAGAGAACTGCTCAGGAGAATCCACACAGGCCAAAGCAGTACTAGTGTTAGCTCTGCACAGAGCTACAGGGCCTCTCGTGAACAACCCATTCAGAAGAAACTGAAATCGGGAACAAAGCAGTATAAAGATGATTTATTGAGGTATGGCTTCAATTGTGCCAACACAAATCAGGATGCAAAGCCCATGTGTGTTATACACAGGGAAGTACTGGCCAATGAAAGTTTAAAACCCTCAAAACATCAAAGGCATTTGGAGTCTAAGCATGGCGGGTTTAAGGACAAACCATTTGAATTTTCTCAAAGGATGCAGCAAGAATTTAAGTCATCAGCTGAAGAAGGTCGGCCGGCATGGGTCACGAAGGTCAGCCAGCATGAGTCCCGAAGGTCTGCCACTTGGTATAGGTGGGTCCCGAAAAAAAAAGTTTGAAGAATACTGCCTTATGCCACTTCAGTTAGTTAAATATGCATTGATATTTTTGCTACTTGTAAGATGAAATTCAATCATTTACTGTTTCATACAATCCTAATAAGATGGGAAGCTGGGTGGCATTGCGGCGCAGTGGTTAGCACTGCTGCCTCACGGTGCTGAGGACCCGGGTTCGATCCCAGCCTCGGGTCACTGTCCTTGTGGAGTTTGCACATTCTCCCCCTCAACCCAAAGATATGCAGGGTAGGTGGATTGGTCTCATTGAATTGCCTTTAATTGGAAAAAAAATTTAAAAAGAAGAGAAGCTAGGGCAGCACGGTGGCACAGTGGGTAGCACTGCAGCCTCACGGCGCTGAGGTCCCAAGTTTGATCCCGGCTCTGGGTCACTGTCCGTGTGGAGTTTGCACATTCTCTCCGAGTTTGCGTGGGTTTCGCCCCCACAACCCAAAAGAAGTGCAGGGTAGGTGGATTGGCCACGCTAAATTGCCCCTTAATTGGAAAAATGAATTGGGTACTTTACATTTTTTTTAAACAGAAGAGAAGCTGATGTTGTAATGGAAATGTCACTGGACAAGTAATCAAGTGGCTCACAGGCAAATTTTCTGGGAGCATTGGTATTTTACGGGTTAGTTCTGTGCCTCATGAAGAGCTCTGGAGGCCTGGGTGGTTGAATATTACAGTTTTTATTAACAACTCATATCTATATACATCTCCAGGGTATAGCCCTAACTAGGTAATATTTCCATGATGGCTTCTTCTCGGCCCTATTGTGCTCAGTCCACCATCATGTGACTCTCTATATCATCCTGCGAACACTACTGTTCTCCAGCCCCAAAGTAACTCTTGCTATGCGAAGCACCCTTATACAACATATTTACAATACAAAGTTCAGTGTTACCCTTTCTCCTCCCCCCTCATGTCTCCTACTTTATAAATTCAGACAGTCTGGAAGCTGGACAATTCTTCCAAATCTCTCTGTGGTCACATTTGGAGGAGTGGCAGCTCAGTTGCTTTGGGGAAGTTTTTCTTGGTTTGGAGTTTAAATCGTAGTACTTTTCAACATCTGGTACATTTCTTGCACTCTTTATGTTTCTTTTTGTCGACAATCCGTTTTCTTTGATCAGATACCATTGGCTTATCCTATTCCTTCTGGAGGATATGTTACTCCATTCATAGAGTGGACTCAGCTGTCCTTTTTTCATGGGGTTTTCCATGTTCTTCCTGGAATTGGGCATTTCAAAAATTGAACCTTCAGTTAAACATGTTTCACAATTTCACCCAAATATGTGTTTACTCCCTTTTCCAATTATTTTTCCAGCATTTGAATCTTCTCCTTCAGCAACAATTATAATCCTTATAAAGCTGAACAACGTCACCTGGGTATTCAGTTCCTTCCTGAATCTTTCTTTCATGGTCACTCACTTTTCCTTAGACTCGTTCATTTCACTCATTCGACCCTCAGTCTAAGGAATAAAACGGGAAGTGAAAACATTAATGGTAAGCGACGCGGCAGGTTGTTACATGAAGATATGGGTTCAACGACAAGGAAAATTAGGAGAAAGGTTAAGAGGAAATATAACTGAGGAGAGGTTACTGATCGAGGTGTTAAGATTCAGAACAGAGGTAAAAAAGCCAACATAAGTGTACTTTACCTGAATGCACGTAGTATTCGGAATAAGGTAAATGAGTTGATGGCGCAAATCATCGTGAATGACTATGCTTTAGTGGCCATTACTGAAACATGGTTAAAGGATGGTCACGACTGGGAGTTAAATATCCGAGGGTATCAAACTTTTCGGAAGGACAGAGTGGATGGTAAGTGAGGTGGTGTAGCTCTGTTATTTAAGGATGACATCCGGGCAACAGTAAGGGATGACATCGGTGCTATGGAGGATAAGGTTGAATCCATTTGGGTGGAAATCAGGAATAGTAAGGCGAAAAAAGTCACTGATAGGAGTAATCTATAGGCCACCAAATAGTAACATAATGGTGGGGCAGGCAATAAACAAAGAAATAACAGATGCATGTAGAAATGGTACAGCAGTTATCATGGGGGATTTTAATCTACATGTTGATTGGTTTAACCAGGTCAGTCAAGGCAGCCTTGAGGAGGAGTTTATAGAATGTATCCGCGATAGTTTCCTAGAACAGTATGTAATGGAACCTACGAGGGAACAAGCGGTCCTAGATCTGGTCCTGTGTAATGAGACAGGGTTGATTCAGGATCTCATAGTTAGGGATCCTCTCGGAAGGAGCGATCACAATATAGTGGAATTTAAAATACAGATGGAGGGTGAGAAGGTAAAATCAAGCACTAGTGTTTTGTACTTAAACAAAGGAGATTACAATGGGATGAGAGAAGAACTAGCTAAGGTAGACTGGGAGCAAAGACTTTATAGTGAAACAGTTGAGGAACAGTGGAGAACCTTCCAAGTGATTTTTCACAGTGCCCAGCAAAGGTTTATACCAACAAAAAGGAAGGACGGTAAAAAGAGGGAAAATCGACCGTGGATATCTAAGGAAATAAGGGAGAGTATCAAATTGAAGGAAAAAACATACAAAGTAGCAAAGATCAGTGGGAGACTAGAGGACTGGGAAATCTTTAGGGGCAACAGAAAGCTATTAAAAAAGCTATAAAGAAGAGTAAGATAGATTATGAGAGTAAACTTGCTCAGAATATAAAAACAGATCGTAAAAGTTTCTACAAATACATAAAACAAAAAAGAGTGGCTAAGGTAAATATTGGTCCTTTAGAGGATGAGAAGGGAGATTTAATAATGGGAGATGAGGAAATGGCTGAGGAACTGAACAGGTTTTTTGGGTCGGTCTTCACAGTGGAAGACACAAATAACATGCCAGTGACTGATGGAAATGAGGCTATGACAGGTGAGGACCTTGAGAGGATTGTTATCACCAAGGAGGTAGTGATGGGCAAGCTAATGGGGCTAAAGGTAGACAAGTCTCCTGGACCTGATGGAATGCATCCCAGAGTGCTAAAAGAGATGGCTAGGGAAATTGCAAATGCACTAGTGATAATTTAACAAAACTCACTAGACTCTGGGGTGGTCCCGGCGGATTGGAAATGAGCAAACGTGACACCACTGTTTAAAAAAGGAGGTAGGCAGAAAGCGGGTAATTATAGGCCAGTGAGCTTAACTTCGGTAGTAGGGAAGATGCTGGAATCTATCATCAAGGAAGAAATAGCGAGGCATCTGGATGGAAATTGTCCCATTGGGCAGACGCAGCATGGGTTCATAAAGGGCAGGTTGCGCCTAACTAATTTAGTGGAATTTTATGAGGACATTAACAGTGCGGTAGATAACGGGGAGCCAATGGATGTGGGATATCTGGATTTCCAGAAAGCCTTTGACAAGGTGCCACACAAAAGGTTGTTGCATAAGATAAAGATGCATGGCATTAAGGGGAAAGTAGTAGCATGGATAGAGGATTTGTTAATTAATAGAAAGCAAAAAGTGGGGATTAATGGGTGTTTCTCTGGTTGGCAATCAGGAGCTAGTGGTGTCCCTCAGGGATCAGTGTTGGGCCCACAACTATTCACAATTTACATAGATGATTTGGAGTTGGGGACCAAGGGCAATGTGACCAAGTTTGCAGACGACACTAAGCTAAGTGGTAAAGCAAAAAGTGCAGAGGATACTGGAAGTCTGCAGAGGGATTTGGATAGGCTAAGTGAATGGGCTAGGGTCTGGCAGATGGAATACAATGTTGACAAATGTGAGGTTATCCATTTTGGTAGGAATAACAGCAAAAGGGATTATTATTTAAATGATAAAATATTAAAACATACTGCTGTGCAGAGAGACCTGGGTGTGCCAGTGCATGAGTCGCAAAAAGTTGGTTTACAGGTGCAACAGGTGATTAAGAAGGCAAATGGAATTTTGGCCTTCATTGCTAGAGGGATGGAGTTTAAGACTAGGGAGGTTATGCTGCAATTATATAAGGTGTTAGTGAGGCCACACCTGGAGTATTGTGTTCAGTTTTGGTCTCCTTACTTGACAAAGGACGTACTGGCACTGGAGGGTGTGCAGAGGAGATTCACTAGGTTAATCCCAGAGCTGAAGGGGTTGGATTACGAGGAGAGGTTGAGTAGACTAGGACTGTACTCGTTGGAATTTAGAAGGATGAGGGGGGATCTTATAGAAACATATAAGATTATGAAGGGAATAGCTAGGATAGATGCGGGCATGTTGTTTCCACTGGCGGGTGAAAGCAGAACTAGGGGCATAGCCTCAAAATAATGGGAAGTAGATTTAGGACTGAGTTTAGGAGGAACTTCTTCACCCAAAGGGTTGTGAATCTATGGAATTCCTTGCCCAGTGAAGCAGTAGAGGCTCCTTCATTAAATGTTTTTAAGATAAAGATAGATAGTTTTTTGAAGAATAAAGTGGAGCTGAGTCCACAAAAGATCAGCCATGATCTCATTGAATGGCGGAGCAGGCCCGAGGGGCCAGATGGCCTACTCCTGCTCCTAGTTCTTATGTTCTTATTTCTTAGAATTTTCCTTTTCTGTTTTTAAAGCTTGGATTTAATCTTCCATACTTGCGCATCTCATCTTTCATGTTCTTCGGATTAGACTGAGGTTCAAGGATTTCATTCGTCTTCATTAATTCTACATTCAACCAACTGTTCTGATCCATCAGCAATTCCTTTTCCTCTTCGAGAAACTTTTGATATTTTAGTTCATCAAGTTCAAATTTTCCATTTTCAAAATCATTCTTCGTATGTGAAAGTTGGTTCTTTGTACTGAGCAGTTTTCTCTTAGCAGAGTCTGATGCCTCTGTGCTATTCTTCCAGCTTACATTCTGTAAATGTTTGTGTGCTAATTGTTTCTGAGGCTCTTAATGCTCCTTTGTGAGAACGTTTACTTTTTTCTGCCATTCTAGGTTCTTGATTTTAATTTCAGCCATTTTGTTTTCAATTATTTGATGATTCTCAGGAAGTTTGAAGCATCCAGTGCCTTCCCTTCTAGGTCCTTGATCTTTAGCTCTGCAGTTTCTTTCCTGCACCTCTTGTCTTCATCCTGGAATGTAGAACGTTGCTGTGTCTCCTCTGCCAACTGGTTCATCAGTTCGTCCAGAGTGACATTAAATTCATTTTGCTTCTCTTCATAATCTTCCGGGGAACAGATTTTGACCTGAAGGATGCATTTAGCATGTGAAGATCCTTTACATGTTTTCCCTTTCTTCGCAAAGCTTAATTGCTTCTACTTGAATTTTCTTTAATTCTTTTTAAATTTAGAGTATCCAAAAAAAAATTTCCAATTAAGGAACAATATAGCGTGGCCAATCCACCCACCCTGCACATGTTTGGGTTGTGGGGGTGAGACCACGCAGACAATGGGAGAATGTGCCAACTCCACATGGACAGTGACCTGAGGCCAGGATCAAGCCCAGGTCCTCGGTACCAAGAGGCAGCAGTGCTAACCACTGTGCCATCGTGCTGCCAAGTTTTCTTTAATTCAACAAAGTTTACTCAACTTTTTTCCACTGTTCCTCTCTTCTGCTGTTCGAGGCAGTCTTTGTTTCCTCATGCTGCTGAAGTGTTATGTACTCCTTTTGCATTTGATCTTGAAGGACAATCAGCTTTTCTTTCAACTGTTTGTTTTCATAGAATCCATAGAATTCTATGAAACTTCACAGTGCAGACGGAGGCCATTTGACCCATCCAGTCTGCACTGACCTTCCGAAAGAACACTCTACCTAGGTCCACTCCCCCCTATTATGCCTGTAACCCCATGCATTGATCATAGCCAATCCAGCTAACTTGCATATCTTTGGACTGTGGGAGAAAACCGGAGCACCCAGAGGAAGCCCACCCAGACATGGGGAAAATGTGCAAACTCCACACAGACAGTCACCCAAGACCAGAATTGAACCGGGCCCCTGGTGCTGTGAGGCAGCAGTGTAAACCACTGTGCCACCATGCCACCCCTTGTTTTCCCTTGCCTTCTCAATTTGTGCTTCAGTGCATTGATTTGCTGCTACTGGTAGTTCCTATGCAGCTTTTTAGAAGTAGTGTTCAATATTTATTTTCACATTTTCCAGGGGCACATATTAATCATTCAAATATTCTTTCAGGGCACTTCTTTGAGTACCTTCAGTTCCGTAGAACAGACATTTAGACCTAGAACATTAATTTTGTTTCCCTCCACAGATGCTGCCAGACTTGCTGAGTTTATCCAGCATTTTCTGTTTTTATTTCAGATTTTTGCTTATTGCATTCTTCACAACATTCAACTTTATTATTTCTTTCAAAGTCTCCTTGTGCCATTGTGATACCTCAGAAATGTTTTTGTTCAGATTTCAATGCGGGGGGACTGGAACTTGGTGCAGGAGCCAAAATTGGACAGGACACGGCCATGCTCGCTGGTCCCGTCAGTGAGGGCAAAGGTGCTGGCTGGGTTAATGGTGGAAATGGGAGAGGTGGACCCTTGGAGGTTTCTGCACCAGAGGGAGCGGGAGTACTCATTTTTCTCAACGATCCATAAGGTGTACTCGTGGATTGACTTTTTCATGGTGGGGAAGGCGCTGCTGGCTGGGGTTAAAGGGTCGGAGTACTCGGCAATTGCAATATCAGATCATGCTCCGCATTGGGTGGATATGGTACTGGAGAAGGGGATGGTACAGATACCAGGGTGGAAGTTAGATGTGGGAATGTTGGGGGATGGAGGGTTCTGTGACAAAACTGAAAAAGTAATCGAGGAATATGTAGGTTTTAATTGCATGGGTGGGGTGTCAAAGGCGGTTGTCTGGGAGGCTTTAAAGGCGGTGGTGAGGGGTGAGGTGATCTCGTTCAAGGCTAGGTTAGACTAGGAAGAGGTTGGAATGTCAAAGGGTAATAGATGAGATGCTGGAGGTAGACAGGAGGTATGCAGAAGATAGGGACCCAGCGCAGTTGGAAAAGAGGAAGGAACTCCAGGTGAGCTTTGACCGACTATCTACCAGGAAGGTGTTACGCCAATTGAGGTGAGCAAGGGGGGCAGTTTACGAGCATGGAGAAAAGGCGGGCTGGATGTTGGCGGGTCAGCTCCATAGGGAGACTGCGGCAAGGGAAATTGTCCAGGTGTGGAACAGGGCAGGGAGGTTGATGGTAGCTCCAGATCAGATTAACAAGGTCTTTAAGCAATTCGATGAGAGGTTGTACAGGTCTGAGCCCCCTGGGGGAGGCCGGGAGATGCAGGAATTTCTAGACGAGCTGGAGTACCCGAGGTTAGGGGAGGGGGACAGGGCTACATTAGAGGGGGCAACAGTGGAGCAGGAGATAAAAGATGTGATTGGGAGGATGCAGTCGGGGAAGGTGATAGGGCCGGATGGGTTTCCGGCGGAATATTATAAAAAATTCAAAAATAAGCTGGTACCGCTGATGGTGGGGATGTTTGAGGAGGCGATAGGGAAGCGGGTGTCACCACAAACTTTGGGGCAGGCATCAATTTCCCTGTTACTTAAGAAAGAAAAGGATCCGACAGAGTGTGGGTCGTATAGGCCCATATCACTTTTAAACGTGGACGCAAAGATATTGACGAAGGTACTGGCAGGTAGGCTAGAGGAGTGCCTTCCGAAGGTGATAGGTGAAGATCAGACGGGGTTTGTGAGAGGGAGGCAGCTCTTTTTGAACATTAGGAGGGTATTGAACGTGGTTATGGTACTGGCGGAGGGGAAGGAAACAGAGGTGGTTGTGGCATTGGACACCGCGACAGTGTTTGACTGGGTAGAATGGGGGTACTTGATGGCAGTTCCAGAGCGGTTTGGAATTGGACCCAGATTTGTGGACTGGGTAAAACTATTATATAAGGAGCCGAGGGCCAGTGTCCGCACAAATAACATCGGCTCAGAATACTTTCCTCTCCACCGTGGAACTCGGCAAGGATGTCCTATGTCCCCCCTGCTGTTTGCACTCGCGATTAGCCATTGGTCATCGCATTAAGAAGTTCGGGGGTATGGAAAGGGATAGTGCGGGGGGGAGGGGGGAATAGAGCATAGGGTGTCCTTATATACCGATGATTTGTTATTATACGTCTCGGGACCGAGTGTGTCAATAGGGGGAATACTGGAGCTGCTTTGGGTGTTTGGGCTTTTCTCAGAGTATAAATTAAATCGAGACAATAGTGAATATTTAGCAATGTCTCGGCCAGCGATGGGGGCAGGGACGGGGGAGGTTGCCATTCCGTAAGGCAGCGACTCACTTTAGATACCTGGGGGTGCAGGTTGCTCGAGATTGTGGGGGGGGGAGCTCCGTAGGTGCAACATTTCTAGTTTGGTGGGGAGGGTGAAAGCTGACCTGGCAAGGTGGGATGGTCTCCCTCTGTCACTGGTGGGTCAGGTACAGGCGGTTAAAATGAATGTGCTGCCGCAATTCCTGTTTATTTTTCAATGCCTGCTGATTTTCCTGCCAAAGGCATTTTTTAAGAGAGATTGAAAGGATGATTACCTCGTTCATATGGGGAGGGAAGGTGGGCAGAATTAAAAAGGTGCTACTACAGAGAAGAAGGCAGGCAGGGGGTTTGGGTGTGGAGAAGGTACAGAGCTGGGTCAGAGGAGTTGACTCCCAAGGGTCAGAATGGAGGAGAGTTTGGGCAGGAGGTCAGGATTGAATGCGCTAGCAACAGCGCGCTCCCGACGGCACCGGGGAGATACTCAGGGAGTCCGGTGGTAATAGCTTCGCTGAGAATTTGGAGGCAGTTTCAGGTTGGGGGCAGGGTCAAGGGAAATGCCGATTCGGGGGAACCATGGATTTGAGCCAGGGAAGTGGGACAGAAATTTTCGGAGATGGGAGGAGAAAGGAATTAGGACACTAAAACATTTGTTTCTTAGGGGTCGTTTTGCGGAATTGAAGGAGCTGGGAGCGAAGTATGGGCTGGAGCAGGGGGAAATATTTAGATACATGCAGGTTCGAGACTTTGCCAGAAAGAAGATACAGAGCTTCCCAGTAGAGCCGGCTCCCACATTGCTGGAGGAGGTGCTGACGACAGGGGGACTGGAGAAGGGGGTAGTGTCGGCGGTTTACGGGGTATTTTGGAGGAGGAGAAGGTGCCGCTAGAAGGGATCAAGGCAAAGTGGGAGGAAGAGTTGGGAGAAGGTATGGAGGAGGGGTTCTGGTGTGAGGTGTTCCGGAGGGTGAATGCCTCCACCTCGTGTGCAAGGTTGGGGCTGATACAGCTGAAGGTGGTGTATAGAGCGCACTTACAAGGTGAGGATGAGCCGGCTTTTTGAGGGGGTAGAAGATGTATGTAAACGTTGCCGGGGGGGGGGGGGCGCAAATCACGCTCATATGTTTTTGTCCTGTCCAAAGCTGGAGGATTACTGAAAGGAGGTGTTTCGGGTAATCTCTAAAGTGGTGCACGTGAAACTGGACCAGGGCCCTCGGGAGGCCATATTCGGGGTGTCAGACCAGCCGGGGCTGGAAACGGGTGTGGAGGCAGATGTTGTAGCCTTCGTCTCATTGCTCACTCAAAGGCGGATCCTGTTAGGGTGGAGATCAACCTCTCCACCCTGTGCCTTGGCATGGCAAGGGGACCTGCTGGAATTTGTGACTCTTGAAAAGGTCAAATTTGAACTGAGGGGAAGGATGGAGGGATTCTACAATTCATGGGCGTTATTCATTATGCACTTTCGAGAATTGGATTGCATCGAACATTAGGGGAGTTGGGGGCTGGGAGTGTTGGGGGAGGGGACTGTATGCGTTAATGGTGACTATGGGTGATTCCTGATTCTTCTTTGTCATTTATTTATGTTAACATGCGGGCTAATGTTTGGGGGTTTGATGGGAGGATGGGATCGTTGTTATTGATATGGGGATTGACGTTGCATTTGTTACTGATTATTCTTTATTGTTGGGTGTAAATTTGGGAGAAAATGTGAAAAAGAGGAGAAAAAAGAATATTTTTTTAAACTTGGACTTGCTCTGATTTTCTAATACTGATGTACTCCTAGAATCGTAAAACATTCCGCTTCATAATGTCCAATTTTACATCTGGTTTGGCCCTTGCTTGAGCTCAAATTGCGCATGCCATTCACGGTATTTTCTATAACAGGGGAGTGCAGCTTTAATTTTTTTCTCTCTTCCAAGATGGCATTGCCATCCTATCAATGTCTATTCACCAAAGGATCTTGGTGGGCTCCCACTGCAATTATGGGCCTGATATTTACAGCAATGGATTCTTCAGAAAATGCTCAAATTCAGCAATTTGGGCCAACAATCATAGAATTTACAGTGCAGAAGGAGGCCATTCGGCCCATCGAGTCTGCACTGGCTCTTGGAAAGAGCACCCTACCCAAGGTCAACACCCCCACCCTATCCCCATAACCCAGTAACTCCACCCAACACTAAGAAAAATTTTGGACACTAAGGGCAATTTATCATGGCCAATCCACCTAACCTGCACATCTTTGGACCGTGGGAGGAAACGGGAGCACCCGGAGGAAACCCACGCACACACGGGGAGGATGTGCAGACTCCGCACAGACAGTGACCCAAGCCGGATTCGAACCTGGGACCCTGGAGCTGTGAAGCAATTGTGCTATCCACAATGCTACCGTGCTGCCCATTTGGGCAGCAAGTGGGCTTTCTACGCGTACAATTTCAATTGGAAGGCGCTTTTTGACTCCAACTGCTATTTTCTTTTTAATTCTCAATGGAGCTCAGGTGCCTAGTGGCATAGTACCACCTTCAGACCCAGCTGCAGCATTCTTCCAGCTGTGCTGGTTAAACCATCTGCTTGATCAGTGCCTGATTATTTTTAAAGAGTTAGTTCAACTTTTTAGTGAATTTTGGTCACCCCTTTTGAGATCTGGCTAGGTTCTTTGACTCTGCATTCACCATGGACCTCCATGTGCTGTACAGTAGAGTTTTATCCTGCCCTACTTTAAAATTTTACTCCACTTTTTCTGATCTGGCTTGATCCTTTAACTTTGCATTCAATATGGTCTGGCAATTAAGCTTTTTTAGGCTATCTCCAGTTGTTTCTTTGGTTCTGGTGTACTGCAGGCAGTCAAAAATTCAGTTTCTTTAGTTTTTCAAGTGTTGAAACTCTGGGGTCTTCAGTGGTCGTAATTCATAACCAAACAATCCCACAGGCTTTCTCTTCCAAATTTTCAGTGCTGACCGTTGAGGACAGCATCCGCTTGTGGGGCACCAGGGTTGTTGTCAGGTAAAGGGACAGGCTGCCGTGTTGAAGGACCTTCACAACGGATATCCTGGAGTGTCCAAAGTGAAGATGCTGGCAAGAACATACGTCTGGTGTCGGACATCGAGATGTTAGCCCAGCCATGCCTAGAAGCTCCCCAACGTGGCATCCCTATACCTTTGAGAGTGGCCGTGGCAGACTTGCGCTCATGTGCACGCCAATTGCGCAATTCCCTTCTTGGGTCCATGGTTCTCATCCTGGAGGACGCTCACGGAAGGTGGCTGGAGGTCCACAAAATATTGTTGATCACCTCCCGGGCGACCATCGAGTGATTGCGCATCTTTCTTCACCTGCGGAATCCTGGAGGTAATCGTATCCAATAATGGGGCCTCATTCACGAGTGAAGAGTTTGCCACTTTTGTGAAGAGCAAGGGGATTCGCCGCAAACCATCTGGCATCGAATGATTTGACAGAGAGCAATGCAGATGGTTAAACGGGGATCAAGAAACAGACATCCGGCTCGATGGACACAAGATTGGCAAGATTTTTATTCTCGTACAGGACCAGGGGCGTCATTCTCCGACCCCCCGCCGGGTCGGAGAATGGCCGTTGGCCGCCGTGAATCCCGCCCCCGCCCCCGCCGAAGTCTCCGCTCCCGGAGATTGGGCGGGGGCGGGAATCGGGCCACGCCGGTTGGCGGGACCCCCCGCTGGATTCTCCGGCCCGGATGGGCCGAAGTCCCGCCCAGGAATTGCCTGTCCCGCCGACGTAAATCAAACCTGGTATTTACCGGCGGGACCAGGCTGCGTGGGCGGGCTCCGGGGTCCTGGGGGGGGCGCGGGGCGATCGGACCCCGGGGGGTGCCCCCACGGTGGCCTGGCCCACAATCGGGGCCCACCGATCCGCGGGCGGGTCTGTGCCGTGGGGGCACTCTTTCCCTTCCGCCTCCGCTACGGCCTCCACCATGGCGGAGGCGGAAGAGACTCTCCCCACTGCGCATGCGTGGGAAACTGACAGCGGCCGCTGACGCTCCAGCGCATGCGCCGCATTTCCGCGCCAGCTGGCGGGGAAACAAACGCCATTTCCGCCAGCTGGCGGGGCGGAAATCCCTCCGGCGTCGGCCTAGCCCCTCAATGTTGGGGCTAGGCCGCCAAAGATGCGGAGCATTCCGCACCTTTGGGCCGGCACGATGCCCGTCTGATTGGCGCCGGCTTTGGCGCCAGTCGGCGGACATCCCGCCGTTGGGGGATAATTTCGCCCCAGGTCACACACAGTAACTGGGGTAGCCCCAGCTGAGATGTTAATTGGCCGTGGGCTTCTTACACGATTTGAGTTTGATTCTAACGGATATCGGCGCGAATCTGCACTGTAACAGAGATTTGAAAGGGCATTGCCCAGTTTGATGTTGAACTCTTTGACGCTTCGCACCTGACGACGTGGTGTTCGTTCTTAACTTCAATGACAGTGCTCTTTGGCTGTCTGGGATTGTCGTCCGTCAAATGGGACCAGTCTCTTACCAGGTTCGGTCTGGAAGCAGCTCATGAAAAGCCACCTGGATCACATTCGCTCACGGAGGTTGCTCCCTCGTGAAGTGCCTCGAAAGAAGCCTGCCCTGGATCCTCCGGCTTCATTGCTGATTAAGCCTGCTGTGACGCCTCCAGTCTCTCTCGACATTATGTCTTCCAACTCTGAGTCGGAGTCGCAGACCCCAGAGGTCTTGGACGACGACTCCGTAGTTCTACCGCATCCTGACGATTGTCCAACATGTCGTTCCCGTCACTGACAGCATTCACCAGTGTGGAATATGCCGACTGATCTGGCACAACAGCTCCATGAGGACGTTCCGGAGCCAAAGAGACTGCGATGTCCTCCACCTGATCTTCCTTCTCCATCTCATCGCTCATCGAGAGGGTCTTTGGACTTCAGGGGGGAGGAATGTAATATCCTGCATGTGATCTACAAGGTGGGGATGCTTGTCTTCCCCGTGCTCCTCCGGATTACGAGCTCCCCCACTAGGGGCAGAGTATCTGAATTACTCGGTGTATATAAAGTCGACGAGTAAGTCATCGACCAAGAGGAACCCGGTGCGGATCTACGGGGAAGTGCATGTCGTCTATAAATAAAACTTTGTTCTTATTTTTACTCAGTATGGACTCCCGTAAGGCCACCTTGGCAGCTTTAAAATAAATTCTTTAAAAATCTGGAATTTAATGTTGCACTATTAATGGTGTGAAGGCTCGTAAAATACAGGGCAATTGCCTGTCCCAACCTGTCTCCCGTTTACTGGTGGGCAGGATAGGGGTCAAGGAACCAACCCACCCTTCAGACTATTGAGATCTTTAAGTGAACTTCTGTTGAAAATGTTCATACATGGATGGCAAACTGCGGATGGAATCAGTGTCTGCTGGGATGCTCATTCTTGACCCCCATGTAGGGAAAGGTCACTTTGGTCAAGTGTGAGAGAATGAATGGTAACTGTGGCACCATTCCCCTGTGAAGCTCAACCAGTGGGATTGGTTGTTTATGAATTGTAAGGACGCGGGGAAATGCTTCCTTTGATACCCATTACTTGCATTTTCCACATTTTTACCTTTAGCCAAGTGAAAGGAACTGTTATTTTACAAGCTATTTATTTGAGCAATTATTTGATTGGTAACTTAGCAGGAAAATGTTTTTTGTACCAATCATGCTCTTTTGACCCACAGAGATGTAACTTTTTAAAGGTTTGAAACTTTTGAGGACTGATGCCTCTGAGTTGCACTTAAGCGATGTTACCTACAGACCAAAAGGAATTTAAAAATAGCCAATCAAATACCTGAAACAATTTTTTCAAGCAATTGAACCATCTGCAACTACTAATTTGTTTTAGAATTCAATAGGGTGGCACGGTGGCGCTGTGCTTAGCACTGCTACCTCACAGCGCCGAGGACCCGGGTCTGATCCCGGCTCCAGATCATTTTTTGTATGGAGTTTGCACATTCTCCCCGTGTTGCGTGGGTTGCACCCCCATAACTCAAAGATGTGCAGGGTAGGTGGATTGACCACGCTAAATTGCCCCTTAATTGGAAAAAAAAAGAATTGGATACTCTAAATTTATTTTTAAAAGTTTAGAATTCAATAAATAGGTTTTACAATTACGGGTGCGATTCAGCGACCACGTTTTGCCCGGTGCGGGTCCAGGCGCAATGGGTAAATCGCACGAGAGCCCCAAATCGGGCTCCACGCTGGGCCGATCACAAATTACCAGACTACCTCCGCCTGGCGCAATCTGGATCTTCGCCTGACTGGGTGCCAACCCTAGTACATGGGCACCATGCCACTGCCAGATATCAGGCCCAGGGAGGCCTTGCCACTTGGAGGGGAGGTGAAGGGGAGTTCTCAGGGGCCTTCCCCAGGGTTTGGAGAGTGAAGGGGGGTGAATAAAGTGGGGTTGGGCCTGGAAGGGGCAGGAGATATTGGGGCACAGTTCAAAATGGCGCCCGATCTGCGAGGAGCCTTGAAATCATTCTAAGTATGGCCTCAGCAGAGAAAAGCTACCCGAGGCCAAACAAAAAGGCAAAGTGCCGTTGGATTGCGGGATGTTTCTTGGTGCTGCAGGTGTTGAGAAACACCCCGCTAAACGCGCCCAACAGCGGACTCAGTTTGAAGTCCACTGAATCGCGCCCTACACAATTCTTTTAGTCATTTCCTTACCTTGGATACCAAGATGCTTTTTTGTTTTTAATTTTTATAAATATGTAAAGATTTCAATGTTATGGAGGAACATTCACGTTAGTGCAAAATGTCAAGGGAGGTGTTTTGAAACATCTCATTTGGAGATTTTTTTGAATTGTGGCAAGTTGCTTCAAACCATATATAGGCTTCTTTATCAGATAACAATCTCTTTTTTTTAGAATTTACAGTACCCAATTCTTTTTTCAATTCGGGGCAATTTAGCGTGGCCAATCCACCTACTCTGCACATCTTTGTGTTGTGGGGGTGAGACACGGCCTCCCAACAATCTCATGCTTTTTTTTTCTTAATAAACTACTTTAATGACTTGTAAAATGGAAGGACCCCTTTTAAATTCTTGTCCTTTTTAATTCCTGTCTTGCTGGCTGCTTCAACTTTGCAGATTTTAGGTTTAAACTACAGACTTTTGAACCCACCTTCTGCTGCAAGCTACTATTTGAACTGGCCCAATGGGATTGCCCTCCGTGCAGTATGAGTTGTGGCAGAGCTCCTTGATTTCATTTTGATGGGCTTGGCTTGCAGCCAAACAGCTCTTTTGAAATCCGGGTCTTTGACGGGCTCTTGCTTTTTTTTTCTTTATTCGTTCATGGGCTGGGCCAGCATTTATTGCCCATCCCTGAGGGCATTTAACAGTCAACCACATTGTTGTGGTCTGGAGTCACATGTAGGCCAGGCCAGGTAGGGATGGCAGATTTCCTTTTCTAAGTGAAACAGAAGGTATTGTATTTTGTACTTTATTATTGTCACAAATAAGCCTACATTACCACTGCAATGAAGTTACTGTAAAAATCCCCTAGTCGCCACACAGAGGGAGAATCCAGAATGTCCAAATTATCGAACAGCATGTCTTTCAGGACTTGTGGGAGGAAACCGGAGCACCCGGAGGAAACCCGCGCAGACACCGCTCAGACAGTGACCCAAGCGGGAATTGAACCTGGGATCCTTGCACTGTGAAGCAACAGTGCTGACCACTGTGCTATTGTGCCACCCAAAAGACAATCAACAATAGTTTCATGGTCATCATTAGACCTTTAATTCCAGATCATATTTTATTGAATTCAAATTCCACCATCTGCCCTGGTGGGATTGGAACTGGGTCCCCAGAGCATTTCTCTGGGTCTCTGGATTATTAGTCCAGTGACAATACCACTACGTCACTGCCTCCCCTAATTCTGATTGATTCTGATTGGGGGGCAGGTCCCGGAATATTCTGAATACACAGGCACGCTCCATTTAGCGGAGCTGAGTTGCAGTTCTGTGAAAACCTAGGAAGCAGCAGGTTCTGTCAGCTGAGGCTGGCAATTAAAACACTTTTCAGCCCGGCCTGTGAAAGTTTTCACTTCTGATTAAAAGGCTGGGGAGCTGAATCTGATTTTTTTTCTCAACTGATGGCCTGTGTTTAAAGACCTTTCTCTCTGCAGCAGGGTCCAGTCCAGTGTCACCGGCAGGTAGAGGAGGCTTTAAAATCCTCAGGTGAAGAATTCTAATATTACCTCAGTGATGCTGAGAGCCAGTCTGGTGAGGTCGTTCAAATGAACGTGACTCTCCAGAGAGAATTCTATCGTCTGAATGTTCTAGTTGGAGGCAAACTCTTTCAAGTTAGTGAGACACGACCTCCCCTTCACAAAACCATGCTGCCTCTCACTAATGCTTCCAAATGGGAGTAGATCCTGTCTTGAAGAATTCTCTCCAGCAATTTCCCTACCACTGACGTAAGGCTCACCGGCCTGTAGTTCCCTGGATTACCCTTGCTACCCTTCTTAAACAGAGGAACAACATTGGCTATTCTCCAGTCCTCCGGGACATCACCTGAAGACAGTGAGGATCCAAAGATTTCGGCCAAGGCCTCAGCAATTTCCTCTCTAGCCTCCTTCAGTATTCTGGGGTGGATCCCATCAGGCCCTGGGGACTTATCTACCTTAATATTTTTCAAGACGCCCAACACCTCATCTTTTTGGATCTCAATGTGACCCAGGCTATCTACACACCCTTCTCCAGACTCAACATCTACCAATTCCTTCTCTTTGGTGAATACTGATGCAAAGTATTCATTTAGTACCTCGCCCATTTCCTCTGGCTCCACACATAGATTCCCTTGCCTATCCTTCAGTGGGCCAACCCTTTCCCTGGCTACCCTCTTGCTTTTTATGTTTGTGTAAAAAGACTTGGGATTTTCCTTAATCCTATTTGCCAATGACTTTTCGTGACCCCTTCTAGCCCTCCTGACTCCTTGCTTAAGTTTCTTCCTACTCTCCTTATATTCCACACAGGCTTCGTCTGTTCCCAGCCTTTTAGCCCTGACAAATGCCTCCTTTTTCTTTTTGACGAGGCCTACAATATCTCTCGTTATCCAAGGTTCCTGAAAATTGCCGTATTTATCCTTCTTCCTCACAGGAACATGCCGGTCCTGAATTCCTTTCAGCTGACACTTGAAAGCCTCACACATGTCAGATGTTGATTTGCCCTCAAACATCCGCCCCCAATCTAGGTTCTTCAGTTCCCGCCTAATATTGTTATAATTAGCCTTCCCCAATTTAGCACATTCACCCGAGGACCACTCTTATCCTTGTCCACCAGCACTTTATAACTTACTGAATTGTGGTCACTGTTCCCGAAATGCTCCCCTACTGAAACTTCTACCACCTGGCCGGGCTCATTCCCCAATACCAGGTCCAGTACAGCCCCTTCCCTAGTTGGACTGTCTACATATTGTTTTAAGAAGCCCTCCTGGATGCTCCTTACAAACTCTGCCCAGTCTAAGCCCCTGGCACTAAGTGAGTCCCAATCAATACTGGGGAAGTTGAAGTCTCCCATCACAACAACCCTGTTGTTTTTACTCTTTTCCAAATTCTGTCTACCTATCTGCTCCTCTATCTCCCGCTGGCTGTTGGGAGGCCTGCAGTAAACCCCCAACATTGTGACTGCACCCTTTTTATTCCTGATCTCTACCCATATAGCCTCACTGCCCTCTGAGGTGTCCTCCCGTAGTACAGCTGTGATATTCTCCCTAACCAGTAGCGCAACTCCGCCACCCCTTTTACATCCCCCTCCATCCTGCCTGAAACATCTAAATCCTGGAACGTTTAGCTGCCAGTCCTGCCCTTCCCTCAACCAGGTCTCTGTAATGGCAACAACATCATAGTTCCAAGTACTAATCCAGGCTCTAAGTTCATCTGCCTTACCCGTAATACATTAAAACATATGCACTTCAGGCCACCAGTTCAGCAACTTCACCCGGTCTGCTCTGCCTCAGAGCCAGACTGGCCCTATTCCCTAGTTCTCCCTCAATGCTCTCACCTTCTGACCTATTGCTCCCGTGCCCACCCCCCTGCCATACTAGCAGTGAAGATTCCCATCTCTCATCCTGTTTAACCTGCATTATTTTGATCCGATCCCTTCCCCACCGTGCGTGCCTGTGTTGTGTGTCTGTGGGTGGAGGGTTGGATGCTATTTGGGAAGTAATTAGATTCACAGACTGTTGTTCTATTATCGTCATTGCATATTAAACGCTTCTCTTGTTACACATACATAGTTTTTTTAATGTTTTACTTACAAATCTAGGGTTGGATTCCCACTCCACGATGCTGAAATCAGGGGCTGGTCAGGGGCTGGTCAGGGGCTGAATTAGGGGCTGGTTTAGCACAGGGCTAAATCGGTGGCTTTTCAAGCAGACCAAGGCAGGCCAGCAGTGCAGGTTCAATTCCCCTACCAGCCTCCCCGAACAGGCGCTGGAATGTGGCGACCAGGGGCTTTTCACAGTAACTTCATTTGAAGCCTCCTTGTGACAATAAACGAATTTCATTTCATTCATTTTCAAATCACGTTCGGCGATGGGGCGGAGAATCCATTTTGGCGCCAAAATATGGAACGGCGCCAGATTTTGAATTCACCGCCCCCTGAAAAGAAGCGTACTCTAGAGGTACGCCACACCGATTATCCACGGCCCCAGCCATTGCCTGAGGCCCGCCCCGCAATGCTCCGTCCCAGACCGGCCGAGTTTCCAACAGCGTAGGTTACGTGTGTTCACACCGTTCGTGAACTCGGCGTGACAGCTGCGGACTCAGTCCAGGGCCGCCACAGTTGGGGGAGGGCCGATCCGCGGACATGGGAGCTTCATTCGGGGATGGGGGCACTGTGGGCAGGCGGTCCCGGGCGCGCGAGCAGATGGAGGGCGGCACTACTTTGGCAGTCCAGCTCCGCAGGCTGAGTCCGCCATGGAGCATGGCGCGGCCACTGTAGGCCGCCATAGTGCGCATACGTGGCTTCAGAACTGGAAGTGCTGATGGCCGTCTCGGCAGCTAGAGCTGTGAGCTACACGCTGCCTCCCTGCTAGCCCTCAGCAAAAGGGGGAATCAGTGGCAGTTTTATACCAGTTTTCCTTGCGTAAAAGGCCACCGTTTTCACGCCAGCGTGGGGAATTAGTCTCCAAACCGGAGAATCCAGCCCCTGGTGCCTGTAAGTCATTGGAGCAGTCAAGGGCCAAAGACCTGAAATACACAAATTACTGTCAATTCACTTATGTTGGGACTCTGTGGGGGTGAAATTGACCTGCACTCGCACAGGATGTTGTAACAAAAAGCAATTTTATTTTAAAACGCACAAATGGGCAGCATGGTGGCGCAGTGGGTTAGCCTTGGTGCCTCACGACGCCGAGGTCCCAGGTTCGATCCTGGCTCTGGGCCACTGTCCGTGTGGAGTTTGCACATTCTCCCCGTGTTCGCGTGGGTTTCACCCCCACAATCCAAAGATGTGCAGGCTAGGTGGATTGGCCAAGCTAAATTGACCCTTAATTGGAAAAAATGAATTGGGTACTCTAAATTTACAAAAGAAAACGCACAAATGATACTTATTCCCATGTAACCCAGAAAATACTGATGCAGATGTTAAATGATAAAATTACTGAAGCCACATGTTAGTTAGTTGATTGTACACTAATTTCCTTTGCAGATATGCCCATTTATGGTCCTGGTAAGATGCATTTTAATAATTTGTTTATTCATAGAGCCATTGTAATAAGAGTTGATGGCGAAGTGGTAAAATCACTGGGCAAAGAATCCAATATGCCCAGACTAATGCTCTGAGTGGTAGCTGGTGAAATTTAAATTCAACCTTTAAAAAATCTGTAATTGAAAGTTAACCTCGGTAAGGATAACTATGGAACTAGCAACCTTTGTTATAAAAGCTCATCTGGTTCATTTGGTTACTTAGCAGGAAAATGTTTTTTGTACCAATCATGCTCTTTTAACCCACAGAGATGTAACTTTTTAAAAGTTTGAAACTTTTGAGGACTGATGCCTCTGAGATGCACTTTAGCGATGTAATACCTACAGACCAAAAGGAATTTAAAAACTAGCCAATCAAATTGCTCAAACAATCTTTTCAATTTTTTCAAGCAATTGAACCATCTGCAACTACCAATTAAGTTTAGAATTCAATAGGGCGGCACGGTGGGGCAGTAGTTAGCACTGCTGCCTCACAACGCTGAGGACCCAGAATCAATCCCGGCTCCGGGTCACTTTCTGTGTGGAGTTTGCACATTCTCCCCGTGTCTGCATCAACTCAAAGATGTTGGCCACACTAAATTGCCCCTTAATTGGAAATAAAGAATTGGGTACTCTAAATTTATAAAAATAGGTTTAGAATTCAGTAAATATTTTTTTTAATTATGGGTGCGATTCAGCGACCACATTGTGCCCGGCATGGATCCAGGCGCAATGGGTGAATCGTACGAGCCCCAAAACGGGCTCCACGCTGGGCCAATCGCAAATTACCAGACAAGGTCCGCCTGGCGCAATCTGCATCTTGCCGTAACTGGGCAAGATTCAGATCTGCATATTTAAATGAGTCAATGGCTCAGTTAAAAATCTGGACGGCACATTTGCCCGGTGCCCGGGACTCAACGATCGCACCTGCGAACCTCACCAGGGTTTAATTTAGTACTAGTCCACACAAATGTGGCCAGTTGTAATGGTGATGTTCGATCAATAACTCCAGAAACAAGATTGAATGACAATTGAAGGTTTTATTGGACTAGATGTTTCCCCCAGCAATGCAGGTACAAAATGTAGCTGCTAGGGAGACACAGGCTCTTATACTCCGCCTTACTGGGCGGAACCAGCAGGCAGGCTTCACCAATGATATTGCTGTCTCAGGTACCTCCCACACCAATGGTCTTACAGCATCAACCTGGGTGCCATAATACCCCTAATACCGACTACCACATTCACCCCCTGTTTAAAAAAAAGAGTCCGGCGGGGGGGGGGGGGGGGGGCTCGCGTTGTACAGTGGTAGAGTTTGAGGTCATGGTGGTACCCGGTATACATTAGTACAGTGTTTTGCCTCGTTACATGTCACAACTATTTACAGTATTTATTTACATTCAAAATGAAGCAATTAGTCGGTCGGGGGCCCTGGTTGTCCTCTGCGATCGTATCAGTTTCAGCGGTGATGCAGGCACCAGCTCAGACATCCATGGCTCCAGGAGCATGGCTTCGGCTTCTTCGGCAGCTTCATCACCCCTAGATGGGACCAGTGGGAGAACCGATCCACCTGGGAAGGGGACCGCTGTGGGGTACGCCGGTGGGAGGGAGGGTGGGGTTGGTGGTGGGGGTGTGGGTGGGGACCCAGCAGGCGCCAGGTCCCGTAGGGATACTGTATCCTGTCGGCCGTCGGGGTACGCCATGTAGGCGTATTGAGGGTTAGCGTGAAGTAGGTGGACCATCTCGACCAATGGGTCCGACTTGAGCGCCCGCACGTGTTTGTGGAGCAGGATGGGTCCAGGAGTTGCCAGCCAGGTTGGGAGCAAGGTCCCGGAGGAGGACTTCCTAGGGAAGACAAGGAGACATTCATGAGGTGTCTGGTTGGTCGTGGTACACAGCAGTGACCGGATGGAGTGGAGGGCATCCGGGAGGACCTCCTGCCAGCGGGAGACTGGGAGATTCCTGGACCGTAGGGCCAGTAGAACGCTCTTCCAGACCGTTCCGTTCTCCCTCTCTACCTTCCGTTTCCCCGAGCGTTGTAACTGGTCGTCCAGCTCGAGGCAATGCACTTGCTGAGCAGGAATTGACGCAGTTCGTCGCTCATAAACGAGGACCCCCTATCGCTGTGTGTATGTAGGCGGGGAAACCGAACAGTGTAAAGATACTGTGGAGGGATTTTATGACGGTGGCTGCAGTCATGTCGGGGCAGGGATGGCGAATGGGAACCGGGAGTACTCGTCAATCACGTTCAGGAAGTACATGTTGCGGTCGGTGGAGGGGAGCGGTCCTTTGAAGTCCATACTGAGGCGTTCAAAGGGACGGGAAGCCTTTATCAGGTGCACTTTCTCTGGCCTGTAGAAGTGCGGCTTGCACTCCGCACAGATTTGGCAGTTCCTGGTGGCTGTCCTGACCTCCTCGATGGAGTAGGGCAGGTTGCGGGTCTTAATGAAATGGAAGAATCGAGTGACACCCGGGTGGCAGAGGTCCTCGTGGAGGGCCCGGAGTCGGTCCACTTGTGCGTTGGCACATGTGCCGCGGAATAGGGCATCAGGAGGCTCGTTTAGCTTCCCGGGACGATACAAGATCTCATAGTTGTAGGTGGAGAGCTCGATCCTCCACCGTAAGATCTTATCGTTCTTTATCTTGCCCCGCTGTGCATTATCGAACATGTAAGCAACCGACCGTTGGTCAGTGAGGAGAGTGAATCTCCTCCCAGCCAGGTAATGCCTCCAGTGCCGCACAGCTTCTACTATGATCTGAGCCTCCTTTTCAACTGAGGAATGGCGGATTTCTGAGACATGGAGGGTGCGTGAGAAGAAGGCCATGGGTCTACCCGCTTGGTTCAGGGTGGCCGCCAGAGCATCGTCGGACGCATCGCTATCGACTTGGAAGGGAAGGGATTCATCGATTGCGTGCATCGTGGCCTTGAAAACCGTGGATTGAATTAGTGAGCGGGCCTTGCCTGCATAGTTGGGGACCCACTGGGCACAATATGAAAAGATCCCAGGCAGTGTTTCAGGGCATTGGAGCAGTGGGGGAGGGGAAACTCCATGAGGGGGCGTTTGGGATCTGGGCCTATAACTCCATCATGCACTACGTAGCCGACGATGGCTAGATGGTCGGTGCTGAACACGCATTTGTCCTTGTTGTAGGTTAGATTAAGGATTTTTGCGATATGGAGACATTTTCGGAGGTTGGTGTCGTGGTCCTGCTGGTCGTGGCCACAGATGGTGACGTTATCGAGGTACGGAAACGAGGCCCGCAAACCGTACCAGTCAACCATTCGGTCCATCTCCCGTTGGAAGACCGAGACTCCATTTGTGACAACGAAGGGAACCCTTAAGAAGTGGTAGAGCCGCCTATTTGCTTTGAATGCCGTATATTTGCGGTCGCTAGGGCGGATGGGGAGCTGGTGGTAGGCAGATTTTAAATCCACCGTGGAAAAGACCTTGTATTGTGCAATCTGATTGACCAGATCAGATATGCGGGGGAGAGGGTACGCATCGAGCTGCGTATACTTGTTGATGGTCTGACTATAATCGATGATCACTCTATGCTTCTCCCCGGTCTTTACACCACTACTTGAGCTCTCCAGGGACTGTTGCTAGCCTCAATAATACCTTCCTTCAGTAACCGCTGGACTTCCGATCTAATGAAGGTCCGGTCCTGGGCACTATACCACCTGCTCCTGGTGGCGACGGGTTTGCAATCCGGGGTGAGGTTCGCAAACAGGGAAGGCGGATCGACTTTGAGGGTCGCGAGGCTGCAGACAGTAAGTGGGGTATAGGGCCGCCGAATTTAAAAGTTAAACTCTGGAGGTTACATTGGAAATCTAACCCTAGGAGCGTGGCAGCGCAGAGGTGAGGAAGGACGTAGAGCCGGAAATTTTTTAATTCCCTTCCCTGGACCGTGAGGTTCGCTACACAGAACCCTTTGATCTCTACAGAGTGAGACCCGGAGGCCAGGGAGATTTTTTTATTAACTGGGTGGATGGGAAGAGAACAGCTCTCTGTGCTCCCGGAGTCGATCAGGCAGGATGTTTTGTGCCCATTGATGAGCACGGTCGTCGTCGCGGTCATGAGCGTTCGGGGCCGAGACTGGTCCAGGGTCACCGAGGCAAGTCGTGGCAAAAGTTGGAGGGTTTCCTTGGGCGGTGTGTGGTTATCCGAATCGGGGCCCTGAGACTCCAGCCAAATGGCGGCACCCACTGGTCGCACATGGCTGGGGGTGTGCAAGATGGCAGCGCCCATCCATCGCACGTGGTCCCCGGGGAACAAGATGGCGGCACCCGGGGCCCGCACGTGGCTCTGGAACAGGAAGATGGCGGCGCCCGCTGGCCGCACGTGGCGCGCGAAGAGAGTTGGGGTGGCGGTCCCGGCTCGCCCCCGGAGACCGCGGCGACTGCCCGGGCCTAGTATACCGCCACGAAATGGCCCTTTTTGCCGCACCCTTTGCAGGTGGAGGAGCGGGCCAGGCAGCACTGCCGTGGGTGCTTGGCCTGCCTGCAAAAATAGCAGCGGGGCCCCCCGGGGTTGCCTGGTAGTCGTGCAGCACAAGCTTGTGGGGGGATGGGGGATGCATCGGAGTCGGCCGTGGGGGGGTTCCACACTGCCCAAGGGGCTGCCGTGCGGTCGGATACGTAAGCGCAGGCGTTTCGGGAGGCCACATCCAGGGAGTTAGCAAGGGCCCGTGCCTCCTTGAGGCCTAGTGTCTCTTTTTCTAGCAGCCGCTGGAGGATTTGGGAGGACAGCATACCTGCAACGAATGCGTCCCGGATCAAAAGTTCTGTGTGATCGCTGGCTGAAACTTGCGGGCAGTCACAGTTCCTACCTACCACCAGGAGCGCATGGTAGAATTCGTCCAGCGATTCCCTGGGGGTTTGTCGCCTCGTCGCTAGCAGATGTCGAGAGTAGACCTGGTTTACTGGGCGAATATAGTGTCTTTTCAGCAGGGTCATTGCGGCCTCGAAAAAGTCCGCGTCCTCGATGATGGTGTAGATTTCTGGGCTCACCCTCGAGTGGAGAACTTGCAGTTTCTGGTCCTCCGTAGGTGCAGTCGTGGCCATCCTGAGGTACCCTTTGAAGCACACCAGCCAGTGTTTGAAGGTTGCCTCTGAGTATGCCGCATGGGGGCTGAGTTGCAGACACTCCGGCTTGATTCGGAGCTCCATTCTTTAAAACCAAGTCCAATAAATTGATGCTCGACCAATAACTCCAGAAATAACAATTGAAGGCTTTATTGGGCTAGATGTTTCCCCCAGCAGCGCAGCAGAATGCAGCTGCTAGGGAGACACAGGCTCTTATACTCCGCCTTACTGGGCAGAACCAGCATGCAGGCTTCACCAATGATATTGCTGTCTCAGGCACCTCCCACACCAATGGTCTTACAGCATCAACCTGGGTACCGTAATACCCCTAATACCGACTACCACAAATGGCACTTGGCGAGGAAATCTCCCAGGCCACTGGAGATCTCCGGATGGTCAGAGACAGGGTAGGGTGGTACCCTGAGACACTCCCCTGGCACTGTCAGGTGCCTGGGTGGCACTGCCAGGGTGCCAGGTTTGCAGTGCCATGGTGCCCAAGTACTAGGGTTGGCACTGCCAGGGATCATGCCCAAGGGGGGTATTGCCACTTGGAGGGGATGGTGAAGGGGTGTTCCGCGGGGCCACCCCAAGGTTGGGGGGAGTGAAGTGGGGTCTGGAAGGGGCTGCAGTTCAAAATGGCACCCGATCTGTGAATAGCTTTGAAATCACTTGAAGTACAGCCTCGGCAGGGAGGCCGTTCAAATGAACGTGACTCCCCAGAGAGAATTCTATTGCCTGCATGTTTTAATTGGAGGCGAACGTTAAAAAGTCCAAACCAACCAATGGTTTTCAACACCTCACATTCTGATAAGATCACCGCCTACAAAGACTGCTACTTCAGCAGTGATTATTCTCATCTCTCGTCCTGTTTAACCTCCATTATTTTGACCCTATCCCTTCACCACTGTGCGTGTCTGTGTTGTGTATATGTGGGTGGAGGGCGGAACTCTGTTGGGGAAGTAATTAGATTAGCAGACTGTTCTTCTATTATCGCTATTATCTTCTCTTGTTCTAAATACATAGTCTTTTAATGTTTTACTTACAAATCTGGTGGCTGTAAGTCATTGAAGCAGTCAAGGGTCAAAGATCTCAGGAAAATATTCAAATTATTGGATAATTCACTTATGCTGGGACTCTGGGGTCTATGGGGCTGAAATTGACCGGCACTCGCCCTGGATGTTGGAACAAAAAGCAATTATCTTTTAAAACGTACAAATGATTAATATACTTATTCCCATGAAACCCAGAAAATGCTGCAGTAATGTGAAATAAGAAGATTCCTGAAGCCACGTTTTAGCTACTTGACTGTACACTAATTTCCTTTGCAGGTCTGCCCATTTATGCGACTGGTAAGATGCATTTTATTCATTTGTTTTTTGCATCGAGCCATAGTAATAAGGGGAGATGGTGGCAAAGTGGTAAAATCACTGGGCAAATAACCCAAGATGCCCAGACTAATGCTCTGAGGGGATGTGTTCAAATCTCACCTTTGTACCTGGTGGAATTTAAATTCAACCTTTAAGAAACCTGTCATTGAAAGCTAACCTTGGTAAGGATAACGATGGAACCAGCAAAGTGCCATTGGATAGCGGGGTGTTTCTTGCCGCTGCAGGCTTTGAGAAATACCCCGCTAAATGCGTCCGACAGTGAACTTAGTTTGAAGTCCACTGAATCGCGCCCTACACAATTCTGTTAGTAATTTCTTTACCTTGGATACCTAGGTGGTTTTTTGTTTTTAATTTTAATAAATATTTAAAGGTTTCAATGTTTTTGAGGAATATTCATGTCAGTGCAAAACTTTACGGGAGGTGTTTTGAAACATCTCATTTGGAGATTTTTCTGAATTGTGGCAAGTTGCTTCAAACCATGTGAAAGTTTCTTCGTCAAATACATTTCCCAACAATCTCTTTTTTTTTAAATTTAAAGTACCCAATTCTATTTTTCAATTCAGGGGCAATTTAGCGTGGTCAATCCACCTACTCTGCACATCGTTGGGTTGTGGGGGTGGGATACGGCCTCCCAACAATCTTATGCTTTTTTTTCTTAATAAACTACTTTAATGACTTGCAAAATGGAAGGAACCCCTTTTAAATCCTTGCCCTTTTTTGTACTTTATTATTGTCATAGGTAGGCTTACATCAACACTGCAATTACGTTACTGTGAAAATCCCCCAGTCGCCACACAGAGGGGACTTCAGAATGTCCAAATTAGCTAACAGCACGTCTTTTGGGATTTGTGGGAGGAAACCGGAGCATCCGGAGGAAACCCACGCAGACACAGGTAGAACGTGCAGACTCCGCACAGACAGTGACCCAAACGGGAATTGAACCTGAGACATTGGCGCTGTGAAGCAACAGTGCTAACCACTATGCTACCATGTCACCCTAAGACAATCGACAATGGTTTCATGGTCATCATTAGACTTTTATTGAATTCAAATTCCACCATCTGCCCTGGTGGGATTCGAACTGGGTCCCCAGAGCATTTCTCTGGGTCCCTGGATTATTAGTCTAGTGACAATACCACTGCGTCACTTCCTCCCCTAATTCTGATTGCTTCTGATTGGGGGGCTGGTTCCGGAATATTCTGAAAACACAGGCAAGCTCCACTTTGTGGAGTTTCAGTTCTTTGAAAACCTAGGAAGCAGCAGGTTCAGTCAGTTAACGCTGGCAATTAAAACACTTTTCAGCCCGGCCTGTGAAAGTTTCACTGCTGATTAAAAGGCTGGGGAGCTGAATCTGATTTTCTCTCAACTGATGGCCTGTGTTTAAAGATCTTTCTCTCCGCAATCAGTTATCTGCAGGAGGGTCCAGACCAGTGCCATCAGCAGGAAGAGGGGGCTGATTGAAAACCTATTTCAAATCCTCAGGTGAAGAATTCTAATATTACCTCAGTGAGGCTGAGAGCCAGTCTGGTGGAGGTCATTTAAATGAACGTGACTCCCCAGAGAGAATTCTATTGCCTGCATGTTATAATTGGAGGCAAACATTAAAAAGTCCAAACCAACCAATGGTTTTCAAACCTCATATTTCTATATTTTTTTTTTTAAGTATTTTTATTAAGGCTTTGCAGTATTTTTCATAATAAAACAGTAGTAACAATAATAACAAAACAAACTAGAGTGAACATTAACATAGTGCAAAAAGAGAATATACAATAACAATTAAATAGACATTATCCCACGTGACTCAGTCTTCCCACACCATCCCAATGAAGCACTCACACCCCACCCACCTCCCACCCCTACGGATTGCTGCTGCTGCTGACATTTTAATTTTCCCCGAGAAAGTCGATGAACGGCTGGCACCTCCGAGAGAACTCGAGCGTAGACCCGCTTCAGGCAAACTTTATTTTCTCGAGGCTGAGAAACCCAGTCATGTCATTAACCCAAGTCTCTACATTCGGGGGCTTCGAGCCCCTCGAGTCCCTCCACATTAATAAAATCCGTCTCCGGGCTACTAGGGAGGCAAAGGCCAAGACGTTGGCCTCTTTCATCCCCTGAAATCCCGGGTCTTCTGACACTCCAAACATCGCTATCTCTTGACTCGGCACCACCCGTATGTTAAGCACCTTGGACATTGCCCTCGCAAAGCCTTGCCAGAACTATCTAAGCTCCGGGCATGCCCAAAACATGTGGACATGGTTTGCAGGGCTGCCCTTGCACCTCATATAACTGTCTTCTACCCAAAAAAACGTGTTCATTCTCGCTGCCGTCATGTGTGCCCGGTGGACCACCTTAAATTGAATTAGACTGAGCCTGGCACATGATGAGGAGGAATTAACCCTGCCCAGGGCCTCTGCCCAAAGACCCGCTTCCAACTTTTCACCTAGCTCCTCCTCCCACTTGCCCTTGAGCTCCTCCACCGGGGTTTCCTCCGCCTCCTGTAGTTCCTGGTAGATATCCGACACGTTCCCCTCCCCCACCCAGGTGCCGGAGACCACCCTGTCCTGTATCCTCAGTGGCGGCAGCGTCGGAAAGGCCACTACCTGTTTTTTCAGGAAGTCTCGTACTTGCAGATATTTAAAGGCGTTTCCTGGCGGCAGATTAAATTTGTCCTCTAGCGCCTTCAAAGTGGGAAAGCTTCCGTCTATGAACAGATCTCCCATCTTTCTGATGCCTGCCCTCTGCCAGCTCTGGAACCCACCATCCATCCTACCCGGGACAAACCTGTGGTTGTTACATATCGGGGTCCAGACCGACACTCCCTCCACCTTCTTGTACCTCCTCCACTGTCCCCAGATCCGCAGTGTCGCCGCCACCACAGGACATGTGGAGTAACGGGTCGGCGAGAACTGCAAAGGAGCCATTATCAAAGCTCCCAGACTAGTACCTTTACATGACGCCGCCTCCAGCTGCACCCACGCTGCCCCCACCCCCCCCCCCCCCCCCCCCCCCCCCCACTTGCGCTCCAACAGCGATCTCCTTACTTGCGGGGTCTTATTCAACCACACAAAGCCCGAAATGATCCTACTCACACACTTAAAAAAGGCCTTAGGGATGAAGATGGGGAGGCACTGAAAGACAAACAAAAATCTGGGGAGGACAGTCATTTTCACGGTGTGCACCCTCCCTGCCAGTGACAGCGGGAGCATGTCCCACCTTTTAAAGTCCCCTTCCATTTGCTCCACCAACCGGGTCAGGTTGAGCCTGTGCAGGGCATCCCATTTCCTGGCCACCTGTATACCCAGGTAACGAAAACTTTTCTCTACCATCCTGAGCGGCAGCTCTTTCAGTCTCTTCTCCTGCCCCTTGGCCTGGATCACAACAACTCGCTCTTTCCCATGTTCAGTTTGTACCCTGAAAAACTACCAAAATCCCTCAGGATCTGCAGAACCTCCCCCATTCCCTCCACAGGGTCCGAAATGTACAGGAGCAAATCATCCGTGTATAGCGAGACCCGATGTTCCACCCCTTTCTCTCTAGCCTCATTGAAGGTCCTCATCAGGAGTGGGCTCAATATTTCCGAAAATTTCTTATAGAATTCTACCTGGTAACCGTCCGGCCGCGGGGCTTTACCCGATTGCATGCCCTCTATACCCTTGACAATCTCGTCCAATTCAATCGGGGCCCCAGCCCCTCCACCAGGTCCTCTTCCACCTTTGGAAACCTCAACAGGTCCAAAAATTGCCTCATCCCCTCCGCTCCCGTCGGGGGCTCCGACTCGTATAGTTTACTACAGAACTCCTTAAAGACTCCATTCACACCCCCCTGGATCCAAGACCATATTATCCTCCTTATTCTTTACTCCCCCGATTTCCCTGGCCACCTCCCTCTTTCGCAGTTGATGTGCCAGCATTCTACTAGCTTTCTCCCCGTACTCATAGACTGCCCCCCTTGCCTTCCTCAGCTGTGCTACCGCTTTCCCTGTGGTCAGCAGTTCAAACTCTGCCTGCAGACTCCGTCGCTCCCTCGGTAGCCCCGCCTCGGGGGCCTCCGCGTATCTGCTGTCCACTCGGAGTATCTCCTCCACCAGTCTCTCCCTCTCCGCTCTTTCTCTCTTTTCCCTATGGGATCGAATTGATATGAGCTCCCCTCTGACAACTGCCTTCAGAGCCTCCCAGACCGTTGCCGCTGCTACCTCACCCGTCTCGTTTGTTTCCAGGTAATCCTGGATGTTCCTGCTAATCCACCCGCAAACCTCTTCGTCCATCAGCAGCCCCACATCCAGTCTCCATAGTGGGATCTGCCCTCTCTTCTCACTAAGCCGCAGGTCCACCCAGTGCGGGGCATGGTCCGAGACTGTGATTGCTGAGTATTCTGTCCCCGTCACCTTTGGGATTAACGCCCTGCTCAAGACAAAGAAGTCTATGCGGGAATAAACCTTATGAACGTGGGAGAAAAAAGAGAACTCCTTCGCTCTCGGCCGCGCGAAAATCCTGGGATTTCCCCCCCCACATCTGCTCCATAAAACCCTTCAGTTCCTTAGCCACTGCCGGTCGCTTCCCTGTCCTGGACTTCGACCGGTCCAGCTCGGGGTCAATGACTGTGTTAAAGTCTCCCCCCATGATCAGATTGTGTGACTCTAAGTCTGGGATTTTGCCCAGCATACGTCTCATAAATTCCACATCATCCCAATTCGGAGCGTAAACATTCACAAACACCACCCGGACCCCCTCCCACTTTCCACTCACCATTATGCGATCGTTTGGTCTATTGATGCCTTCATCAGGGCCAGCATGTCCTTTTTAAGATCAGCAAAGCAGCCCCTAAGGAACTCCTGTTGCTCCTGTGACCACTGCGTCCATGCACCCTGGTCTATAACGGCCGCCAAGCCGTGCCTCGGAGCCCGCTCCGCACTCTTCTGTCTGTTGGGACTTAAACGCTTCACCCGGCCACTCCTGGTCCAGCTATCCATACAACAGAGAGGGAATCCTTTTGGCAGTATTCGTTTCACCAATCTGCCCCAAAAAGTCCATGAAAAGTCCTGAAAAAATGTCCGAGGGTCCACTCCAGATGGGAGCTGCCAAATGCGCGACCTACTCCTTCATGGCCGCCACCGGAAGTCTCGTCACCGCTTCTTCAATTGCCTTTGCGAGATCTTTTCGCAGTTGTTCCCTCTGCTGCTGGAATTCAGCTTTAATAAAGGCCATCAAGTCAGTTTGAAGCGTTTGAGCTTGCCCTTCCCCCGCCTGCATGCTTGAAGAGGCTTTTGTCTTTGCTGCAGCACCAGCCAAATCCCTCACTGTTTCTGCCGGGTCTAGTAACCAAGAGACATACCATTCCTGGGGGAAAGTACTCCTCCAACATTCACCTACATCTTTTCATCAAAATTCCACCCCGTATTGATTAAAAAGAGCTCTTTTCTGTAACCTTGGGCAGGAGCTGCCTTTTATGTGACCAGTTACTCCATGGTCCACACCGGAAATCAACACCTCATATTTTTATAAGATCACCGCCTACAAAGACTGCGACCGCAGCAGTGATTATTCCCATCACTCGTCCTGTTTAACCTCCATCATTTTGATCCTATCCCTTCCGCACTGTGTGTGTGTCTGTGTTGTGTGTCTGTGGATGGAGGGTGGGAAGATGTTATGGAAGTAATTAGATTAGCAGACTGTTGTTCTATTATCGCCATTGCATGATTAACTCTTCTCTTGTTATAAATACATCGTTTTTTTATTGTTTTACGTACAAATCTGGTGGCTGTAAGTCATTGAAGCAGTCAAGGGTCAAAGATCTCAGGAAAATATACAAATTATTGGATAATTCACTTATTTTGGGACTCTGGGGTCTATGGGGCTGAAATTGACCGGCACTTGCCCAGGATGTTGTAACAAAAAGCAATTATCTTTTAAAACGTACAAATGATTAATATACTTATTCCCATGAAACCCAGAAAATGCTGCAGTAATGTGAAATAAGAAGATTCCTGAAGCCACATGTTAGTTACTTGATTGTACACTAATTTCCTTTGCAGATATCCCCATTTATGCCACTGGTAAGAAGCATTTTAATTATTTGTGTTTTCACGGAGCCACAGTAATAAGGGGAGTTGGTGGCAAAGTTGTAAAATCACTGGGCAAATAACCCAAGATGCCCAGACTAGTGCTCTGAGGGGATGTGTTCAAATCTCACCTTTGTACCTGGTGGAATTTAAATTCTGCCTTTAAGAAATCTGTAATTGAAAGCTAACCTCGGTAAGGATAACTATGGAACCAGCAACCTTTGTCCTTTGTTGTAAAAGCTCATCTGGTTTATTAATGTCCTTTGGGAAGGAAACCTGCCACACAAACGTGGATCAGTTGTAATGGCACTTGGCGGGGGAATCGCCCAGGCCACTGGAGAATCCCGGGTGGTCAGAGACAGGGAAGGGTGATGCCCTGGCACTCCCCTGGCATTCATCTGGCACTGTCAGGTACCTGGGTGGCACTGCCAGGGTGCCAGATTGGCAGTGCCATGGCGCCCAAGTACTAGGGTTGGCACTGCCAGGGATCATGCCCAAGGGGGGTATTGCCACTTGGAGGGGATGGTGAAGGGGTGTTCCCAGGGGCCACCCCAAGGTTGGGGGGAGTGAAGTGGGGTCTGGAAGGGGCTGCAGTTC
Source organism: Scyliorhinus torazame (assembly GCF_047496885.1). Taxonomy (NCBI): domain Eukaryota; kingdom Metazoa; phylum Chordata; class Chondrichthyes; order Carcharhiniformes; family Scyliorhinidae; genus Scyliorhinus; species Scyliorhinus torazame. Next base: position 194,679,856 of record NC_092719.1, on the reverse strand, counting down.
AAAATGGCACCCGATCTGTGAATAGCTTTGAAATCACTTGAAGTACAGCCACGGCAGGGAGGCCGTTCAAATGAACGTGACTCCCCAGAGAGAATTCTATTGCCTGCATGTTTTAATTGGAGGTGAACGTTAAAAAGTCCAAACCAACCAATGGTTTTCAACACCTCACGTTCTGATAAGATCACCGCCTACAAAGACTGCTACTTCAGCAGTGATTATTCTCATCTCTCGTCCTGTTTAACCTCCATTATTTTGACCCTATCCCTTCACCACTGTGCGTGTCTGTGTTGTGTATATGTGGGTGGAGGGCGGAACTCTGTTGGGGAAGTAATTAGATTAGCAGACTGTTCTTCTATTATCGCTATTATCTTCTCTTGTTATAAATACATAGTCTTTTAATGTTTTACTAACAAATCTGGTGGCTGTAAGTCATTGAAGCAGTCAAGGGTCAAAGATCTCAGGAAAATATTCAAATTATTGGATAATTCACTTATGTTGGGACTCTGGGGTCTATGGGGCTGAAATTGACCGGCACTTGCCCAGGATGTTGTAACAAAAAGCAATTATCTTTTAAAACGTACAAATGATTAATATACTTATTCCCATGAAACCCAGAAAATGCTGCAGTAATGTGAAATAAGAAGATTCCTGAAGCCACATGTTAGTTACTTGATTGTACACTAATTTCCTTTGCAGATATCCCCATTTATGCCACTGGTAAGAAGCATTTTAATTATTTGTGTTTTCACGGAGCCACAGTAATAAGGGGAGTTGGTGGCAAAGTTGTAAAATCACTGGGCAAATAACCCAAGATGCCCAGACTAATGCTCTGAGGGGATGTGTTCAAATCTCACCTTTGTTGCTGGTGGAATTTAAATTCTGCCTTTAAGAAATCTGTAATTGAAAGCTAACTTCGGTAAGGATAACTATGGAACCAGCAACCTTTGTCCTTTGTTGTAAAAGCTCATCTGGTTTATTAATGTCCTTTGGGAAGGAAACCTGCCACACAAACGTGGATCAGTTGTAATGGCACTTGGCGGGGGAATCGCCCAGGCCACTGGAGAATCCCGGGTGGTCAGAGACAGGGAAGGGTGATGCCCTGGCACTCCCCTGGCATTCATCTGGCACTGTCAGGTACCTGGGTGGCACTGCCAGGGTGCCAGATTGGCAGTGCCATGGCACCCAAGTACTAGGGTTGGCACTGCCAGGGATCATGCCCAAGGGGGGTATTGCCACTTGGAGGGGATGGTGAAGGGGTGTTCCCAGGGGCCACCCCAAGGTTGGGGGGAGTGAAGTGGGGCCTGGAAGGGGCTGCAGTTCAAAATGGCACCCGATCTGTGAATAGCTTTGAAATCACTTGAAGTACAGCCTCGGCAGGGAGGCCGTTCAAATGAACGTGACTCCCCAGAGAGAATTCTATTGCCTGCATGTTTTAATTGGAGGCGAACGTTAAAAAGTCCAAACCAACCAATGGTTTTCAACACCTCACGTTCTGATAAGATCACCGCCTACAAAGACTGCTACTTCAGCAGTGATTATTCTCATCTCTCGTCCTGTTTAACCTCCATTATATTGACCCTATCCCTTCACCACTGTGCGTGTCTGTGTTGTGTATATGTGGGTGGAGGGCGGAACTCTGTTGGGGAAGTAATTAGATTAGCAGACTGTTCTTCTATTATCGCTATTATCTTCTCTTGTTATAAATACAAAGTCTTTTAATGTTTTACTAACAAATCTGGTGGCTGTAAGTCATTGAAGCAGTCAAGGGTCAAAGATCTCAGGAAAATATTCAAATTATTGGATAATTCACTTATGTTGGGACTCTGGGGTCTATGGGGCTGAAATTGACCGGCACTTGCCCAGGATGTTGTAACAAAAAGCAATTATCTTTTAAAACGTACAAATGATTAATATACTTATTCCCATGAAACCCAGAAAATGCTGCAGTAATGTGAAATAAGAAGATTCCTGAAGCCACATTTTAGCTACTTGATTGTACACTAATTTCCTTTGCAGGTCTGCCCATTTATGCGACTGGTAAGATGCATTTTATTCATTTGTTTTTTGCATCGAGCCATAGTAATAAGGGGAGATGGTGGCAAAGTGGTAAAATCATTGGGCAAATAACCCAAGATGCCCAGACTAATGCTCTGAGGGGATGTGTTCAAATCTCACCTTTGTTGCTGGTGGAATTTAAATTCTGCCTTTAAGAAATCTGTAATTGAAAGCTAACCTCGGTAAGGATAACTATGGAACCAGCAACCTTTGTCCTTTGTTGTAAAAGCTCATCTGGTTTATTAATGTCCTTTGGGAAGGAAACCTGCCACACAAACGTGGATCAGTTGTAATGGCACTTGGCGGGGGAATCTCCCAGGCCACTGGAGAATCCCGGGTGGTCAGAGACAGGGAAGGGTGATGCCCTGGCACTCCCCTGGCATTCACCTGGCACTGTCAGGTACCTGGGTGGCACTACCAGGGTGCCAGATTGGCAGTGCCATGGCGCCCAAGTACTAGGGTTGGCACTGCCAGGGATTAGGCCCTTTCCACTTGGAGGGGAGGTGTTGCCAGGAGTCTCCCCAAGGTTGGGAGAGTGAAGCGGGGTCAATAAAATGGGGTGAGCCTGGAAGGAGCGGGAGATATTGGGGCACAGTTCAAAATGGTGCCCGATCTGCGAGGAGCCTTGAAATCACTCTAAGTATGGCCTCAGCAGAGAAAAACTCCCCAGGGCCAAACAAAAAGGCAAAGTGCCATAGGACGGCGGGGTATTTCTTGGCGCTGCAGAGAAACACCCCGCTAAACGTACCGCACATAAGACTTAGTTTGAAGTCCACTGAATCGCACCCTACACAATTCTTTTAGTAATTTCTTTACCTTGGATACCTAGATGCTTTTTTGTTTTTTATTTTAATAAATATTCAAAGGTTTCAATGTTTTTGAGGAACATTCATGTTGGTGCAGACCTTTACTGGAGGTGTTTTGAAACATCTCATTTGGCGATTTGTCTGAATTGTGGCAAGTTGCTTCAAATATTTAAACGTTTCTTCGCAAATACAACTCCCGACATTCCTTTTTTTTTAAATTTAAAGTACCCAATTCTTTTTTTCAAATAAGGGGCAATTTAGCGTGGCCAATCCACCTACTCTGCACATCTTTGGGATGTGGGGGTGGGACACAGCCTCTAAGCAATCTCCTGCTTCTTTTATAATAAACTACTTTAATGATTTGCAAAATGGAAGGAACCCCTTTTAAATTCTTGTCCTTTTTAATTCCCGTCTTGCTGGCTGCTTCAACTTTCCAGATTTTGGGTGTAAACTACAATCTTTTGAACCTACCTTCTGCTGCAAGCTACTATTTGAACTGGCCCAACTGGATTGCCCTCTGTGCAGTGTGCTGTGTGGCAGAGCCCCTTGATTTAATTTTGATGGACTTGACTCGCAGCCAATCAGCTCTTTTGAAATTCAGGTCTTTGACGTGCTCTTGCTTTTTTTTTCCTTTATTTGTTCATGGGATGTGGGCATCGCTGGCTGGGCCAGCATTTATTGCCAATCCCTGAGGCCATTTAAGAATCAACCACATTGCTGTGGGGGTCTGGAGTCACATGTCGGTCAGATGAGGTAGGAATAGCAGAAATTGTTCTCTGAAGGACACATCATTCGACTTTTATTTCCAGGTCTTTTCTTTTATCGATTTCAAATGCCACCATCTGCCCTGGTGGGATTCGAATTGGGTCCCCAGAGCATTTCTCTGGGTCTCTGGATTATTCGTCCAGTGGCAATACCACTACGTCACTGCCTCCCCTAATTCTGATTGATTCTGATTGGGGGGCTGGTCCTGGAATATTCTGAATACACAGGCAAGCTCCATTTTGCGGAGCTGAGTTTCAGTTCTGTGAAAACCTAGGAAGCAGCAGGTCCTGTCAGCTGAGGCTGGTAATTAAAACACTTTTCAGCCCGGCCTGTGAAAGTTTCACTGCTGATTAAAAGGCTGGGGAGCTGAATCTGATTTTCTCTCAACTGATAGCCTGTGTTTAAAGACCATTCTCTCCGCAATCAGTTATCTGCAGGAGGGTCCAGACCAGTGCCATCGGCAGGAAGAGGGGGCTGATTGAAAACCTATTTCAAATCCTCAGGTGAAGAATTCTAATATTACCTCAGTGAGGCTGAGAGCCAGTCTGGTGGAGGTCATTTAAATGAACGTGACTCCCCAGAGAGAATTCTATTGCCTGCATGTTCTGATTGGAGGCAAACATTAAAAAGTCCAAACCAACCAATGGTTTTCAACACCTCATATTCTTTTAAGATCACCGCCTACAAAGGCTGCGACCACAGCAGTGAAGATTCCCATCACTCGTCCTGTTTAACATCCATTACTTTGATCCTATCCCTTCCCCACTGTGCGTGTCTGTGTTGTGTGTATGTGGGTGGAGGGTGGGACGCTGTTGGGGAAGTAATTAGATTAGCAGATTGTTGTTCTATTATTACCATTGCATGTTTAACTCTTCTCGTGTTGTAAATACATAGTTGTTTTAATGTTTTACTTACAAATCTGGTGCTTGTAAGTTATTGGAGCAGTCAAGGGTCAAAGATCTCAGGAAAATATACAAATTATTGGATAATTCACTTATGTTGGGACTCTGGGGTCTATGGGGCTGAAATTGACCGGCACTCGCCCTGGATGTTGGAACAAAAAGCAATTGTCTTTTAAAACGTACAAATGATTAATATACTTATTCCCATGAAACCCAGAAAATGCTGCAGTAATGTGAAATAAGAAGATTCCTGAAGCCACATTTTAGCTACTTGATTGTACACTAATTTCCTTTGCAGGTCTGCCCATTTATGCAACTGGTAAGATGCATTTTATTCATTTGTTTTTTGCATCGAGCCATAGTAATAAGGGGAGATGGTGGCAAAGTGGTAAAATCACTGGGCAAATAACCCAAGATGCCCAGACTAATGCTCTGAGGGGATGTGTTCAAATCTCACCTTTGTTGCTGGTGGAATTTAAATTCTGCCTTTAAGAAATCTGTAATTGAAAGCTAACCTCGGTAAGGATAACTATGGAACCAGCAACCTTTGTCCTTTGTTGTAAAAGCTCATCTGGTTTATTAATGACCTTTGGGAAGGAAACCTGCCACACAAACGTGGATCAGTTGTAATGGCACTTGGCGGGGGAATCTCCCAGGCCACTGGAGAATCCCGGGTGGTCAGAGACAGTGAAGGGTGATGCCCTGGCACTCCCCTGGCATTCACCTGGCACTGTCAGGTACCTGGGTGGCACTACCAGGGTGCCAGATTGGCAGTGCCATGGCACCCAAGTACTAGGGTTGGCACTGCCAGGGATTAGGCCCTTTCCACTTGGAGGGGAGGTGTTGCCAGGAGTCTCCCCAAGGTTGGGAGAGTGAAGCGGGGTCAATAAAATGGGGTGAGCCTGGAAGGAGCGGGAGATATTGGGGCACAGTTCAAAATGGTGCCCGATCTGCGAGGAGCCTTGAAATCACTCTAAGTATGGCCTCAGCAGAGAAAAACTCCCCAGGGCCAAACAAAAAGGCAAAGTGCCATAGGACGGCGGGGTATTTCTTGGCGCTGCAGAGAAACACCCCGCTAAACGTACCGCACATAAGACTTAGTTTGAAGTCCACTGAATCGCACCCTACACAATTATTTTAGTAATTTCTTTACCTTGGATACCTAGATGCTTTTTTGTTTTTTATTTTAATAAATATTCAAGGTTTCAATGTTTTTGAGGAACATTCATGTTGGTGCAGACCTTTACTGGAGGTGTTTTGAAACATCTCATTTGGCGATTTGTCTGAATTGTGGCAAGTTGCTTCAAACCATTTAAAAGTTTCTTCGCAAATACAACTCCCGACATTCCTTTTTTTTAAAATTTAAAGTACCCAATTCTTTTTTTCAAATAAGGGGCAATTTAGCGTGGCCAATCCACCTACTCTGCACATCTTTGGGATGTGGGGGTGGGACACAGCCTCTAAGCAATCTCCTGCTTCTTTTATAATAAACTACTTTAATGATTTGCAAAATGGAAGGAACCCCTTTTAAATTCTTGTCCTTTTTAATTCCCGTCTTGCTGGCTGCTTCAACTTTCCAGATTTTGGGTGTAAACTACAATCTTTTGAACCTACCTTCTGCTGCAAGCTACTATTTGAACTGGCCCAACTGGATTGCCCTCTGTGCAGTGTGCTGTGTGGCAGAGCCCCTTGATTTAATTTTGATGGACTTGACTCGCAGCCAATCAGCTCTTTTGAAATTCAGGTCTTTGACGTGCTCTTGCTTTTTTTTTCCTTTATTTGTTCATGGGATGTGGGCATCGCTGGCTGGGCCAGCATTTATTGCCAATCCCTGAGGCCATTTAAGAATCAACCACATTGCTGTGGGGGTCTGGAGTCACATGTCGGTCAGATGAGGTAGGAATAGCAGAAATTGTTCTCTGAAGGACACATCATTCGACTTTTATTTCCAGGTCTTTTCTTTTATCGATTTCAAATGCCACCATCTGCCCTGGTGGGATTCGAATTGGGTCCCCAGAGCATTTCTCTGGGTCTCTGGATTATTAGTCCAGTGGCAATACCACTACGTCACTGCCTCCCCTAATTCTGATTGATTCTGATTGGGGGGCTGGTCCTGGAATATTCTGAATACACAGGCAAGCTCCATTTTGCGGAGCTGAGTTTCAGTTCTGTGAAAACCTAGGAAGCAGCAGGTCCTGTCAGCTGAGGCTGGTAATTAAAACACTTTTCAGCCCGGCCTGTGAAAGTTTCACTGCTGATTAAAAGGCTGGGGAGCTGAATCTGATTTTCTCTCAACTGATAGCCTGTGTTTAAAGACCATTCTCTCCGCAATCAGTTATCTGCAGGAGGGTCCAGACCAGTGCCATCGGCAGGAAGAGGGGGCTGATTGAAAACCTATTTCAAATCCTCAGGTGAAGAATTCTAATATTACCTCAGTGAGGCTGAGAGCCAGTCTGGTGGAGGTCATTTAAATGAACGTGACTCTCCAGAGAGAATTCTATTGCCTGCATGTTCTGATTGGAGGCAAACATTAAAAAGTCCAAACCAACCAATGGTTTTCAACACCTCATATTCTTTTAAGATCACCGCCTACAAAGGCTGCGACCACAGCAGTGAAGATTCCCATCACTCGTCCTGTTTAACATCCATTACTTTGATCCTATCCCTTCCCCACTGTGCGTGTCTGTGTTGTGTGTATGTGGGTGGAGGGTGGGACGCTGTTGGGGAAGTAATTAGATTAGCAGATTGTTGTTCTATTATTACCATTGCATGTTTAACTCTTCTCGTGTTGTAAATACATAGTTGTTTTAATGTTTTACTTACAAATCTGGTGCTTGTAAGTTATTGGAGCAGTCAAGGGTCAAAGATCTCAGGAAAATATACAAATTATTGGATAATTCACTTATGTTGGGTCTATGGGGCTGAAATTGACCGGCACTCGCCCAGGATGTTGTAACAAAAAGCAATTATCTTTTAAAATGCACAAATGATTAATATACCTATTCCCATATAACCCAGAAAATACTGATGCGGATGTTAAATGTTAAAATTCCTGAAGCCACATGTTAGTTACTTGATTGTACACTAACTTCCTTTGCAGATATCCCCATTTATGCTTCTGGTAAGATGCATTTTAATCATTTGTGTTTTCATCAAGCCACAGTAATGAGGGGAGTTGGTGGCAAAGTGATAAAATCACTGGGCAAATAAACCAAGATGCCCAGACTATTGCTCTGAGGGGATGTGTTCAAATCACACTATGGTAGCTGGTGGAATTTAAATTCAACCTTTAAGAAATCTGTAATTGAAAGCTAACCTTGGTAAGGATAACTATGGAACTAACAAGCTTTGTTGTAAAAGCTCATCTGGTTCATTAATGTCCTTTGGGAAGGAAACCTGCCAACCTTGAGACTCCAGACCCACAACTATGTGGGTAATTTGTAACTGCTGTCAAGGACAATTAGGTAGGGACACCAAATGGTGGTCCTGCCTGTGATGCCCACATCCCATGAAGGAATTTAAAAAAATAAACATTACAACATTTGCGATCAGGAAGTGTGGCTCAGTTGGTGACACTCTTCTCTCTGATTTGGAATGTCATGGGTTCAGATCCCATTCCAGAGACTTAAGCACAAAAATCTAGGCTGATCCTGCAGTGTAGCATTGAGGGAGTGCTGCACTGTTGCCGATGCTGTCTTTGTTGAATCCCAGGTTTCTTTACCCGTCAGTCTGGCCTCAATAAAAGTCGAGATGGATTTGCAGGTATAACATTAGTTATTTTATTTAGCTTGCAAGCGTTCCTCAATTCTCAGGAGCACGAAGCACATTCTGCTCCATGGACTTCTGAAATCAAGTGAGGATATGGAACAAAGGAATCTGTACTGATACATTCAAATGGCATCAAGTTTCACATACACGATGCCCATAGGTCATCCTATACCCCTCCTGACCTGTTGATCTATTCTGATTGGCTCACTTCCAATCCCTTCCTCTGGCCCCTATTATCCAGCATCACTCTCGTAGACACACCTCTTCCTGCTTTTTCCATGCGGTCTGAAATCCTTTGTGTATGAACTAACTAGAATCAAAGTGGCCTATTTCTACATTACATTAACTAATATCCCTAAAGTAACTATTTTATATCACATTCGTCATTCCCTCCTTTTATCATTCCATGATAACCGGACAATCCAATCCATAGCTACGGTTCCTCATCTGAAAAGATCCGTCGCTGCATTTCCAATTCCTGGCTTAGCACCCCCTCATCTGCTTCACCCTCATGGATTTTAACAGTTAAGTTTTAGGGGCGTTGATCTAATCCAGTGCACCCCACATTCTACCCATCACACATTTAAGGTTGGCCAGGCCCACAAAGATGCAGCCGATAGCTACCACTAAATACATGGCCATATTTATCAACCAGTCCTTCCAACCTCCAAATCCCCAGTTACCCCAAGAACCAGGATCCTGCATCCCGTCCAGGTGATCCCGTATGCGATCCATAAATTTAGTGATGTTAGCGGTCAAGTCTTGAACTCCCATGATACACTTGCCCTGCACTATGGCGCATACCCCACCCTCACGGGCCAGAAGATAGTCAAGAGCGTACCGGTTCTGCATTGCAAACAACCGTAGCTGAGACAATTCCTTGGTTATTGCCCCGAGGGCTCCCAAGGTTTCATTTCCCAAGGTGGTAAGGCCACAAATAAAATAATTCCTATCACTGACAGCCAAGGAACCCCCCACACCTCCTAGTGTCAATACGCTCAGAATCCCCCACCCGGCTGAGTGGCCCCGGTTGGGTGCAAGAACCTGAGGTTTTTTCCAGTTCTCGCAAAATTCAGCAGAGACTGCCCGGCGTGCTAACTGATTATGCAGCTTCCACGCCGAAGGGCAGGGGACTGTGGTAGGGACTAGAGTCCCTATAGCAATTCGGCGGGGAAATGGGGGTGACAAAACGTTGGTCGCTGTACCATTAAATAAAAAGTAGTATCCTTGCTCCGTGTGCAGGCTAGCATCACAATCAGCATATCGGTTGCGTAAGGACCCCCCAGTAGCCCTGTTTATCCAACTTTGAAACGCCCATTCGGGCCGCCTAGCAATGCGGAAAGCCCTAGTCCCAACAGTGATATGAGAGACATTCGCCCATCCACAAAGGAGCTGGAGGCCGGCGTTCAATGGAACGCAAGTGGTGTTGTAACAAACGCATTGGCCAGACACCTGGGTGATATGGCACCTCCTGTCCGTACAGGTGGGGAACAGACATGTTATATTTGTGTCCACCTCTACCAGCAAACAGCCGTATCCTTCACTGCTGAAACAATTCTCGTACGACCGGGAATCCCTATGAGGAGTGAAGTGGCTAGGTATGTACGCCCTCCACCGTTGCAGCCTATCGTACTGTGAATGGGAATTATCCCGAGGAAGGGGAAGGCAAATAGCCGGTGGTGCTGAACCCGGATCGTAAGGAAGAGTGACCTGCTCGGGCAGTGGCTCGGAATGCTGACAATGAACCACCGTTTGGGGAGTGCCCCAAAGCGGTGAAACAGAAAATAACCTAGACACCGCTGCGGGGTTCGGGTAGCAGACAACCCGTCCCTGTCCATACAAGCGGTGGTAAATCTGGTAGAAGAGATTCATACTACCCGGGTTTCCCTCAGTTTGGCCTTTAACTAACTTAAGTGTATCTCCCGGTAACCTACGTTCTAGCTGTACTTCCCTTCTCATACGCCCCGTCCTCTCTCTAGTCCCTTTCACTTTCTCATAGCCTCTTCCTACGCTCGTCTGACAGCCTGATGTTACCTTTATTGCACCACTCTTAACACATCCAAAATCGAATTTACATGTATTCCAAAAACAAGGCAATGTCCATATAATGTTCCCTTCCCATCGCCGGGACCGGTGCAGCTGCTTCATGACTCCTGCATTCTCCTTAACTTTGACGACCTTCCATGCGGTCGAAACCATGTCCTCGTATGGGGGCAGCGAAGAACATCACCTTTGCATAGGTGATGTATCCTTGTAGATTGGTTGGGGCTACACATATAAATAATATTCCCCTTTTCCATGTCCATCGCCAATAACACGCCAAGCGAAGTGAGGCCAAATATCATACAGACGGTGCGTAGCCACTCCATCATGCTCCACACCTGTAAAATAGCACTGGAGAAGGGAGGCAGGTTAGTATCCGACCTTTTACAGTAGTGGAGATGGACTCAATTTACAGTGATGTAGGTGGACCCAAGCACTTCGCCCCTCCACTCTAACTGCTGTGGGGTGGTAAGGAGAACTTGGAAGGGCCCGTCACATCGCGGCTCTGACCCCTTCCTAGTCCAATTTTTGACCATGACATAACTACCGGGCTGGACTGAAAGTGAGCTAGGTACTGGGGGCGATGGCTGGTGAGCCGCGCGGACCTGGCCATGGAGTTCCTTGAGCACTTGCGTGAGGGCTAGAACATAGGTGGTCATCGCTTCAGTCATCTGGTGAAACTGAACCAGTCTGGGAACCTGCAGGCTCCAGGGAGTTCTAAGAGGCCTGCCATAAAGGATCTCGGCAGGAGAGAGCCGGGCTGGTCCCGCAGGTGTAACCCGCAGCTGGAAGAGGGCAACGGGGAGCAACTTAAGCCATGTCAGTCCCGTGTCTGCTCTTAATTTAGCCAATTTAGTTTTGAGGGTCTGATTGTGTCTCTCAACCAACCCGGCCGCCTGCGGTCTATAAGCACAGTGTAACTGCTGGCGTATGCCCAACTGGGAGCAAAACTCCTTGTTAATTTGTCCAATAAAATGAGGCCCATTATCAGAACTTAACTGAGCTGGTATACCGTACCGGGGAATGATTTCCCGCATCAAGACTTTAACCACAGTAGCAGCTTTATTATCGATAGTCGGATACGCCTCGACCCATCTGCTGAACACATCCACAATGACCAAAACATATTTATAACATTGACACCTTTCCAACTCAATGTAATCCACTTGGAGCGTCTCAAAGGGACCACTGGGCAACGGGGCTTGCCCCATCCCACAAGGGATACCTTTTCCGGTGTTATATTGCTGACAAATCAAACACCGATTACTGATACTTTGGGCCAACCCCTGCATTTTAGGGTGCCACCAAGTGTCCAGCAACAAATCACTAGTCCCTCGAGCCCCACAATGAGTTGCAAAGTGTACACATTCAATGACCCATAAAGCCAGTACATCAGACATACAAGTCTGGTGTGCTGGCGTGGTCCATAAAGAGGAAACAGAATCATATGTACAACCTAACCGTTTCCACATTTGTTTATCACTCTCAGGAGCATCCTCCTGTAACCTTATGACGTCTTGGATGGTTGGCATTGACTTGTCAGAAGCAGACATATTTATAGTAGATCGTTTAGTCTGACTTAACATCTTAGGCACCATCACTTGCTGAATTTGCGCGGCTGTTCGCGCTGCACAATCTGCTCGTTCATTACCAACGTCAACTGGGGTCCTACCATTCGTGTGGGCAGCGCATTAATTGAACGTAAATCCTGTACTAATCGGTACTGGTCTGGTTTGGCTGCTTTAGCCACAGCAAGTATTGGGGTGTTACATTCTGATTTGCAAGGGACTAAAATACCCTGTTTCAACAGCTCTTGAATTAATTTATCTATTGACGGAGCAGCTTGAGATTTCAGGGGGTATTGCCGAATGGAAGGTAGCTTTACATGATCCTTAATCATCACCTTGATAGGTGTAACATTTGTCTTTCCCACTTGTGATGGGTATTCCGCCCAGACATGTGGATTGACATATTCCAACACATCATGTCCCCTGTGATGCTGCAGTCGAGTGTTAATCGTTTCAGGGACCTCAAAATATTTTATGGCAGTGCCGTCCGGCATGACTTGAAGTGCGTACTCTGTTGGATCCGAATGATCCACTGCCCTCCTGACCATTCGCCCCATATCCCTGGCATGGTACTGGTCGTGGACCTGACGTGTAATATGAGGGCTTACCGAAGCTGACTGTGGCCATAACTGTGGTGATATTGTAACAAAATCGGCTGTACCTTCTTTTCCCATGACTGTGGCTGTAACCTTGACTGGCCATTCGGTCTCAATTAATGGCCGGTATTTGTCCTCCAACTCCCAGTTTCGTCCAGTTCTGTCATAGGCCAGGGTAACGTGATGCAGTGACTGTTCAATGTCTAACGTCCAACACTGGGGGGTGATAGAAATATAGCACTGTTGTCTCATCCTCCATGGTGTAACCGTTACCCCCTCATCTCCGCACTCTAGCTGTAGCTGGAAGATACACAGTAAATCTCGGGCCAACAAGTTACAGTCCAATCCAGTAGTCACTACAAACTGATGATCTGCAGACTTATTCTCGTAAGTGACTGTCACAGGTTCAGAAATAGGATACTCACACACCTGTCCTGTCTTTTAAAGGGGCATTCCTGTTGCCAGTGATCTGCACGGCCGCAATTAAAACATGCATTGCTCCCTCTATATCTGCCTCGTCCTCTTCTCCCAGTAGACCAATGGCCCCTCAGAGGGGGCTGCGGTTGTAAAGCTGTTGATGCATTCGGTGGGCCATAAAAAGGAGCTGAGGGTCCCTTTGGGTGGGTTTGGTATCTTCCTAATCGGCAACTGTCTCCGAATCTCACTAGGGGGCACTCTAGCTATTTCCCCTTTGTTCCAAGACTTCAACGTCTCTCCCTGTCACTAGGGGGAGTTCTTTCTCTTCAAAATCATCGATTGCAGGTTCCTTTGTTCCCGAACCTTGTGGTTTCTCCTTAGTTTGGAGAGGCTTAGGTGGTATACTTAATTGTTTCTGGTGATGGTCAAGCCCCTCTCTCGCTGTCCGAGATCTTGTCGTAGAGCTAACTGGGCTTGTGGAACAGAGCTCCTCTCCCACTACTGATCATGAAGATGGTAAATCAGGACCCACACTATCACCCAAAAGGGCTTGAGTTACTGGCATAATTGGAATCTGGCTCCAGTGACTGGATATCAATTATTATACTCTGGTGGTTCTGGAATTAGTGCAGACAATGCTACAGGTGCAGTCGGAACTTTTAGTGAACATTTTCTAAATTATTGAATTTATCATTTTCTGTCAATTCAAGGCCAGCCTTTGAACTACGTAGCTCATCTTTTGTTTCACCCGTGCCTTTCCTGTCTCTACTTGGTTGAAAAGGTTCTAACAGTGTTTTTTTTTAACTTAAAAATGTTTGAAAATTCAAATTGAATTACTGCAACTTGCAAGCTTAGCTCTGATCTCAACTCAGAACTAAATTTACGATTTGCTTAACACAAACTTGTATAACATTTACAAATTAATTATTTCTTTATCTTAACAATTTTTCTTTTAACAAGTTTTTTTTTTCTTTTACATTCACATAAATGTTGGCAAAATCAACTATCATCTCCAGATTTACACTTTTTAAAAATGTTGTCCGTGACCTCCTTTAAGTTTCTATTAATCTCCTGATAAAATGAGATAAACATTATTTCAAGTAAGTAAAACTTAAGATTCTGGCAATTTCAATCAATTGCTTTCGAAAATAATAACTTTTATCAAAGAGATGGAGAAACCCACTGGTTTCCTTTAATTAATTCAAAACGTAACTTTGCTGGTGTTCACTGACTCAAAGGAAAGGTCTCCGATTACACTACAGGCTGCTGCTGTTATCTCAAAGCCTGAGTGAGAAGCGCTGTCTGTCTTTTGATTTTGCCTGCTGCTGTTAACCCTTTGAGAGACTTCTGCTTCAACCAATATGCAGCATTCCCCACAATCTCAACTAATCCTCGGAACTGCGTTTTTCGCCACTACAGCCCAAGGGTACAATTTTAGCTTAATCAACTATATATTTAACACACTCACACATGGAGGTGAACCATTTTCAATTTCAAATGTCTCATTGACCTCCCATAACCTAACCCAAGCCGAATTAACACACACATGGAGGTGAACCATTTTCAATTTCTAATGTCCCATCGACCTCCCATAACCTAACCCAAGCCGAATTAACACACACATGGAGGTGAACCATTTTCAATTTCTAATGTCCCATCGACCTCCCATAACCTAACCCAAGCCGAATTAACAATATGAGATCCCATCAATTAAAATGCTAATCCCCAGACTGACCTTTGATTTCGTCGAGGCGATCTTTCTGTGCCAACCGCGAGTGACCAGACTAATCAGATGATAAGAAGAGGGGAAAAATCAATGCATGGTCATTTTCCAGCTTTACATTGAGGGCCCTTTTTTCCCCATCCTCCTGTTCATAATCAGTCTAATTCTGATTTCGCAGTTGGTCAGGACCGCCCTGAGAAATCCCGGGTTTACGGCACCAAATGTTGAATCCCAGGTTTCTTTACCCGTCAGTCTGGCCTCAATAAAAGTCGAGATGGATTTGCAGGTATAACATTAGTTATTTTATTTAGCTTGCAAGCGTTCCTCAATTCTCAGGAGCACGAAGCACATTCTGCTCCATGGACTTCTGGAATCAAGTGAGGATATGGAACAAAGGAATCTGTACTGATACATTCAAATGGCATCAAGTTTCACATACACGATGCCCATAGGTCATCCTATACCCCTCCTGACCTGTTGATCTATTCTGATTGGCTCACTTCCAATCCCTTCCTCTGGCCCCTATTATCCAGCATCACTCTCGTAGACACACCACTTCCTGCTTTTTCCATGCGGTCTGAAATCCTTTGTGTATGAACTAACCAGAATCAAAGTGGCCTATTTCTACATTACATTAACTAATATCTCTAAAGTAACTATTTTATACCACATTCGTCATCTTCTGGATTAGTCTTTGAACCGAGCAACAGTCTGCTAAAGATGCCATGGCACCATTTTGAAGAAGGGAAGGGGAATTATCCCCAGTTTCTTGGTCAATATTTACCTCTTTATCAACAATACAGAGGCAGGTTACCTGGCCGTTATCACATGGCTGTTTGTGGGAGATTGTTGTGTGCAGATTGATTGCTGTGCTTTCTACATTACAACACTGACTACACTTAATAGTAACTAATTTGCCAGAAAGAGCTTTGAAAGTCTCCGCTTCTGTCTAAGGTGTTATAATTGATGTCAGCACTGCTGCACTAAGAAAGCAAAAATGAATCTGTCTTAATCACTGTCCAATGAGCTTCACTTGTAGAAGTCAAATCGAGGATAGGATCAGTGTCTCTCACTCTCTGGTTCGAAAGATTCTGCAGATGTCGACAATCTTGTCCCACATGTAGGGAAAGATCATTTAGATCAGGTGCCAGAGGGTGAATGGTAACTGTGGCACCATTCCCCTGTGAGGATCAGCCAGTGGGTTTGGCTGGTTAGGAATTGTAATGAGGCAGGGAAATACTTATTTCGATTTCTGTTGTTTGCCTAGACCTCGGGCTGGATTCTCCGCAGCCCCGTGCCGAAATCGCATTGGGGGGGGCGGAGAATCGATGTTTGCACAGGAATTGTGCACGGCGCCGCTCCCGCATGGCACACGGATTACATTGACAGAGGCTTCCCCATCGATTCTCCGGGCAAAACTGGCAGAGTTCCCGACGGCGTGGATCGAACCATGTGTGGCCCGTCGGGAAACTCGGGTGGCGGCTGCGGACTCCTGGTGGGGTCGGGGGGATCGAGCACCGGGGGGGGGGGGGTCCTCATGGGCAGCCGGGGAAGCGATCGGGCGGCTCAGATCCGCGGGCGTGCGCCATCTTGGGGTGGGCCTACATTTTCGATGTCGGTCCGCCATTGCGTTCGGAGCGGCCGCTTCAGGCCGCCGCCATGCGCGGACTTCCGACCGGAGGTGCGGGAGCCCGTGTCCGCAGCCAAAGCTGCGAGAAGCACTCCGGGGCCCTGCTAACCCCCTGCAGGTAGATGAATACCTCTTGACATTTTTAAGGAAAGTCAAGAGTGAAACGCGAGCGTTTTTAACGCCGGCGTGGGGACATAGCCCCATTTTTGGAGAATCCAGCCCCTCATTTTTGCCATTGGCAAAGTGAAGGGGATGTTATTTTCCCATTTCCCATTTATTTGAGCAAATACTTGATTGGTAATTTGCAACCATAAGACATATGAGTAGAAGTAGGCCATTTGGTCCATCAAGTCTTCTCTACCATTCAATGAGGTCATGACTGAGCTATGATAATCCTCAACTCCACTTTCCCGCCTTATCCCCCAAACCCTTGATTCCTTTACTGAATAAAATTCTGTCCATCTCAGCCATGAACATACTTAATGATGCAACCTCTACACCCTACTGTGGTAAAGAATTCCATAGATTCACTACCCTCTGCCATGTGAGTTTCCCTTTGAGAAATGTTTTTGTCTTATCACATGACTTCAGTGATGTCATTGTGTGGGTGGAGCTGGGCTGTGACTGTGTGAGGTTTTTGGTTTCACTTTCACATTTGGCTGCTGTGGACTCAGACAGAGAACAGAAGTGTCTTGGCCTGTCTCTCTCTATTTTCATTTATAATATCTGTTCCAGTAAAAATCACCTTGGTGGTGGTGAGACATCTCAGGAAAAGCTAGTCTTATTCAAGTGAGAATGCAGAGTGCTGGGCCACATCCTTGAAAAGGTTTTTTTGGATTTTGGGATTCTGTTTTTGAATTGGAACAGTTAAGGAGGAATTCATTAAGTGTTATACATAGGTTACTGTAGCTGTGTGGCATCTTTATGTTTGTAATTGATAAATATTCTTGCTGTGTGTTTATATAAATGTTAACTAAGTTCTTAGAATAAAGCTTAATTTGATTAAAGTGTCTGGGAAGACTGTTGAATCACACCTCAGGTGAAGGCTCTTGTGCTCACCCTAGCCTAGCCAAATTCAACAAGACGTTATCGGTCAGGTGAACTCCATAATACACTTTGGAGTTTTTATACCATGGCCCTTAACACCTCTGAGAGAAGAAATTTCTCCTCATCTCAGTCTTAAATGGGTGATCCCTTGCTCTAAGATTATACCCTCTTGACCTAAACTCTCCCACAAGGGGAAACAACCTCTCAGCATCTACCCTGTCAAGCCCCCTGAGAATCCTATATCTCTCTAAAAGGTTGCCTCTGATTCTTCTAAACTCCAATGAGTACAAGCCCAATATACTTAACCTTTCCTCATGAAAAAATCACTGCATACCCAAGATCAACCTAGTGAACCTTCGCTGGACTGCCTTTCTCAGAATCACATAATAATACGGTGCAGAAGAGGCCCTTTGGTCCATCGAGTCTATACCACAACATGAAAGACACCTGACCTGCCTACCTAATCCCATTTGCCAGCACCTGGCCCATAGCCTTGAATGTTATGACTTGCCAAGTGCTCATCCAGGTAGTTTTTAAAGGACGTGAGGCAACCCGCCTCTACCACCCTCCCAGGCAGTGCATTCCAGGCTGTCACCACCCTCTGCCGATATTCATTCATTCATTTCCTTTTTTGAATGCCCCCGACTGCTCTTCTGTCGATTTCCCCACAAGCAACTCTTTCCAGTCTACCTTCAACAGATCTTGCCTTGTTTTACTAAAATCCGCTCTCTCCCAATCCAAAACCTTTTTTTTGCAACTTTTCTATTTCTTTGTTCACAACAAACTTAAATTGTACAGGGCAGCATGGTGGCACAGTGGGTTCACTCTGTTGCCTCATGGCGCCGAGGTCCCAGGTTCGATCCCGGCTTTGGGTCACTGTCCATGTAGAATTGGCACATTCTCCCCGTGTTTGCGTGGGTTTCGCCCCCACAACCCAAAAAAGATGTGTAGGCTAGGTGGATTGGCCACGCTAAATTGCCCCTTAATTGGAAAAAAATGAATTGGGCACTCTAAATTTTAAAAAAAACTTAAATTGTACCATGTTGTGATCGCTATCATCAAAATGCTCCCCCACCAACACATCAACCACCTGTCTGTCTTCATTCCAAGAATTAGGTCCAGCACTGCACCGTTCCTTGGTGGACCCTCTACTATTTGAGCTAAATGGTCCTCCTGTATACATTTTAAGAACTCCACTCCATCTAAGCCCTTAACCTTATGCCTTCCCAATGATGTTGGTAAAATTAAAAGTGCCTAATATAATTACCCTATTATTATGTTTGCACACCTCTGCGAATTGCATACATATTTGCTCCTCAATCTCCCGCTGAATATCTGGGGGTCTATAATAAACACCTAGCAATGTGGCTGTCCCTTTTTTTTTCCTAAGCTCTACCCACAAAGCTTCATTTGATGCCCCTCCAAGATACTATCTCTCCTTACTGCAGTAACTGACTCTTTAACTAATAAAGCAATGCCTTCTCCTCTTTTACCCCTTCCTCTGTCTCACCTGAAGATTCTATATGCCAGGCTATTAAGTTGCCAAACCTGCCCCTCCCTCAAGCATGTCTCCATGATGGCTACTATATCACAATTCCACGTGTCAATCCTTGCCCTTAACTCAAGTCGAGGCCATCCAGCCTTGTTTTACTCCCTTGAAACATACTACCGCTGTATTCCCACTGACTTGATTGCTTTTCTGTATTATGCTGTGTCCCTATTCTGCTAATAGTCTGCGTCCCCTCCCCCTGACAAATTAGTTTAAACTCCAAACAGCACTAGCAAACCCGCCAAGAAGGATATTATTCTCACTCTGGTTCAGATGTTGACTTCCCCGTTTGTACAGGTCCCACCTTCCCCAGAAACAGTCCCAGTGGTCCAGGAATCTAAAACCCTCCCTCCTGCACCAACTCTTTAGCCACAAATTCATCTGTGCTATACTCCCATTTCCATATGCACTAGCACATGGCACTGGGAGTAATCCAGATATTATAACCAGAGCGGTCTTGATTTTTAGCCTGCTGCCTATCTCCCTGAATTCTGATACAAGGCCTCATCCCTCTTTTTATCTATGTCATTGGTACCAACATGTGCAAAACCTCTGCCTTATCACCCTCCTCCTTCAGGATGCCCTGCAGCCATTCAATGACATCTCGGACCCTGGCACCAGGGAGGCAATACACCATCCTGGAGTCACAGCAGCACCTATCTGTTCCCCTGACTATAGAATCCCCTATTACTATTGCTCTCTCTCTGATTCCCCCCTCAAGTGCAGACATGCTGCTTGTGGTACCAGAAGCTTGGCTCTGACTGCACTCCCTGGAGGAACTAGCCTCATCAGCCTCCAAAATGGGATATCGATTTGCGAGCGAGACCCAGGGGACTCCTGAACTTCCTGCCCATTTCTCTTGGACTTCCTGGCGGTCACCCATTCCCTTTCTTCCTCAACTCCCTTCAGCTACGGTGTGACCACCTCTCTAAACATGCTACCCACGATGCTCTCAGATCCACGGATGCCCCACAGTGTCTTCAGCCACCGTTCCAGCTCAAAACCCGAGCTTCCAGGAGCTGCAGTTGGACACACTTCCTGCACACATGCTGGTCCAAGGCACTGGAAATTTTTCTGGATTCCCACATGGAGAAAGAGGAGCAAACATGGCTTTGAGCTCTCCTACCATGATTAAACCCTTTAAATTAAAACTTTTGAAGACTATTATATTATAAAGAATAAATCAACTAAGTCCTGCCCTTGCTAAAACAATAACTTACAATTCAATCTAGTTTGAAAAATACCCACCAGGACTTACTCACCAGTCAGCTGCTCTCATTGTAAACTCCTGGCTCCCCTCACACTCTTTGAGGAAATGGAGGAAATGAAAGAGTACCTCGCTCTCTCCTCACTGAACTCCCTCAGTCACAAAACTCTCACTTCAGCATTCTAATGCAGCCCAAAGTCAGAACTCCAGTGTAACCCTCAAATAAGGGCACCAAAACTATTTGCAGTATTCCAGGTGAAGTCTAACTAGTGCCTTGTATAGTTTTAGCAAGAATTCCCTATTTTTATACTCCATTCCCTTTGAAATACAGGCCAATATTCCATTTGCCTCCCCTATTACCTGCTGAACTTGCATGCTAGCTTTTTGTGATTTATGAATAAGGACCCTCAAATCCCTCTGTGCTGGAGCTTTCTGCAGTCTCGCTCCATTTAAATAATATTCAGCTCCTTTATTCTTCCTATCTTAATGCCAAATCAATAAATACTTCTCAAAATTACATAATTATTTTAGAAATATACTAATCTTGGCTCTATTGATACATGATGGATGCATTTTTTTGGGAAAATTGTATGAATGTTTAAAAGTTTTTATGTTTTTGAGATGATAATGCAAAATTTTACATGAGGTGTTTTGAAATGTCTCATTTAGCGATTTTTCTGCGTTGTGGCAAATTGCTTTAAACATGTAAAGGTTTTGTCATCAAATACAAACCTCCCAACAATCTCATGCTTTTTAAAATTAATTAATTTAATGACTTACAAAAGCAACAATCTTTTTAATTGGCACACCTGATCAATATATTTATTCCCATATAAGCCAGGCAATATTGTCATGAAGTTCAGTGATAAACTACCTTAAGCTACTTTAGTTGTTTATTTACACATTATTGCTAATTTTGTTTCTACAGTTGGTTCAAGCATTTATGGTTTAGGTAAGTCGCAGATTGATTATATATTGTTTCATTTAGCGATATGAATAAACCACTCAGCCATGTGCATTTACAAAGGAGGTGTGGGTCAGTTGATGATGCTCTGAGACAGAATGTTGTGGGTTCAAGTCCTACACAGAATGACAGAACTGTTATAGCACAAGGAGGGAACCATTCAGCTCATCGTGTCTGCGCCATTGGAGATCTGCATCCAGGTCGATGCTGGAAAGTGTAGCTATAGGCTGCCAATAGCAAAGCCAACCACTGCACGCTGGCCGAAGCTAAAAATGGAATTTGCGTATCCTCGTGGAGTAATCCCAATAATGGTTTGTGATCTGTTATAATAATGAAACAGCAGTATACGTGCTGATAGAATCTTTTTTTTTTTTTAAAGAAAAATTTAAATAAATTTTAGAGTACCCAATTCATTGTTTCCAATTAAGGGGCAGTGGTGAATGTATTCACCTGATGCATGTACGATACTGTAACCTATGACCTATGATCTGGAACTGGTGATATGAGCTGCTTCCAGGTACTGTACTGTGACCCTGGTGGACTCCGCCTCTGGCTCCGCCCTCACCGGGGCCATATATAGACCGGCCGCCTGTGGGCGCATTCATCTGTACAACCGACTCTAGATAGGCAAGTTCATGATTAATGAAGCCTAATGTTCATTCGCTCTCTCTGCCTCTCGGTGAACTGAAGGTATATCAGGGGCAATTTAGCATGTTCAATCCACCTACCTTGCACATCTTTGGGTTGTGGGGGCGAAACCCACGCAAACACGGGGAGAATGTGCAAACTCCACACGGACAGTGACCCAGAGCCGGGATCGAACCTGGGACCTCGGCGCCGTGAGACTGCAGTGCTACCACTGCGCCATCGTGCTGCCCTCTGATAGAATCTTTTAACACCATATATCGCAGCGATGCCTTCTTTTTCAATTTGTGCATACTTTTGTTCTGTGTCGGTAACTGTTCAGGAGGTGGAGGCAATGGGCCTGCCTGTGCCCTCCTCCATCTTGTCGGGCAAGACCACACCAATCCCATAATGCAAAGTGTCGTAGGTCAAAATTATTTGTTTACCTAGATCAAAATGGACCAACAAGCTAGACTACTGTAGGACTTGTTTGACTTGGTGTAAACCTTGTTCTTGTGGCCTTTCCAATGGCAGAGTTGGTGCTTCTTTAAAAGGAGGTGTAGCGGCACTGGCGTAGTTGCTCAGAAACAGCGGCTCGTTGGTCTAGGGGTATGATTCTCACTTTGGGTGCGAGAGGTCCCGGGTTCAAATCCCGGATGAGCTCCAGCAGCACGGTAGCATGGTGGTTAGCACAATTGCTTCACAGCTCCAGGGTCCCAGGTTCAATTCCCGGCTTGGGTCACTGTCTGTGCGGAGTCTGCACGTTCTCCCCGTGTGTGCGTGGGTTTCCTCCGGGTGCTCCGGCTTCCTCCCACAGTCCAAAGATGTGCAAGTTAGGTGGATTGGCCATGATAAATTGCCATTAGTGTCCAAAATTGCCAGTAGTGTTGGGTCGGGTTACTGGGTTATGGGGATAGGGTGGAGGTGTGGGCTTGGGTAGGGTGCTCTTTCAAAGAGCCGGTGCAGACTCGATGGGCCGAATGGCCTCCTTCTGCACTGTAAATTCTATGAAACGGGGTCAATTCTGCAACATTCTTCGGTATAGGCTGGTTTTCACCTTATCTTCTAAAAGGTTTGAGTCCACCTTAAATTCTAAATACATGACCTCGCTGTCCTGAAATGCAAACTTTTCTCTTTTTAGTCTGATACCAGCTTCTTTGCACCTTTTAAAGACTTCTTCCAAGCTGGCCAGATGCTACTCATGTGAAGTCCCCATTCAAGTCAGCCTCGACTTTCTGGTGCAGTGCATATGTTTCCACTTGTAGGAAAAACTAAAACCAGCAGACATAATCTCAGACTAAAGGGACAATCCTTTAAAACAAGATGAGGAGGAATTTCTTCAGCCAGACGGTGGTGAATCTGTGGAACTCTTTGCCGCAGAAGGCTGTGGAGGCTAAATCACTGAGTGTCTTTAAGACAGAGATAGATAGGTTCTTGATTAATAAGGGGATCAGGGGTTATGGGGAGAAGGTAGGAGAATGGGGATGAGAAAAATATCAGTCATGATTGAATGGCAAAGCAGACTCGATGGGCTGAGTGGCCTAATTCTGCTCCTATGTCTTATGGCCTTATATGGAACAGGCCTAGCTCTGAATAATTTTGGTGTGGATTCAGGATTCTTGTAAGTTCAGGGTTCTTACCCCATGAGGCTTGGTTCTTGTCCTTCCACAACCATCATGGATAACTGAGTGGCGGACTGTTGCTGATACACCAGCATCGATTTTGTATCTAAAATCTTTAAGGCTTCCCCTGTATACATTACCAACTTAGCAGTCGTGCTGCTTAGGCTGAAAGGGTGGACTCCTCCTCAAAGATACTTGTAGGTTTGTTCACCCATCACCCTGGCCGACGTCCCTGTGTCGACCTTCGTGTTTAATGGTCGCCCATTGACCATGAGGATTATTTCTATGGGAGCTTACTTTAACCATGTTTAACCTGTAAATCTTACATTCCTTTTCGGGATTCTTCTTTACTTTATGCACTGGGGCTTGAATATGGCCATTCCTGTTGCATCTGAAGTAGACAAATTCTTTCCAATGACACATCTCCTGGGGGAGATCTCACCCGCATCTGTAACACTCATTAAAATTCCTGGACTGATGACCCGTTTTCCTTCCTTGCTTCAGACTACGATCCTGCTCCTGGGATCTCTGTTCCGCCTCCTCTGTGCCTGTTGCTCAGGGTTCTCGCCTAACAACTGGTCCACTCCAAAGTACATTTCCCTCCCCTTCCTGCACACACTGTAGCTCCGAAGCACCTTTCTCAGTGCATTCAGTGGCTTGGGCTATTTCTATCACCTTATCTAGGGATATTTCATTTTGGCTAGTCATTTTCGTTGCACCTTAGTATTGTTGAAGCCACAAAGCAGACGGTCGTGTGGCATTGTGGTGAATGTAAATACAGTTAATTCACCAGTTAGGTTCTATGTTATTAACCCCGTGGGTTTTATCTGTGGGCCATTGTATGGCTTCACCAAAGGGGGAGATGTTGGAGGATGTTGGAGCATGTACGGGCTCAGCCCATGGCTCCGCCCCTTTGAAGGAGTATAAGAGTAGCTGGCCTGTGGGACTGTCCTCAGTATGTACCAGTCGCAGGCAGGCAAAGTTGATAGTTAATTAAAATCATTGTCTTACTCCGACACGAGTCCTTGAGTGAATTGACGGTCGCATCAGGCATGTCGCTTCACAGCGAGCCAAATTCGTAGTGTTCAGCTAGTTGGTGACCACTCGCTACAAAAGCTGAAATTATCTCCCCTGGGTCCCTGCTGACTGAATTAATTTTATAGCACTGAAGTATGACAGAGGGTCTGGGTTAAAGTGCCCTTTCACAAGTCTCACTGGCTGGTCAAACGATTTGTGACTGGGGCTTCCATGAGCATTAAATTCCTAATGAGGTTGTAGGTCTGGGGCCCACAAACCGTTAACAAAATGACCTTTTGCTTATCTTCCCCTGTGATCTCATTGGCAGATGAAAAAAAGTACCGGAGCCTCTCGATATATTGGCTCCACTCTTCAGTCCCCTGAGTTTCCCTATCAGAAGCATTTTCACTCATTGCTTTTTTGCCAACCTCCTCTTTTCTAATTCTTGGAGATTTCCGATGCAACCCCTTCCCCCACGAATTTCGAGACATGCAATCATTGTCCGATTTACTCTCGTCACCAATGTAACCGCGCGAGGTATCAATGAGGAGGCTTCTTGAATAACAAAGAAGTTTATTGGAAACACAATGAGGTTTAACTATATGCAGGCACATCTTGCAGGTCTCTATGACTCCCAGGTCCATCTGCCCAGGTCCCTGCTCCCAGGGCTCCACGCTTTTCCCCTCTGGTCAGGGTTCGTGATAGGCCCCGAGCAGGTCACGTGGCCCTCAAAAGATCATGCCTTAAAGGGGCCACGCTACCACACTCCCGCTCAGTCCAGATATCTGTGAAGACAGTTAACTTTGATATGATGTGATCTCGGCCCCATTGAGGAACTGGTCCAGTTCTCTCTTGTAGGCATGCAGATAGTCACCATCCTCCACACCAGCTACCAGCATTTTCTTAAAGCCTCCCCAATCTGTTAAACTGGGATAATCTATTAACAGGGATGCTAGCCAGCCCTTTAATTATTCAACACACCTTTATCAGGTCACCTTTAAGTCTACACTGCTTTATGCTAAGCAGACAAAGATCATTAAGCCTATCTCAGTAGCTGAGGTTCCTTAAGCTAGGAATCATTCTTGAAAATCTCCTCTGGATCTTTTTCCAAGGGCTCAGTGTCTGATTACTTATTTTCTAAAAGAATTGTGTAACTAAGCAGACTGGGAGGCCTCCGTTTCAATCCATGGTGCAATAACTGACTCCAGCACTGCTGCACAGAGGAATGGAAAAGGAATCTGTCTTGAACACTACACAGTGAGCTCTGGCCCCTCCTCTGGCAGAATCATCCAGACCCGCCAAAGTCATCCCACAATTTAAATGAATTGCCACATCACAGCGGGGAAACCCGTCGTGGTGGGGCCAGAAAGTCCCGCTGTTACTTGAAAATATTCCCATGTGGATGTCAGATTGACTGTCAGATGCTCTCTGAGGTTAAAAAAACTACAATCTTCACTCATATGTGGAGAAACGTGGTGGTAAACACCACTGGTAACACATTGCATGTATTACAGTACTGCCACTGTATTACAGGTACCACAGTAAATCCCAGCCTGCTGGCTCCTCCCAGCAGGCGGCGTATAAAAGTGTATGCTCTCCTGCGCTGCTCCCATTCTGGTTCCAGCTGCAGGAGGCACAACATCTTGTGCAATAAAGCCTCGATTGTTTCACCATTCCCGTCTCGTGGTCATTGACGGTACATCAATTTATTGCACAAGATTTTTAAAAGGTGAACATCTTAATCAAGCCTGATCGCCTGGAGCTGAGCCCTCACGCAGCCAACGCCACGTCCACCTTCGAGCACTGGCTAGCCTGCTTTGAAGGCTACCTCAGAGCAGCCACTGAAGAACTCTCAGACCCACAGAAGCTCCAGGTCCTCTACTCACGGGTGAGCCCTCAAGTTTTTCCCCTCATCAGGGACACGCCCACCTACACAGAAGTGATGGTGCTACTAAAGGGACAGTACATCAAGCCTGTGAATCACGTGTACACCAGGCATCTCCTGGCCACGAGATGGCAACTCCCGGGGGAGTCTCAGGACGAGTTCTTGCGGGCTCTACGGATACACGGTAGGAACTGTAACTGCCAGGCAGTTTCGGCAGTCCAGCACACCGAACTACTAATCAGAGACGCTTATGTCACGGGCATTAGGTCCACTTATGTTCGCTAGCGGCTATTGGAGGGGGGTACGCTCGACCTTGCAGAGACTGTGCCGCTTGCTAATTCCCTGGAAATGTCCTCCCGTAATCTGGAAGCCTACACCTCCGACCGCACGGCATCCTTGTGGGCATCGTGGGCCCCACCAGCTGCCGACTCGACCACACCGCAAGCCTGCGCCGCGCGGCAGCCAACCAACTCCGGAGGGCCCAAATGTTATTTTTGTGGCCGGAACAAACACCCCAGGCAGCGCTGCCCGGCGCGGAGTGCAACCTGCAGCGGGTGCGGGAAGAAGGGCCACTTTGTTTCCGTCTGCCAGGCCCGGTCGGTCGCCGCTGTTTCCAGGCCCAGCATCACTACACCCCACACGTATGATCCAGGGGCGCCGTCATCTTCTCCACCACAAGCCACGTGCGGCCCATGGGTGCAGCCATCTTTGATGCCGCCCACCCGTGGACGCTGCCATCTTCGGCGCCATCTTGGACCGCGCCTCAGGACCCCTGCTCGCCTGGCCGTTCACAGCCTGCCGGTACCTCCGCCACCGCTCATCAGCCCGGGACCTCCCAACATCTTCCGCAGCTCGCCTCCATCACCCTTGACCAGTCTCGGCCCCGCAACCTCGCGACCGCTACGACCAATAAACCGGTAAAGATCAATGGGCACGAGACGACCTGCCTCTTTGACTCCGGGAGCACAGAGAGTTTCATCCACCCTGCTACGGTAAGGCGCTGCTCCCTCCCAGTACTCCCCATCATCCAAAAAATCTCCCTGGCCTCCGGATCCCATTCCGTGCAAATCCGGGGGTACTGCGTCGTGACCCTTACCGTTCAGGGCGTAGAGTACAGCAAATTCAGGCTCTACGTCCTCCCCCATCTCTGCGCTGCCCTGTTACTCAGTCTTGACTTTCAATGCCATCTCCAAAGCCATACTCTGAAATTCGGCGGACCCCTGTGCCCCCTCATTGTCTGTGACCTCACGACCGTGAAGGTCGATCCACCTTCACTTTTTGCAAACCTCACCCCGGACTGTAAGCCCGTCGTCACTAGGAGCAGATGGTACAGTGCGCAGGACAGGACCTTTATCAAGTCAGAGGTCCAACGGCTTCTGCAGGGGGGATCATTGAGGCCAGTAACAGCCCCTGGAGAGCTCAAGTGGTGGTAGTGAAGACTGGCGTTGAAAACAGGATGGTCATTGACGACAGTTAGACCATCAACCGGTACACGCAGCTCGACGCATACCCCCTCCCACGCATATCTGACATGGTCAATCAGATTGCGCAGTATCGAGTCTTCTCTACAGTTGACTTGAAGTCCGTCTACCACCAGCTCCCCATCCGCCCGGAGGACCATCAATACACTGTGTTCGAAGCAGATGGCCGCCTCTATCATTTCCTTAGAGTTCCCTTTGGCGTCGCCAATGGGGTCTCGATCTTCCAGCGAGAGATGGACCAAATGGTTGATCAGTACAGGCTTCGGGCCATCTTCCCATACCTAGATAACGTCACCAGCTGCAGCCATGATCAGCAGGACCATGACGCAAACCTCCAAAAATTCCACCATACCGACAAACTCCTTAACCTCACCTACAATAAGGAGAAATGCGTGTTCCGCACCAACCGCATAGCCATCCTTGGCTACATAGTGGAAAATGGAGTCCTAGGGCCCGACCCCAACCGCATGCACCCCTTCCTGGCACTCCCGCTTCCCCACTACCCCAACGCCCTGAAATGATGCCTGGGTATTTTCTCATATTATGCCCAGTGGTCCCTAATTATGCGGACAAGACCCACCCACTCATCAAGTCCACAGTTTTCACCTTTACGGCTGAGGCCCGCCAGGCCTTCAACCACATCAAGGCGGACATCGCCAAGGCCACAATGCACGCAGTCGACTAGACCCTCCCCTTTCAGGTGGAGAGCGATGCATCGGACGTAGCTCTGGCCACCACCCTCAACAAGGCGGGCAGACCTGTAGAAGCCAGGTATTTCTAATACAACTATTATAGGTAAAAGATAGCTGTTTAAGCATAAATATTAAGCCCCATTTTAAATCCCCATTTAAAATGAGAATTTCAGCACTTATAACCTCAGGTCATCTCAAAACATATAGCTTCAATAGATACACAAAACAGCATGATACAGCATAATTCACTTTTACTGAGGTCCGTCGTTCTAGCAAATACATTTGCAAGACAGTGTGACATTAAAACACAAGCCGTACCAGATATCACATCAAGGACGAAGCAGGCACCATAGCAACATGAAGGCACCATTGTTCACAATGCAGATAACAGCTAAGTCAGCAGAAGACCAGTTTTTTGCTGGTAAAGAGAAGCAGAATATCACATTCCATAACATGCAGACATGAAACAATTAAAATTATTGTTGCATATTGAAGATGGACGGCTTGCCGTCAAATCAAATGTGTTTGAGTCTAACCCAAACCAATTAGGATTATATTGGGGTGTGATTAGATGACTTAAGACAGATATGAAAGTGTATAACTGAAAAGTTTCCCCCCGCCATTTTAGTCTGTCAGTCAGTTAGTCTGTCTGTGTCTGTGAGGGTGTGTTCTGAAGTATTTTGTAGGAGTGTTTTGGGGGTAGTGTTTTTGACTTTGAGTTTGAGTTTAGCTGAAGATTAGCTCTCTCTCTCTCTCTCTTCATATTTCATTTTCAGACTTTGATCCTTTTAAAAGTTACTTTCGAGCTGTCTGCCTAAGCAAAAAGATAATGTCTGTAATTCTTTGAAAGCTTCAGATTGTCTACAAATTGCCTTTTAAATGACTTTCAAATTGTAATCAACAGAAGACAAATAAAATAATTCCTTTTGGCACCTGAGAAGTTTTAACTGTAAATTTCTGCTGAGTCCCAGTAATCGCAAAGTGCTACTGGTAACCGAATAGTAGGAATATTATAGATTCCTTCAACTTTACACAGTCAAATAATAGTAGGAATCTAACAACTTGGCACAGTCCAAAAATACGAAAGATTCCTTCAACACCTGTGACTTTCTTTTCCCGCACCCTCCATGCCTCCGAAATTCGCCACTCCTCGGTTGAAAAGGAGGCCCAAGCCATTGTGGAAGCTGTGCGACATTGGAGGCATTACCTGGCCGGCAGGAGATTCACTCTCCTCACTGACCAACGGTCGGTTGCCTTCATGTTTAACAATACGCAGCGGGGCAAGATCAAAAATGACAAGATCTTGAGGTGGAGGATCGAGCTCTCCACCTACAACTATGAGATCTTGTATCGCCCGGGGAAGCTCAATGAGCCCCAGATGACCTATCCCGCGGTACATGTGCCAGCGCACAAGTGGACCGACTCCGGGCTCTCCACAATGACCTCTGCCACCCGGAGGTCACCCGGTTCTTCCATTTTATCAAGGCCTGCAACCTGCCATACTCCATTGAGGAGGTCACGACTGTGACCAGGGACTGCCAGGTCTGCGCAGAGTGCAAGCCGCACTTCTACCGGCCAGATAGAGCGCACCTCGTAAAGGCCTCCTGCTCCTTTGAGCGCTTCAGCATGGACTTCAAAGGGCCCCTCCCCTCCACTGACCGCAACGTATACTTCCTCAATGTAATTGATGAGTACTCCCGTTTCCCTTTCGCCATCCTATGCCCCGACATGACTTCTGCCACGGTCATCAAGGCCCTGCACAGCATCTTCGCCCTGTTCGGTTTCCCCACCTACATCCACAACGATCGGGGAACCTCCTTCATGAATGATGAGCTGCGTCAGTTCCTGCTCAGCAAGGGCATCGCCTCGAGCAGGACGACCAGCTACAACCCCCGGGGAAACGGACAGGTGGAGTGGGAGAACGCGACGGTCTGGAAGGCCGTCCAGCTGGCCCTTCGGTCTAGGAATCTCCCGGTCTCCCGCTGGCAGGAGGTCCTCACTGACACACTCCACTCCATCCGGTCACTCCTGTGCACTGCTACTAATGAGACCCCACACGAACGTGTGTTTGCCTTCCCTAGGAAGCCCACCTCCAGGGTCTCGCTCCCAACCTGGCTGACAGTTCCTGGACCCGTCCTCCTCTGGAAGCATGTGCGGAGCCATAAATTGGATCCATTGGTTGAGAAAGTCCACCTCCTCCATGCAAACCCACAGTACGCCTACGTGGTACACCCCAACGGGCGACAGGACACTGTCTCCCTCCGGGACCTGGCATCCGCTGGGTCCCCACCCACAACCCCCGACCTAATACCGCTTCTCCCCCCTCCGGTCGCCTCGTTCACCCCACGCCGCCCACACTCCCACCAGCGAACCTCACCGCAGCCCCCAGCCCAGCAGTATCCGTCCCCTCACTGGATCCACTACGGGGTGACGAAGGAGAGGACAACACGTTCCCGGAGTCGCAAGTGACCACATCGGCGCCCACATCACCACCAGGACTGAGGCGATTGCAGCGGAGGGTCAAAGCCCCCGACAGACTCAATCTGTAATGTTGTTCTTCACCCCCGCCGGATTTTATTTTAAGCAGGGGGTGAATGTGGTAAACACCACTGGTAACACATTACATGTATTATGGTACTGCCACTGTATTACAGGTGCCACAGTAAATCCCAGCCCGCTGGCTCCTCCCAGCAGGCGATGTATAAAAGTGTATGCTCTCCTGCACTGCCCCCATTCTGGTTCCAGCTGCAGGAGGCACAACCTCTTGTGCAATAAAGCCTCGATTGTTTCACCATTCTCATCTCGTGGTAATTGATGGTGCATCAAGTCACTTAGGTAACATGCTAGGCGAAATGCCAGAGAATAGATGGCAACTGTGGCACCGTCCCTCTCTGGGGGTTAACCTCCTGAGGAAAGTACTGGTGAGAAAAAAAATCACAAAACAACAAAATTTGCAGCACTGCTAACTCTGACGTAGCTCCTATCATTTATGAATGCTTCATTAAAATAAACACAATGCACTATGGCACACCACTTACTTAGGTTTTTGAACATCAAATTTCAATATTTTAATTTATTTATACATATACAAATCTTTATAAGGACAAGTGCTCAAGGTATTATTCTGCTGCTAAAATGGAACTGTGTCCCCTTTAAGGCCACAAGATCTAATGACTGTAAGTACCCACAACAAAGCTATTTTTTCTTAAGCACAAGATGAGATTCCACACAGGACCCATTGGTTTAAATCCTGTCCCTGCCAAATTCAGAACCTGCAGAATAAAATGTCTGACTTCTCTTCAGTATTCTTTTACATCTGTAACAATGTGTGAAGCTGAAGTGTCATGGACTCAAAAAGCGTTTTTATATAAAAATGGCAATGATTTAAATGCTCTAAACTTTTGACATCTTTTTCAAGTTGACAGCGATCCTCATTTTATCATTTCAATAAACGACCACAGTGATGCCATTTGTTTCAACATTGATGGGAAACCAGGTGCCATTCTAAACGTGGTGACAGATCCTTCTCCAGGTAGGTGCAAGCTCTGATATCACAAGGAAATAAACATAGCTGTGCATTGCTCACAAACAGAAGCATGCCTTGAGTTAGCGGATATTACAGTGATGTTAAAGCTGACCATTCTGGAATTTTACTGTTTCACCTGTTGATAAAGGATAATCTGACAGCAAAGGAGAAAAGACAAGAAAATAATAGCTGTTATTATTTGGAGTGAATGATGCAAAAAAAGTCAACGCCTCAAATTTACCAGAGTGATTTTCGGTAAATCAACACAACTGCCAGCTGGAGCCAGATTTTAATTTGTAATCTTTTGAACTGGCACTCTTGTGTAAAGCTTTAAATGTTATAATGTGGCCTATCTAAGTCCACAATTGTTCTGTACAAATCTCCTGAATAATTTACTTGATGGCTGGGATGTTTTGAATGCAGCAGTAGTCCCGCAGATGGGGCCAGAAGCAGGGGAGGAATAGCACTGCTTCCGATAGGCAGTGAGACCTGGCGTCATATTTTGCTGGTGGGTGCCAATTAAGAGACTCCTGCATCTCTATTAGAGATTCCAGCCCAGCCCTCAAAAGCTGCCAACCCTCTCAGCAGCTTCAATAGTTAACATAATGGTGTAGTGGTAATGTGGATGAACTAGTAATCTAGAATCCCTGGGTACTGGGCTGGGGATCTGGGTTTGAACCCCACCATGGCATGAGGCATGGTGTGCCCAAAAAGGAGAGCCTGCCTGGTGCCCATTGTGAGGCTGCTGAGTTTGCCAGCTTCTTCACATTGACAAAATTAAATGGCAGCAGGAAGTCTTTGGGCCACCTCCTAGCCTGTTGCTGATGGGCCTGGAAAATTCCACCCAATGTCGCTCTTCATGATTTCCACTCATGGGCAGCACGGTGGGGCAGTGGTAACACTGCAGTCTCACGGTGCCGAGGTCCCAGGTTCGATCCTGGCTCTGGGTCGCTGTCCGCGTGGAGTTTGCACATTCTCCCCGTGTTTGCGTGGGTTTCGGCCCCACAACCCAAAGATGTGCAGGCTAGGTGGATTGAACACGCTAAATTGCCCCTTAATTGGAAAAAGTGAATTCTCTAAAAAAAATTTTAGAAATGATTTCCACTCATTTTTCCTCATTGGTTTGCTGAAGTCGCCTTCCAGGAATAAAGATCATTGGGTAGGATCCCATTATAACCGCACTCAATAACTTGCCATCCTTGACATCATGGCCATTTCACTGTATCCCAGCATCCTCACTGTCTTTGCAATGATTCATACCAGTGTCAATTTAAAATCAATTGGACCCAACATTTGCTGTAAGAATTTACTATCAACTGCTTACCGTCACAGTGAAAATGTAATAGAAAATGTATCAATATCATGTATTTCAGTTCAATTCGTATACAAAATTATTTCTTATTCAGTGTCCTGCATCTATATGAGAGTATTAACGGGGCACGCTGGGATGTAAGGTAAAATTTCCACAGGAGTTTGTTCCGTTCAGAGAACAAATGTCTATTTCTATAAGAAAACAGAAAACACTGGCAAGCAACTGGATCGACATCCTAAAAGATACAAGAGAGGGTATCACACTGAGTTAGAACTGACTGCTCCATGTGATTCTAGGGCCTTGTGTTTTGGTTTTGAATTTCCAGCATCTGCGGTTAGTTTTTAAAACATTTTAGAGCCTATTTTGTGTCATCTTTGAAAAATGATCCACAATGTAATTTACATGTCAACAAAATTAAAAGGAGTTCTTTCTCAAAATGTCATAGCTGCTGGACAAGGCATTCCCCATTGACAACATCAATTCTCTTTTATTGTGACATTCTGACGATTAATCCGCGTATTTTCAATTTACCTTCAGGTTTTGTGATAAATGGGCAGTTGATTGGAGAGAAGAAAATCGAAACTAACAAGAAAATAAACACATACTTTGGAAAGTTTGGAATTGGGAATGAGAAAGCCGGTGTGAAAGTTGAAGTATCGACACAAACAATTACAGTTTTTCATGGTGAAGATAAGATTATTTTCCCCTGGTCAGCAACAGCATATTTAGCAAGAGAGAGGTATGGTTTATGGCAATAACACAGCAATATCAAAAGCCAGTTGGTGACAACATACTCATTTACTGTAATTCTCACAAAAACCCTTGCACTGTCAAAGTAATTTGTACAATTGATGCCTTCAGTAGCCACTAGGTTAACTTTGTAATTTTTGAATTATATTTATCATAGAATCATAGAATTTATCATAGAATTTACAGTGCAGAAGGAGGCCATTCGGCCCATCGAGTCTGCACCGGCTCTTGGAAAGAGCACCCTACCCAAGGTCAACACCTCCACCCTATCCCCATAACCCAGTCACCCCACCCAACACTAAGTGCAATTTTGGACACTAAGGGCAATTTATCATGGCCAATCCACCTAACCCGCACATCTTTGGACTGTGGGAGGAAACCGGAGCACCCGGAGGAAACCCACGCACACACGGGGCCGAGGAGGGGTTGTGGCTAGTCGGCGGGGGAGGGGGGCGGGTAGCCCCCTGATCCGGCTGATAAACTGGAATGTAAGGGGACTGAACGGGCCGGTCAAGCGGGCCCGGGTGTTCGCGCACCTGAAGGGGCTGAAGGCGGATGTGGTCATGCTCCAGGAGACACACCTGAAGGTGGCAGACCAGGTAAGATTGAGGAAGGGGTGGGTAGGTCAGGTGTTTCATTCGGGGCTGGATGCCAAAAATCGGGGGGTGGCGATCTTGGTGGGAAAGAGGGTGTCGTTCGAGACGTCGAGCATTGTGACAGACGATGGCGGCAGGTACGTAATTGTAAGTGGTAAGCTGCAAGGGGAGAGGGTGGTGCTGGTCAATGTGTATGCCCCCGAACTGGGACGATGCAGGATTTATGCGGCACATGTTGGGTCGGATGCCGGACTTGGAAGTGGGGGGCCTGATAATTGGGGGGGGGGACTTTAACACGGTGTTGGATCCTGCACTGGATCGCTCCAGGTCTAGGACGGGTAGGAAGCCGGTGGCGGATAAGGTGTTGAGGGGGTTTATGGACCAGATGGGAGGGGTGGACCCTTGGAGATTTGCAAGGCCGGGGGCTAGGGAATTTTCATTCTTCTCGCATGTTCATAAGGCGTATTCCCGGATCGACTTTTTTATTATGAGTAGGGCGCTGATAGCGAGAGTAGAGGATACCGAGTACTCGGCGATAGCCATTTCGGATCACGCCCCGCATTGGGTAGACCGAGAGCTGGGGGAGGAGAGGGACCAGCACCCGTTGTGGCGCTTGGAGGTGGGGCTGTTGGCGGACGAGGAGGTGAGTGAGCGGGTCCGAGGAAGCATAGAGAGATACCTGGAGGTCAACGATAACGGGGAGGTCCGAGTGGGGATGGTATGGGAGGCGCTGAAGGCAGTGGTTAGGGGAGAGCTGATCTCCATTAGGGCCCACAAGGAGAGGAGCGAGCAGAGGGAGAGGGAGAGGCTGGTGGGGGAGTTGGTGAGGGTAGACAGGAGGTATGCTGAGGTACCTGAGGCGGGACTGTTGAGGAAGAGGCGTAGCCTCCAGTCCGAAATCGACCTGTTGACCACCAGGAAGGCGGAGGTGCAGTGGTGGAAGGCCCAGGGGGCGATTTATGAGTATGGGGAAAAGGCAAGCCGGATGCTGGCGCATCAGCTTCGGAATCGGGACGCAGCTAGGGAGATCGGGGGAGTTATGGATAGGGGAGGAAGTGTGGTGCGGAGTGGGGTTGGCATCAATGGGGTCTTCAGGGACTTTTATGAGGAATTGTATTGGTCTGAGCCCCCACTGGAAGAGGGAGGGATGGGCCGATTTCTGGACCAATTGAGGTTTCCGAAGGTGGAGGAGGGACTGGTGGCGGGATTGATCCTGAAGCGAGACAAGGATCCCCTGCAGTGTGTGTCTTACAGGCCGATTTCGTTGTTAAACGTAAATGCCAAGGTGCTGGCGAAGGTCTTAGCCACGAGAATGGAGGATTGTGTGCCGCAGGTGATCCACGAAGACCAGACGGGGTTCGTGAAGGGGAGGCAGTTGAACGCGAATGTGTGGAGGCTCCTGAACGTTATTATGATGCCGGCGAGGGAGGAGGAGGCGGAGATAGTGGTGGCGATGGACGCTGAGAAGGCCTTCGATAGGGTAGAGTGGGGGTACTTGTGGGAGGTGCTGAAGAGGTTCGGGTTTGGGGAGGGGTTTGTCAGGTGGGTTAGGCTGTTGTACGAGGTCCCGATGGCGAGTGTGGCCACGAACAAGAGGAGGTCTGAGTACTTTCGGTTGCATTGAGGGACGAGGCAGGGGTGTCCCCTGCTCCCCTGCTCTTCGCACTGGCGATTGAACCCCTGGCTATGGCACTGAGAGAGTCGAGGAACTGGAGGGGGCTGGTGCGGGGCTGGGAGGAGCATAGGGTGTCGCTCTATGCGGACGACTTGCTGCTGTATGTGGCGGACCCGGTGGGGAGAATGCCGGAGGTAATGAGGATCCTCAGGGAGTTCGGGGATTTCTCAGGGTACAAGCTCAACATAGGGAAGAGCGAGTTGTTCGTGGTTCACCCAGGGGAGCTCTCACTAAAAAGGGC
This sequence comes from Scyliorhinus torazame, assembly GCF_047496885.1. Lineage (NCBI taxonomy): Eukaryota > Metazoa > Chordata > Chondrichthyes > Carcharhiniformes > Scyliorhinidae > Scyliorhinus > Scyliorhinus torazame. Next base: position 194,643,395 of record NC_092719.1, on the reverse strand, counting down.
GGAGAGGAGCTTCAGGGATCTGGGGGGGCCCTGCATAGACTTAATTTCACAAGGCTGGTGGAGCAAATGGAGGAGGAGTTCAAGAGGTTGGACGCGTTGCCACTGTCCTTGGCGGGTAGGGTGCAGTCAATCAAAATGACGGTGCTCCCAAGATTTTTGTTCCAGTTCCAGTGCCTCCCCATGTTTAGCCCAAAGGCCTTTTTTAGGCGGGTCAACAGGAGCATAATGGGGTTTGTGTGGGCGCGAAGGACTCCGAGGGTGAGAAGGGTGTTCCTGGAGCGGAGTAGGGATAGGTGGGGCTGGCACTGCCCAACCTCTGTGGGTATTACTGGGCCGCCAATGCGGCGATGGTGTGCAAGTGGGTGATGGAGGGGGCTGCATGGAAGAGGCTGGAGACGGCGTCCTGTGTGGGTACGAGTCTGGAGGCGCTGGCAACGGCGCCGCTGCCGCTCCATCCAATGAGGTATACCATGAGCCCAGTAGTGGTGCCTACCCTCAAAATCTGGGAGCAGTGGAGGCGGCACAGGGGGGAATTTGGGGCCTCGGTGCGGACCTCAATAAGTTGGAACCACCGGTTTGTTCCAGGGAGAATAGACGGAGGGTTTTCGGGGTGGCACAGGGCAGGGATAAGAAGGTTGGGGGACCTGTTTGTGGACGGGAAGTTCGCGAGTCTGGGTGAGCTGGAGGAGAAGTATGGGCTCCCCCTGGGGAACACCTTTAGATATTTACAGGTAAGGGCGTTTGCCAGGCGGCAAGTGATGGAATTCCCATGGCTGTTGCCACGTACAGTACAGGACAGGGTGCTCTCGGGGGTGGGTTGGAGTGGGGAAGATCTCGGAAACCTACCAGGTGATGCAGGAGGAGGAGGAGGCCTCGGTGGTGGAGTTTAAAGGTAAGTGGGAGGAGGAGTTGGGAGAGGAGATCGAAGAGGGGACGTGGGCAGATGCCCTAGGGAGGGTGAACTCTTCCTCTTTGTGCGCGAGGCTCAGCCTCATACAGTTTAAGATGCTGCACAGGGCACACATGACCGGGACAAGGATGAGCAGGTTCTTTGGGGGTGAGGACAGGTGTGTTAGGTGCTCAGGGAGCCCAGCAAATCACACCCATATGCTGGAGGAATTTTGGAAGGGCGTAGCGAGGACGGTGTCGAGGGTGGTAGGATCCAGGGTCAAACCGGGCTGGGGGCTCGCAATATTTGGGGTTGCAGGGGAGCCGGGAGTGCAGGAGGCGAAAGAGGCTGGTATTCTGGCCTTTGCGTCTCTGGTAGCCCGGCGAAGAATTCTTCTTCAGTGGAAGGATGCGAGGCCCCCAAGCGTGGAATCCTGGATCAACGATATGGCGATGTTTATTAAATTGGAGAGGGTGAAATTCGCCTTAAGGGGATCAGTACAAGGGTTCTTCAGGCGGTGGCAACCGTTCTTGGACTTCCTGGCAGAACGATAGACAATGGTCAGCATCAGCAGCAACCCGGGGGGGGGGGGTGGGTTCTATTCTATTTTTGTTTATTTACACTGGGGGATCTGAGGGGGTGTATATATCTGCTATGTTTGCTTTGTGTTAATTCGGGGTGTTAATTTATTATTTATGTACAGGGGGAGGGGGGCATGGGGGTTGTTTTACTGTGTTTTGTATTTAATTCTGTTGGGTTCCTTTTTCATTCTGTTGTTGATATTTTGTGAAAACCTTAATAAAAAAAAAATGTTTTAAATAAAAAATTCAACGTTCATGTTTCCCTACTGGGGCTTGGGCACCAGTGGCACTCACACTTGCTGGACATTGATGTTGGTAGGATGTTGTATCAGGGGCAGGCCTCCCTGCTTTCAGGATGCTGAGCTTTCCTCTCCTTTACAGCTTTCTTCTCCCTTCATTTATCTGCTCTAGTACTCTTTCAGACCCTATTCTGAGTCACAGTTGAAGTCCTACACAAGTGTGCTTTTTTAAAGTAGAACTGACACTAAAATACTGAAAGTGAAACTTCAAAGATGCCCTTCACAGAGTCAGTGAATCTTACATGGAGCACGAAAGAAGAGGTCTGATGGTGAATGCCCAATAGCCTGCACTAAGATGGAAAAATAGGAATGGAGTCTGAGGCTAAAGAGCTCATTGAACGTGCCACTGTGCTGAGAGTGAGGTGCACAGATGGCATTCACTTGGGCCTTGCTATCTGGATGGACCAATAAGAATGATAGTCACTGTAGACAAATTGAATGGAGTTTCCAGAAGATGGATTATTAAAATGGACAATTTTGAGAACTTTATTTATGCTAATTCAATATTCAGGATATCAGTATTTTAAGACTGCACAATTCATCATCTCTAATATCTATTTCCTAGTTTCTCGATCTCAATTGTGAAAGAGAAGAATCTTACACTAACGATGGGCGATGATGCAACATTTGTTATTGTGCTGCATCGGGTCTGGAAAAATCACCCTCTGCACAGAGACTTTCTGGGATTTTATACACTCGACAGCCACAGGCTCTCAAATAGGACCCATGGATTAATTGGTATGCAACACATTCACTTTATTACCTGCAATGTCATAGTTAAATACTGAGCAACTCTAAAAGGGGGAAGTGCTTTTATAAACCTCTTTGCATGAAAAACCTATGAAACTCCAGCACCATATTTAGTAATGACTGCAGAATATGTTTGTCCCAAGGGCAGTAATTTCCATCCTTCACTGTAGTTTATTCTGGTTAAGGAGATTTCAATTCCAGAACTCATACCTAATGGAAATCATGATTTTCGCCCCCATTTTTGGAAATATCTATTCCAAACTTTATTTTAAATCAATTGAAGCGGCAAGTTAATTATTACATTAATTTTATACAAAACCAAATTACAACCAAAGTTCCTGCACAAGCAAAGGAATTGCACTATGAAGAAAACTGAAATTCTTGGTTTTATCACAAAATTTAGTATCTGTTTCCAAACTCATTCAATGCTTAGGAATTGTTCGGTCATCCTCACTGATGGAATAAACTAAGTTTGCATTATTATCCTTCGGCATTCAGTACGCTGTACTGTATTTGTGACTTTCCAGTTAAATTAATTAATTTTTATTTTGACACAGGCCAGTTTTATCGTGAAGTAAATGCTGAGATATATAACATTCGCCCTGGCTTAGATCAAGGCAAACCTGACGCAACAATGATTGTAAAAGGTCACAAACTCAGGGTGACAAGGTAATGTTGCTAAGACAATATTAGCACTTTTGATGTACCCTATCTAATAATTGCAATTCTTCGCTACATTTCTTACATACATTTTATTGATGATTTTAATTTCAGGGGGTACCAGAAAGATTACAGACTTGACCCGCAGCGAGGTACCAATATCCCATGCTGGTTTGTTCACTACAACGGGAAAGGATTTATTGATGGAATTCCCACTGACTACGTTGTCACTTCTTTATTTGACTCATTGTATTCATAACCTGGGAACAGATGATGAAAGTTCACCCGTTTAGTATCCCTTGCATGGCTTTATTGTTCAATTACATTATATGTCAAATACATACAGATTAAAAATTGCAAATCTGCAAGCATATCCTGTCTCTAGAAATATAAATTCCATTGTTCATTTAAATTGGAATCTGTTTATGTAAGATGACCAGATTTATTTTGTCTGTGTGTCAGCAATGGAATGACGAGGAGCCACCTGAGAAAGACTCAACGGCGAGTGGGTCTGGTGTTGTTTCCAGAAAAACGCTGCATTTGTGCAATCCAAAATATTTGATTGTGCAATATGCACAGATTATGCCAATAATAAATTTACCATGTTAATTTTAAACAAACTCGTCACTTCTGTGTCCATCATTTTTTATCACATATGGAATGTTGCTGTTCATTTCCCCCATGTTGAGATTGGTGGTGCCAGAGGAGAGTGCTCCCCTGCAGTTCCATGCCTAGACGCTTGGTGGTGGCAGAGGGGCGTGATCCCCTGCAGTTCCATGCCTAGACGCTTGGTGGTGGCAGAGGGGCGTGAACCCCTACAGCTCCCAGCCTGCCGCTTGGTGGTGGCAGAGGGGCTTGATCCCCTGCAGCTCCCAGCCTGGCCGCTTGGTGGTGGCAGAGGGGCGTGAACCCCTGCAGCTCCAAGCCTGGCCACTTGGTGGTGGCAGAGGGGCTTGATCCCCTGCAGCTCCCAGCCTGGCCACTTGGTGGTGGCAGAGGGGCATGATCCCCTGCAGCCCCCAGCCTGGCCGCTTGGTGGTGGCAGAGGGGCTTGATCCCCTGCAGCTCCCAGCCTGGCTGCTTGCAGGTGGCAGAGGGGCGTGATCCCCTGCAGCTCCCAGCCTGGCCACTTGGTGGTGGCAGAGGGGCGTGATCCCCTGCAGTCCCCTGCCTGGCCGCTTGGTGGTGGCAGAGGGGTGTGATCCCCTGCAGTCCCCTGCCTGGCCGCTTGGTGGTGGCAGTGGGGCGTGATCCCCTGCAGTCCCCTGCCTGGCCGCTTGCTGGTGCCAGAGGGGCGTGATCCCCTGCTGTTCCCACTCTGGCCCCTTGGCGATGCCAGAGAGGCGTGAAGCCCTGCAGCTCCCAGACTGGCCGCTTGGTGGTGGCAGAGGGGAATAATCTCCTGCAGAACAAAGAACAGTGCAGCTCAGGAACAGAGCCTCCAGTCTTCCAAGCCTGTGCCGAACATGCTGCCCGTCTAAACTAAAATCTTCTACACTTCCGGGGTCCGTATCCCTCTATTCCCATCCTATTCATGTATTTGTCAAGATGCCCCTTAAACGTCACTATCGTCCCTGCTTCCACCACCTCCTCCGGCAGCGTGTTCCAGGCACCCACTACCCTCTGTGTAAAAAACTTACCTCGTACATCTCCTCCGAACTTGCCCCTCGCACCTTAAACCTATGCCCCCTAGTAATTGGCCCCCCTACCCTAGGAAAAAGTCTCTGACTATCCACTCTGTCTATGTCCCTCATAATTTTGTAGACCTCTAGCAAGTCGCCCCAACCTCCTTCATTCCAGTGAGAACAAACCAAGTTTATTTAACCTCTCCACATAGTGCCCTCCATACCAGGCAACATCCTGGTAAAGCTCTAAAGCTTCCACATCTTCTGGTAGTGTGGCGACCAGAATTGAACACGATACTCCAAGTGCAGTACCCATCCTGCCGCTTGGTGGTGGCAGAGGGGCGTGAACCCCTGCAGCTCCCAGCCTGGCCGCTTGGTGGTGGCAGAGGGGCATGATCCCCTGCAGCTCCCAGCCTGGCCGCTTGGTGGTGGCAGAGGGGTGCGATCGCCTGCAGATCCCAGCCTGGCCCCTTGGTGGCGGCAGAGAGGTGTAATCTCCTCCACTTCCCAGCCTGGCCGCTTAGTGGTGCCAGAGGGGCGTAATCGCCTGCAACTTCCGGCCTGGGCGCTTGGTGGTGGCAGAGGGGCTTGATCCCCTGCAGCCCCCAGCCTGGCCGCATACTGGTGGCAGAGGAGTAATCCCCTGCAGTTCCAAGCCTGGCCGCTTGGTGGTGGCAGAGTGGCGTGATCCCCTGCAGCTCCCAGCAGGCCCCTTGGCGGTGCCAGAGAGGCGTGATCCCCTGCAGCACCCAGCCTGGCCGCTTGGTGGTGGCAGAGGGGCGTGATCCCCTGCAGCTCCCAGCAGGCCCCTTGGCGGTGCCAGAGAGGCGTGATCCCCTGCAGCACCCAGCCTGGCCGCTTGGTGGTGGCAGAGGGGTGTGATTCCTTGCAGCTCCCAGCCTGGCCGCTTGGCGGTTCTGGAGGGGTGGCAGCCCCTGCAGCTCAGAGCTTGGCCGCTTGGTGGTGCCAGAGGGGCGTGATCCCCTGCAGCTCCCAGCCGGGCCGCATGGTGGTGCTGGAGGTCCATGATCCATTGCGTCCCCCACCCAGCCACGGTTGCCTGGTGATGGTGAAGCGGCTCCCAGGCTTCCGGCCTGTTTCTCACCGATTTCCTGTAATCCGAGTCGGCCGAGGCATGAATGAAGACGCGGTTGCGGAAAGCACTGAGAGTCCGCGGCCTCCCGCACGCCCGCACCGATAGTGAGCGGCGATGGAGCGGTACCTGGTCATCCGGACGGTGGGGAAAGGCAGCTACGGGGAGGTGCAGCTGGTCAGACACGGCCGGGACGTGAGACAGGTACCGAGCAGCGGAGAGAGGCCCCGGCACCCCCTGGCTCCTGTCCCCCCCCCCTGTCCCCCCCGCCTCCAGCCCCCCCCCCCCGCCTCCAGCCCCCCCCCCCCCCGCCTCCAGGCCCCCCCCCCCCCCGCCTCCAGCCCCCCACCTCCCCCGCCTCCAGCCCCCCACCTCCCCCCACCCCCCCCCCCCCAAAACCAAATCTCAATCCCAAACTGATCCTCAATCCCAGACTGAATCTCAATCCCAATATGATGAGGAGAGGAGATTTACCAGGATGTTGCCTGGTATGGAGGGAAAATCTTATGAGGAAAGAACAAAGAACAAAGAAATGTACAGCACAGGAACAGGCCCTTCGGCCCTCCAAGCCCGTGCCGACCATACTGCCCGACTAATGCTGATGGACTTGAGGTTGTTTTCGTTGGAGAGAAGAAGGTTAAGAGGAGACTTAATAGAGGCATACAAAATGATCAGGGGGTTGGATAGGGTGGACAGTGAGAGCCTTCTCCCGCGGATGGAAATGGCTGGCACGAGGGGACATAACTTTAAACTGAGGGGTAATAGATATAGGACAGAGGTCAGAGGTAGGTTCTTTACGCAAAGAGTAGTGAGGCCGTGGAATGCCCTACCTGCTACAGTAGTGAACTCGCCAACATTGAGGGCATTTAAAAGTTTATTGGATAAACATATGGATGATAATGGCATAGTGTAGGTTAGATGGCTTTTGTTTCGGTGCAACATCGTGGGCCCAAAGGCCTGTACTGCGCTGTATCGTTCTATGTTCTATGATCCTCAATCGCAGATTGAATCCCAATCCCAATCTGATCCTCAATCCCAGATTGAATCTCAATCCCAATCTGATCCCCAATCCCAGACTGAATCTCAATCCCAGACTGTATCTCAATCCCAGACTTAATCTAAATCCCAGACTGAATCTCAATCCCAGACTGAATCTCAATCCCAGCCTGAATCTCAATCCCAGACTGAATCTCAATCCCAGCCTGAATCTCAATCCCAGTCTGAATCTCAATCCCAGCCTGAATCTCAATCCCAATATGATCCTCAATCCCAGATTGAATCCCAATCCCAATCTGATCCCCAATCCCAGACTGAATCTCAATCCCAGACTGTATCTCAATCCCAGACTGAATCTCAATCCCAGACTGTATCTCAATCCCAGCCTGAATCTCAATCCCAGACTGTATCTCAATCCCAGTCTGAATCTCAATCCCAGCCTGAATCTCAATCCCAATCTGATCCTCAATCCCAGATTGAATCTCAATCCCAATCCCAGATTGAATCTCAATCCCAATCTGATCCTAGGTCCCTGACAGAAACTTAATCTCAGACTGAATCTCAGTCCCAATGTGATCCTCAATCCCAGATTGAATTTCAATCCCAGACTGTTCCTCAGTCCCAATCTGATCCACAGTTCCAGACTGAATCTCAGTCCCAGACTGAACCTCAATCCCAGACCATATCTCAATCCCAGACTGAATCTCAATCCTAATCTGATCCTCAACCCCTGACTGAATCTCAATTCCTTTTGATCCTCAATCCCAGACTGATCCTTAATCCCAGACTAAATCTCAATCCCAGACTGAACCTCAATCCCAATCTGACCCTCAATCCTAATATGATCCTAAATCCCAATCTGATCCTCAATCCCAGGATGAATCTCCATCCCAGATGAAATCTCAATCCCACTCTGATCCTCAATCCCTTTCTGAATCTCAATCCCATTCTGAATCTCAATCACAGTCTGAATCTCAATCCCATCCTGAATCTCAATCGCAGACTGAATCTCAATCCCAGACTGAATCTCAATCCAAGACTGAATCTCAATCCCAGACTGAATCTCAATCCCAGATTATATCTCAATCCCAATCTGATTCTCAATCTGATCCTGAATCCCAGTCTGAATCTCAATCCAAATCTGAACCTCAATTTCAGACTGATCCTCAATCCCAGCCGGTCCTCAATCCCAGGCTGATCCTCAATCCCAGGCTGATCTTCAATCCCAGACTGATCCTCAATCCCAGTTTGATCCACAACCCCAGACTGAATCTTAATTCCAATCTGATCTTTAATCCCAGACTGATCCTCAATTCCAATCTGATATTCAATCCCAGTCTGATCCTCAATCCCAGATTGAATCTGAATCCCAATGTGATCCTCAACCCCAGACTGAATTTCAACCCCAAACTGATCCTCAATCCCAGATTGAATCTCAATCCCAATCTCAATCTGATCCTCAATCCCAGACTGAATCTCAATCCCAATATGATCCTCAATCCCAGATTGAATCTCAATCCCAATCTGATCCTCAATCCCAGATTGAATCTCAATCCCAGTCCCAATCTGATCCCCAATCCCAGACTGAATCTCAATCCCAGACTGAATCTCAATCCCAGATTATATCTCAATCCCAATCTGATTCTCAATCTGATCCTGAATCCCAGTCTGAATCTCAATCCAAATCTGAACCTCAATTTCAGACTGATCCTCAATCCCAGACTGATCCTCAATCCCAGCCGGTCCTCAATCCCAGGCTGATCCTCAATCCCAGGCTGATCTTCAATCCCAGACTGATCCTCAATCCCAGTTTGATCCACAACCCCAGACTGAATCTTAATTCCAATCTGATCTTTAATCCCAGACTGATCCTCAATTCCAATCTGATATTCAATCCCAGTCTGATCCTCAATCCCAGATTGAATCTGAATCCCAATATGATCCTCAACCCCAGACTGAATTTCAACCCCAAACTGATCCTCAATCCCAGATTGAATCTCAATCCCAATCTCAATCTGATCCTCAATCACAGATTGAACCTCAATCCCAATCTGATCCTCAATCCCAGATTGAATCTCAATCCCAGACTGTATCTCAATACCAGACTTAATCTCAATCCCAGACTGAATCTCAATCCCAGACTGTATCTCAATACCAGACTTAATCTCAATCCCAGACTGAATCTCAATCCCAGACTGTATCTCAATCCCAGACTTAATCTCAATCCCAGACTGAATCTCAATCCCAGTCTGAATCTCAATCCCAGCCTGAATCTCAATCCCAATCTGATCCTCAATCCCAGATTGAATCACAATCCCAATCCCAGATTGAATCTCAATCCCAATCTGATCCTAGGTCCCTGACAGAAACTTAATATCAGACTGAATCTCAGTCCCAATGTGATCCTCAATCCCAGATTGAATTTCAATTCCAGACTGTTCCTCAGTCCCAATCTGATCCACAGTTCCAGACTGAATCTCAGTCCCAGACTGAACCTCAATCCCAGACCATATCTCAATCCCAGACTGAATCTCAATCCTAATCTGATCCTCAACCCCTGACTGAATCTCAATTCCTTTTCATCCTCAATCCCAGACTGATCCTTAATCCCAGACTAAATCTCAATCCCAGACTGAACCTCAATCCCAATCTGACCCTCAATCCTAATATGATCCTAAATCCCAATCTGATCCTCAATATTAATCTGAACCTCAATCCCAGGATGAATCTCCATCCCAGATGAAATCTCAATCCCACTCTGATCCTCAATCCCTTTCTGAATCTCAATCCCATTCTGAATCTCAATCCCAGTCTGAATCTCAATCCCATCCTGAATCTCAATCCCATCCTGAATCTCAATCGCAGATTGAATCTCAATCGCAGACTGAATCTAAATCGTAGACTGAATCTCAATCCCAGACTGAATCTCAATCCCAGATTATATCTCAATCCCAATCTGTTTCTCAATCTGATGCTGAATCCCAGTCTGAATCTCAATCCAAATCTGAACCTCAATCCCAGACTGATCCTCAATCCCAGACTGATCCTCAATCCCAGACTGATCCTCAATCCCAGGCTGATCCTCAATCCCAGGCTGATCCTCAATCCCAGACTGATCCTCAATCCCAGTTTGATCCACAACCCCAGACTGAATCTTAATTCCAATCTGATCTTTAATCCCAGACTGATCCCCAATTCCAATCTGATATTCAATCCCAGTCTGATCCTCAATCCCAGATTGAATCTGAATCCCAATATGATCCTCAACCCCAGACTGTATCTCAACCCCAAACTGATCCTCAATCCCAGATTGAATCTCAATCCCAATCTCAATCTGTTCCTCAATCCCAGACTGAATCTCAATACCAATATGATCCTCAATCACAGATTGAACCTCAATCCCAATCTGATCCTCAATCCCAGATTGAACCTCAATCCCAATCTGATCCTCAATCCCAGATTGAATCTCAATCCCAGTCCCAATCTGATCCCCAATCCCAGACTGTATCTCAGTCCCAGACTGTATCTCAATCCCAGACTTTATCTTGGTCCCAGTCTGAATCTCAATCCAGACTGAATCTCAATACTAGTCTGAATCTCAATCCTAATCTGATCCTCAATCCCAGATTGAATCTCAATCCCAGACTGATCCTCATTCACAGATTGAATCTCAATCTCAATCTGATCCTCAATCCCAGACTGAATCTCAATCCCAATCTGATCCTCAATCCCAGATTGAATCCCAATCCGATCCCCAATCCCTGACTGTATCTCAATCCCAGACTGTATCTCAATCCCAGACTTAATCTCAATCCCAGTCTGAATCTCAATCCCAGACTGAATCTCAATCCCAGCCTGAATCTCAATTCCAGCCTGAATCTCAATCCCAATCTGATCCTCAATCCCAGATTGAATCGCAATCCCAATCCCACATTGAATCTCAATCCCAATCCCAGATTGAATCTCAATCCCAGTCCCAATCTGATCCCCAATCCCAGACTGTATCTCAGTCCCAGACTGTATCTCAATCCCAGACTGTATCTCAATCCCAGACTTAATCTTGGTCCCAGTCTGAATCTCAATCCAGACTGAATCTCAATCCTAGTCTGAATCTCAATCCTAATCTGATCCTCAATCCCAGACTGAATCTCAATCCCAATCTGAACCTCAATTCCAGATTGAATCTCAATCCCAGTCTGAATCTTAATTCCAATCTGATATTCAATCCCAGATTGAATCTCAAACCCAACCTAATGCTCAATCCCGGATTGAATCTGAATCCCAATCTGATCCTCAATCCCAATCTGATCCTCAATCCCAGACTGAATCTCAACCCTAGACTGAATCTCAATCCCAATCTGATCCTCATTCCCAGATTGAATCTCAATCCCAGACTGATCCTCAATTCTAATCTGATATTCAGAGCCAGTTGAATCTCAATCCCAATCTGATCCTCAATCCCAGACTGAATCTCAACCCCAGACTGAATCTCAATCCCAATATGATCCTCAATCCCAGACTGAATCTCAACCCCAGACTGAATCTCAATCCCAATCTGAACCTCAATTCCAGATTGAATCTCAATCCCAGTCTGAATCTTAATTCCAATCTGATATTCAATCCCAGATTGAATCTCAAACCCAACCTAATGCTCAATCCCAGATTGAATCTGAATCCCAATCTGATCCTCAATCCCAATCTGATCCCCAATCCCAGACTGAATCTCAACCCTAGACTGAATCTCAATCCCAATCTGATCCTCAATCCCAGATTGAATTTCAATCCCAGACTGATCCTCAATTCTAATCTGATATTCAGAGCCAGTTGAATTCAATCCCAATCTGATCCTCAATCCCAGACTGAATCACAACCACAGACTGAATCTCAATCCCAATCTGATCCTCAATCCCAGACTGAATCTCAACCCCAGACTGAATCTCAATCCCAATCTGATCGTTAATCCCTGATTGAATCTCAATCCCAGACTGATCCTCAATTCTAATCTGATATTCAGAGCCAGTTGAATCTCAATCCCAATCTGATCCTCAATCCCAGACTGAATCTCAACCCCAGACTGAATCTCAATCCCAATCTGATCCTCAATCCCAGACTGAATCTCAACCCCAGACTGAATCTCAATCCCAATCTGAACCTCAATTCCAGATTGAATCTCAACCCCAGACTGAATCTCAATCCCAATCTGATCCTCAATCCCAGTCTGATCCTCAATCCCAGACTGAATCTCAACCCCAGACTGAATCTCAATCCCAATCTGATCGTTAATCCCTGATTGAATTTCAATCCCAATCCGATCCTCAATCCCAGATTGAATCTCAATCCCAATCTGATCCTCAATCCCAGATTGAATCTCAACCCCAGACTGAATCTCAATCCCAATCTGATCCTCAATCCCAGTCTGATCCTCAATCCCAGACTGAATCTCAACCCCAGACTGAATCTCAATCCCAATCTGATCGTTAATCCCTGATTGAATTTCAATCCCAATCCGATCCTCAATCCCAGATTGAATCTCAATCCCAATCTGATCCTCAATCCCAGATTGAATCTCAATTCCAGACTGAATCTCAATCCCAATCTGAGCCTTAATCCCAGTTTGAACCCCAATCTGAGCCTTAATCCCAGATTAAAACTCAATCCCAATCGGATTGTCAATCTGATCCTGAATTCCAGTCTGAACCTCAATTTCAGACTGAACCTCAATCCCCGGCTGATCCTCAATCCCAGTTTGATCCTCAATCCCAGACTGAATCTTAATTCCAATCTGATCTTCAATCCCAGACTGTTACTCAATTCCAATCTGATATTGATTCCCAGATTGAATCTCAATCCCAGTCTGATCCTCAATCCCAGATTGAATCTGAATCCCAATATGATCCTCAATCACAGACTGAATCTCAATCCCAAACTAATTCTCAACCCCAATCTGATTCTCAATCCCAGACTGAATCTCAATCCCAATCTGATCTTCAATCCCAGACTGAATCTCAATCCCAGACTGAATCTCAACCTCTATCAGATCCTCAATCCCAGACTGAATCTCAACACCAGACTGAATCTCAATCCCAATCTGATCCTCAATCCCAGACTGAATCCCAATCCCAATATGATCCTCAATCCCAGACTGAATCTCAATCCCAGACTGAATCTCAATCCCAATCTGAACCTCAATTCCAGATTGAATCTCAATCCCAGTCTGAACCTTAATTCCAATTTGATCCTCAATGGCAGGCTGATCTTCAATCCCAGACAATCCTCAATCCCAGTTTGATCCTCAATCCCAGACTGAATCTTAATTCCAATCTGATCTTCAATCCCAGACTGATCCTCAATTCCAATCTGATATTCAATCCCAAATTGAATCTCAATCCCAGTCTGATCCTCAATCCCAGATTGAATCTCAATCCCAGACTAAATCTCAATCCCTGACTAAATCTCAATCCCTGACTAAATCTCAATCCCAATCAGATCCCTGAAAGTTGCCACCCAGGTTGATAGGGTTGTGAAGAAGGCCTATGGTGTGTTGGCCTTTATTGGTAGAGGGATTGAGTTCCGGAGTCATGAGGTCATGTTGCAGCTGTACAAAACTCTGGTACGGCCGCATTTGGAGTATTGCGTACAGTTCTGGTCACCGCATTATAGGAAGGACGTGGAAGCTTTGGAATGGGTGCAGAGGAGATTTACCAGGATGTTGCCTGGTATGGAGGGAAAATCTTCTCCCGCGGATGGAAATGGCTAGCACGAGGGGACATAGGCTCTCACTGTCCACCCTATCTAACCCCCTGATCATTTTGTATGCCTCTATTAAGTCTCCTCTTAACCTTCTTCTCTCTAACGAAAACAACCTCAAGTCCATCAGCCTTTCCTCATAAGATTTTCCCTCCATACCCGGCAACATCCTGGTAAATCTCCTCTGCACCCGCTCCAAAGCTTCCACGTCCTTCCTATAATGCGGTGACCAGAACTGTACGCAATACTCCAAATGCGGCCGTACCAGAGTTTTGTACAGCTGCAACATGACCTCATGACTCCGGAACTCAATCCCTCTACCAATAAAGGCCAACACTCCATAAGCCTTCTTCACAACCCTATCAACCTGGGTGGCAACTTTCAGGGATCTATGTACGTGGACACCTAGATCCCTCTGCTCATCCACACTTCCAAGAACTTTACCATTAGCCAAATATTCCGCATTCCTGTTATTCCTTCCAAAGTGAATCACCTCACACTTCTCTACATTAAACTCCATTTGCCACCTCTCAGCCCAGCTCTGCAGCTTATCTATGTCCCTCTGTACCCTGCTACATCCTTCCGCACTGTCGACAACACCACCGACTTTAGTGTCGTCTGCAAATTTACTCACCCACCCTTCTGCGCCCTCCTCTAGGTCATTGATAAAAATGACAAACAGCAACGGCCCCAGAACAGATCCTTGTGGTACGCCACTTGTAACTGAACTCCATTCTGAACATTTTCCATCAACCACCACCCTCTGTCTTCTTTCAGCTAGCCAATTTCTGATCCACAGCTCTAAATCACCCTCAATCCCCAGCCTCCGTATTTTCTGCAATAGCCTACCGTGGGGAACCTTATCAAACGCTTTACTGAAATCCATATACACATCAACTGCTCTACCCTCGTCTACCTGTTCAGTCACCTTCTCAAAGAACTCAATAAGGTTTGTGAGACATGATTCACACTGGAGGGAAGCCTGAGCGCAGCAGGGTTGAGGGATTCGAGGATCTAAAAAGCACCCGGACAAAGTCCCAGAGAACCAAGTCGGGCCTTCTAACCAGTCCACCCGCTTCTAAGCAACAAGAGCTTCTGGGATTGGTGGACCAAGTTCATCTCCACCCCATTGGAGAGTATAATGTTGTTAGTCTGTTTTTGGAATTTTCTGCAAATTCCAAAGGTTGTTCTTCATGTCAAGATTACAATCCCAACATGAACATAACCATGCAAAGAGCAACACGGAATGTGAATACTTGAACGACAGTTCTGCTAAATGAGATTATATGTACAAAAAGAAAACAGCAATTTATTTTTGCTTTTTTACTGATTTTCAATATTGAACATTTACCTTGCATTGTGCTATATGCTGAATTATAATTTGCCAGATAATGTGTGACAGTCTGGAGAAGATAATCATGCACAACTTCAACTTTGCCCTAATAAAAACAGAAAATGCTGAAAAACATCTCTGAAGAATCGCCGTATGGGACTTGAAACGTTAACTCTGTTTCTCTCGCCACAGATGCTGCCAGACCAGCTGACGTTTTCCAGCACTGTCTGTTTTCAATTCAGATTTCCAGCATCCGCAGAACTTTTATTCAACTTTGTCCTAGTTGGTGAAGTTTGAGAGCTGTCAGAAAGCCCTCTAACCACACACAACATTTGAAGTTAGGCAAAATAGTGAGTGCTTAATTTATTGTTGTGTCAGCTCTGGGTGGACCTGGAACCAAAGCTCCTATCTAGAAAGTAGTATAGACAAAATGGAAAAGACCGTCCTATTTCAGGTACACATTTCAGTTTTCGTTCCAGTCCCAATATCTCTGCGTATTGACCCCAAAATCCCGTGGTCATTTACAGTTTCCTGTTATAACATACCCTGTATGGAGGGATAAACTGAGTAAATAAAACACTTTGCAACGTCACTTTCTTTTAACATGGTAAATGTTTGCTAAAATATTTGTAAATGCACATTCTGGCTGGAATTTCACAATTCTGTCTAATTTGGAGTAATTTATATTTGTAGAGGGGCCACTGGTGATGATCGGTGTGTGAAATGTGGGGATAATACCAGACTGGCGTAAATTAGAGGTGCCATTAGCCTGCAGTAGGCTTTTCTGTGCCTACCTCTTCCTGATACTTGGTGTTTGGCATGGGAAGATGTTCCATTCCCAGATGTTGATACCCGCAAAAAGTGTAACCATTTAATGTGAATTTATTTTTGAAACTACCCAAAATATTTTTGCTAATATCTGAGAAACTATGAAAACTATAATTTGGTTATTCACTAAAGAAAGAGGGACATCTCCTTTCATGATGAGCTAATTAGTACTTTCAAAAAGTTGTAATTAAGGAAATAAGGCAACCAATTTGCACACAGCAAGGTCACATAATCAGCAACAAGACAAATGATGAAATCATCTGCTTTAGGTACTGGGTGAAAAATAATTATTGGTCAAGACACCAATCTTCTTGTTTGCACAGTGTCCTGGTGTTTTTTTGTCTCTCTGGGTGGGAAGGTGGGGACTTGGTTTAACTGCTCATCAGAATGTTGGACTGTCTGATAATGTAGCACTCCCTCAGTGGTGCATCTGTGCTCAAGTCTTTGGACAGGGATTCACTTCAATCTTCTCACTCCAAAGCTAGTGTGCTACCACTGAATTGCAGCCTAGATTTCCCATTTGGCAAGGCTCCCATTTTTATTAAAGACATAAACACTTTAAAGTTGATGGATAAAAATATTTACACTTCAATTAATTCAGTATCGACACTATCATGGGCCAAAATTTAGATCAAAATAACAGTGAGACTAATGGGACCTCAATTGAGATGTATGCTTGGAGGAATCTGTAAGGTTCTATCTGATTTACACTGTTCTAGCACTGTAGCACAGTGGTTATCACTGTTGCTACACAGCACCAGGAACTCGGGTTCCATTCCCGGCTTGGGTCACCGTCTGTGCGGATTCTGCACGTTCTCCCCATGTCTGCGTGAGTTTCCTCCACGCACTCTGGTTTCCTCCCACAAGTCCTGAAAGATGTGCTGTTGCTCGATTCCGAATTACCTGTCTGATTTTTTGCATGCAACGCAAACGTCTTACAGTGTTGCGAAGCCTTAAGTCCAACCCGAACATACACATCAGTAAACCTGACAAAGAGTTGGGAATGGTCTTCCTTAACAAGCATTGCTATACCAACAAAAAAGAAGTGCTTGTTAGATGAATTGGACATTCTGAATTCTCCCTCCGTGTACCCGAACAGGCGCAGAGTGTGGCGACTAGGGAATTTTCACAGTAACTTCATTACAGTTTTAATGTAAGCCTACTTGTGACACTAATAAAGATTGTTATTAGTTTTGAAAAACTGACATTTCACTTTCTGCTTCAACATTGACCTGCATTCAATGTCATGAAGTTGCTCTGTTCGTGCAGTAGTTAGAAACAAAATTTGGCTGGCAGCGTAATAAAAAACTTGAATGAAAAATGTTAGTGTCTGTCAATTGCTGACGCTGGCACTGAACAAGAATTATTTGAATTGTGGATTACAAGTATTTTGTCCCTACAGGATTTGAATCTTTGGGGCAATTTTTAAAATGTAAAATTTTCAATATTTTTGCTTTTACTTATCCATTCTATCTTTTAGCTCTCCTAAGTGATACGATCTTTCTTTCCCTCTCTTTATTTCTCTTATTCTACCTGATTTGATATTGAATACATTTACCCCCCTTCTCAGTCTTTTCTATTTTGATTTTCCAATCTTTAAATCGCGTTGGTTAAGGAGATGTCCTGTTGTTCACTCAGGTCTCTGATACCCTGTTTCCCTCACTGACATTTTTAACAACGTCATAGGCAAAAGGTTGTTTGAGCATAAGGGGACGAACAGACATTGTTAGGTTCTCTGTTACAGCAAAATCTGGTTCCAAAGTGTAGAAATACTCACAATGCATTTGCAGACAGTAAATTGTATTTTTTCCATTAGTGTGCCTTTGCACATTGAGTACAGAAACATTAACTTTGCAGACAATGTCTTTTCAAGTGTGGAAGATATTGTTAGAGAAAATCACCTGTACACCAGTATCAAATCGAGATTAATTAATGGAAGGTAGTAAGAACTTTGAGTGCACATCTGCTGCGATTTCTGCTGAATGTGAACCATATGGTGAGCACTGAAGATCAGTTTATATTCAAACACATCAGAATCATTCAGATTTAATTTAAATTGTTCTTGTGATGTTGTATAATCACTATTCTTTGCATAGATAATAGAGGTGTTTTGTGGCAACTTTATTTTAATACCGTAACACCATTTGTTGTAAAGTGGAGCAGATTCTGCTGGTGCCTGAGGCACTGTAAACGATGACTGTTCATTCATACAGCATGTCTGAGCACAGTGCTCAATTGTCAAGTGTCTTTTTATCTGCTTTAGCCATCATTGACCACAAACATTTGACTAAGTAAATCAAAGCTGTGTTATTGCATTATAAAGGAGAATGTTTGTATAGATTGCTGTTTTATCAAACCAGCAATTATCTCCCAATAACAGAACAAAGTTTTGAAGGAAAGATTGTCACAGTCTTAAAACAATACAAATACTGTCAGCTCAAATCAAATTCCAACAATTTTGAATTGCTGAGAAACTAAATATGTTGTTGAAGCTTTTTGCCTTTCAGTATAAATGGCTCCCTTTGAAATTTGGTATTTTTTTTGTCTGTCCTGATTGTGAGCAAGACGAAAAGCTTTGACAGCATTTCTCTTTTTTTCAGTACTATACAGCACTTTTACTTCTATAAGATTCCATTGTAGTGCAGATATAAACAAATATACATGCACATTCAAGTGTTGCATGGGCTGTTTTAAAAGAAGGAAGAAAAATAACAATTAAAAATTCCAGTCTCTTCAGACATCTTGTTTTATTTTATTTTAAAAAAAAATTTAGAGTGTCCAATTAATTTTGTTTTCCAATTAAGGGGCAATTTAGCATGGCCAATCCACCTACCCTGCACATCTTTGGGTTGTGGGGGCGAAACCCACGCAAACACGGGGAGAACTCCACACGGACAGTAACCCAGAGCTGGGATCGAACCTGGGACCTCGGCGCCGTGAGACTGCAAATCCCACTGCGCCACTGTGCTGCCCTTTTATTCTAACTTCAAGGTTTTTAAAACAAGATTTTTAATAAATCCCCAAATATTGAAGTGCACCCCTGCACACCAAGCAGTGAGCTTTGGTTATGGTGGTTTATTTCGGCTTAATGAGTTTGCATTCGGTTAATTGACAGTCACATAACATTAGGTTCACATTGAGAGCTCCGAGAGCTTATGCCATTAACCCGTTATGACCTCATGCCATTGTTTATAATCAACAGGAGCACCAGGCAGCTGCTGTTCATGAAGGGTTTTCTGGTAAGAAGGGTTGAAAAAACTGAGAACAAAGAGGGTCTTTGCAGTCTCATAAGACTCCCAGATCGGAACCTCAAGCCATGTGAAAAAAACATTGTTAGCTTGGTACAGGTGGGGCCAAACGTTGCTGAAAAAATATTAGCGCCTCAATGATGCATTCTGGTATAAATGCACAATTGGCCATTGGCTTTTGGCAATGAAGAGGAACCCTGTGAATTGCAAATCGCCCCGTGTTATCATCTCACACTTAACCTTCCTGGGATTTTCCTGAAGTTCCTGCATTTCCCGATTCCAATGACTGACAGATTTATGTCACATCATTTCATGGTTCTCCTCATACTGACGATATTGAGTTCTTTTAGTTCTCAGTCTGGTCTCAGACAAACTCTGAGTCGGATTCATACGTATCAATCTACTTTATTTCAAACAGCTTGCAAGCTAGACTCACCCTGACAAAGGCAGGAGCCTATCGCCTCCCTAACTTTTCCAGAGTGAGTGAACAAAGAGACAAAGCATCTGTTTTCATATACATTCATGTAACATCAAGTTTCACATACACACGACCAAATAAGGTAATGGTAACAAATGCAAGATTCTCCTAGGTCTTTCTCACACATTCCTTGACCTGACCATATAAGCTGACCCTGGGGCCCCTTTCACACAGCATCCTCTGCAGCATCCTCTGCACAAAGAACCGGTCCTAATGGCTGTCCATCCCCCCTTCTGGCCATGCTTTGCACAGCCCCTTTGTTCATTCTCTGCAACCTGGACTAATGTCTAAAAATCCACTATCCTAATCTTCTGCTCTCCTATATTAGGGTCACCTAACTGGTCACCCCAGTCTAGTACCCTTCTCTTTAGTTCAATTCCACATTCCCTCCTTTTATCATTTTATGATAACTATTCCGCCTCCTAACATCCCCAGGTCAATAACCTGCATCGATGTCTGGTCTGAAAGACCGTCCCGCAATTCATTACATTCCGTACATAAACACCTCATCACATTTTTATAGCCACCGGCTCTCCGTCCGGGTTCCTTCTGGTTTGATGGTCGCCAGTAACGGGATATCATCTTGGTGAGTGGTGATGGGCCAAGTCTATCGGCATCATCCGATCCATATTAAAGCATCCAATGATTAAACAGTATACAATTAAATAACAAGTATTATCAATCCATGCATCAGGCAAAACCCCACGACCGAGCTATGAGTGCTGACTCTGAGCTGAATCCTGCTTTAGGGTTTATATCCCCCTTCTAGTTGTACTGACTAGCAGCTATCCCCGAACCTTGTCATTTGTGTGTACATGTCGTGATTTGTAAACTGTGCATGGAAATCAATTGTAATTCCATCCATCTCGCAGACCAGTGTCGATACACTCTTTGTATTGTTCTTTCCTCAAGTCCAATCACCGTGGGCCATAGCTGTCGCTACTCAGGAAGGTAGCACAATAGCTATATCCGTGTGTTCCACTACCTCCAAGGCATCTGACTGCCTTGGGGTAGCAGCACCGTAGAAGCTTCCTCATGTCCCTTAGAAACAGCACACAACTCAGTCCATCAGCGACCAAAAAGGTCTTTTGTCCCTCACTGGTTTTTTTTTTGTTTAGGAAGTGCTTTCCATTTCTCATTGGAATGGTAAATTATGATATCATGTATTATCCACTGATTATCTTGCTTTATTAATTGCAGAAGCTTCAATCGATCCTGTTTCTATTCCTGACTTCCTCACACTAACGTCTAACATTGTACTGAACCATGTAGTCTGCCAGCCCTGGTTTACTTGAGACAATAACTCAGTTTTCTTCAAATCTCTTTTGTCCGTTATCATTTTCCTTACAGCACGAAGTGTATACTTGCCATTATTTATTTGTTTGTTTTTTTTACTTTGCAATTACTTTGCACATTTAATACAGTCAACTTTTGGGGTTACAACCCAATTGAATCCGTACATAACAGTCACTAACAATATTCAGGACATTTTGTCTGTAATAACTATTACACTCTCCAATGCAATATTGTTTGCTGCATTGGTTACAAATTTCCTGCCGTGGCATCAAGCTGCCAAGATTCCTAAACTATTGTCATTTAAAATGTGGGGGTTCCTCGTCAGTCGCTGCTGTCTGCCGAGACCCTCAGCAACTTCACCGCGTAGTACGCGCCCCGTGGAG
Source organism: Scyliorhinus torazame (assembly GCF_047496885.1). Taxonomy (NCBI): domain Eukaryota; kingdom Metazoa; phylum Chordata; class Chondrichthyes; order Carcharhiniformes; family Scyliorhinidae; genus Scyliorhinus; species Scyliorhinus torazame. The sequence goes on along the minus strand of NC_092719.1, from coordinate 194,622,189 downwards.
ACCACAAATCATCCATCAGCTAATGTCCAGTTAGAGATATCTGACTGGAGGTTTCACTATTCAGTAATAATTTGATATTTTCATTTGTTTCTAACCCGCAAGGTTTTTCCTCCGGGCTCTGTCATTTAATTCCCTCAAATATGTAGCCAATTGTATCATTAGTTCCCCCCCCCCCCATACTGTCTAAAACATTCTTCTCTGGAGTGTAGTTCTCGTTCTTTGTCTGTATTATTTTTGCTTCATCTGAAAACCAAATGAACAGGTCAAAGGCGGAGAGGGCCCTATTTCTTAATTTGTATCTTTCTATTCTTGTTTGGATGTTCCAGAAGTGCCCTCTCCAGGACTTCCGGATTTCCATTGCCACCATTCCCTTTTTTTCTTCTTTTTTTTTTTAACTGATTTGTGTTCCTGATCATTGACGTACATCATACGATTAAGGCCTGTTAGGCCTCCTCCTCCTATCATTGCACCCCTGAGTGAGACTCAAAGAATCTCAAACTCCTCCTCTTTTGCCAACTCTGTGATCCAAGCGGGTCGAAACTTTCCCTGATACATTTCGGATATTGCTACTGCATTCACTTTAATTTCTTTATTTTTGATTACGACCGGATTTTTATGAAAGTAATTTCCAACCATGACATTGTAACGTTATCATCTGTCCAATCAATGCTGCTAACAGGTTTCAATTCACTGGCATCCCACTCCACTGATTACATAAGTGCAGTAATCCCCTGACACTCACAACCAAACATTCCTTTTTCCCTTGTCCGAGCGGTTTGGGGATATGATCTATCCTGTGGCACGGCATCATTGCAGTGATAGTCTCCAAA